>NW_019737981.1:484431-716510 GCF_002891405.2 Cryptotermes secundus
GGCCCGGGTTCGATCCCGGGTGTGGTCAAGTGTGATTTGTGGTGGAAAAAGTGGCGCTGGGGCAGGTTTTCTCCGAGTACTTCGGGGTCCCCTGCCAATATTCATTCCACCAATTGCTCCACAATCACCCTCACCTATCATCTTGGGCTGGTACAATAGGCCAGAAGTGGCCGCAGTACAAGGGACTTCGTCCCGCCCCACTAGGAATAAAAAATAACATCGTCACAAACTTTTAAATGTCATTTAAATATATAACGCTGAATGATTACGAATGGTCGAAGTTACGATCAGTTGAAATGAGATGATCAAGTGAGGTATCGGACAGCTGCTGATAATGCTGATGTGCTTTACCTTCACAAAGGCGCATGCTCTCTTGTAATCTCTAGGTAGGCGACACACCACAGTATGAATTGAATTCAGAGCTTCTGATTGTTTAGCCACACTAATCCCAAGTGTGTTTCAGCGAACACATACCCAGTTAGAAAGGGACACTTAAATACCACTGATTCAACGAAAAGGAATTGACGTGCGGTACCAGTGGAATTCTGACATATGAGGGAGATTACGTCTAGGCGTCTTTGTGCCATCCGATACGTTACTTGGTGATCTTAAACCTTCACAGTCGTCGGAAGTGAGGGATCTCTGCATTCCTTCGCACCGGAAGTCAACCTCATTCCCTGTGACAAGCAACAAAACATTTCCCCCCCCCCCCATCAGACCGCAGAAAGCGCCAACGAAACATACAGTGGGAACAGCAGCCGCTAGATAAGCATGGCCCTACGAAACTTGGATCAAAGTGACTTAACGATCCAGATTCCTTTAACATTTCAGGACAGGAAATGTGTGAATAGACCGGCGATTGTCCTGTTTCGCAACTGTTTCATTGCATGCCCAGAGGCATTCCCTTTACCTTTCTTCTTCTTCTTCTCCTTGGCACTACAGCCCCAGTGGGCCTAGGCCTACCTCCATGAACTTCTAGAAAAACCGAAGTGAACGGAGATCTTACACATTCGGTAGGACTCCTTGGGCGGGTGATCAGCTCGCCGCAAGGCATCTACCTGTATACAAACACAGAAAAACGCACACACACAAATTAACATCCATGCCCTGAGTGGGATTCGAACCCACGATCGCGGTTTCCAAGCGAGCGAAGACAGTGCATGCCTTAGACCGCTCGGCTACCTTGACCGGCAGTGTATAAGAATAATATATAAGAATTCAGTCCGTACCTCACAGGAAACAGATCCGAAACCACGATCGCGGTTTCCAAGCGAGCGAAGACAGTACATGCCGCTCAGCTACCGTGACCGGCCCATTTACATTTACTCTCACAAAATACAATTATCCATAAGAAATACATGAACATATGATACACGGTTTCCTATTGAAACTCTCCCAACGGGACTTTTGAATATAAATACAATTCTTCTTCACATTCTATAGTTTTCTGCTTTCGATACGATAATCAAGTATTCAATTCAACATCATTCTGCATGTATTGGACTGTACGGCGCAAATTTTTCTTCTGTGTTTCACACCGGGCTTACCCTCTATAAACACAATTTCACAAGCAGACAGTAAATATTGCGGCGTGACGCCAGAAAGCCGGAATGGTTGAGGAGATCAGAGTTGATTTCCTAGGCAACGATCAGCGTTCCGGCTGCAACGCCTTGGAATCAGAACGCTAGCAAATCTAAGCAACTAACTGTTCTAGGCAGTTGCATGACAACGGCTAGGAAAACTCAGTGCAATGAGCTAGCTAACTAGTGAAGTTACCGCTACAACGAGACAAAACGCTAGCTACCGACGGAGAGCACACGTGAAGCCGAACCTTTGAACAAGGTGTCTTCCAGCCCTTCCGACGGTAGGGCATAAACGAAACCCAGGTCGGAATTGAGACCAGATTACAACCAGGATAGATACAGAATGATACGAAAAGATTACAGGGAAGAGATTACAAGATCAGAGGCGCAAGAAGTTGTAACATTTAACAGAAAACGTCTAAAGGGCATTATAAGTGGAATAATTGTACTTGTGAGTGTAAAAGTGACTGTCCAAGAAATATTCGTTCAAATCCGAGAACCCGCACAAATTTCTTATCGCGTTGCTTAGCAGACACGCGACAATATATTTTAATTTTTGGAATCAGTTTCGAAGATGGGAACTTACTATCTAGCAAATGTCTTTATTTCAGTAGCGGAAGAAAATAATCTCATTTTATCAACTCAGATTTCTCAATATCAAATTGAGCCGGAATAGCGCAGTCGGTTTTTTTCTTTAATTCGTATAGTGGGGGATGGAGTCCAGCTGGGTCCACTCGGTACGTCTGCCACTGATTGGCCTATTGTACCTGCCCGGGTGATTATGATGGAGAATTTGGCGGAATGATTGGCAGGGGAAACCGAAGTACTCGGATAAAACCTGCCCCAGCGATACTTTCTCCACCAAAAATCCCATTTGACCAGACCCGGGTTCGAACCCGGGCCGCCGCGGTGGGAAGCCAGCGATTAACCGCTATGGCGCGGCCTTAGCGCAGTCGATATAGCGACTAGTTACTACCTGGACGACCGAGGGGTCCGATTTCGATTCCCGGTAGGGTTAAGAATTTTAACTTCTAAATATTATTGAGACCAGCTCTGGGGTTCATCCAACCTTCTATCTAATGTGTACCGGGGGGCTCTTTTCCGGGGATAAAGCGGCAGGGGTATGAAGCTGACCAATCACCTCCAACTAGTGCCGAGGTAAAGAAAACATGGGTCTATACATCCACTCCCCTATACACCTTCACGGCGTAGTGCTTACTTAGTTAAGCACAGGGACAACTTTACCTTTTTTACCATTACATATCAAATTAAGTTTAAATTTGTTACTGAGCAGGAAATATAAATCACAGACAGGAAAAAGAATTTGAATAACTTTACTCTATCCGGAATATTCAGTTTAGAAGGTAACTTCCTTTGTCTGTGAACATGTACAGCAAATATACGTACGGCGAGGAGAAGTAACACCAGCCGTTCAAATTTATAAAAACAACCTTCATTTGTTTCACACAATAGTTTTATTAATATTGTTGTTCTACGTCAAATGAAGGATCATGTTAATAGGTTGATGGTTTCTATTGCTTCAGCGAAACGATACAACCTCGTCAGAATCCAACAGCTTAATTATTATTGCAAATGTTTTCTATTGGTGCAGCGTCAATATTGGTTTACATCACGCATTGTGTATATAACGATAAATAAATAGGTTTTATATTCAGCTTTACTGAACTGGGAGATAAACCAGCATAGAGTCATTCTGTTCTGGCAATTCCAATTAGTGTTCAACACAGAAATGTATAGTGTATATGCTTTACTATCGGTGGTATGCAATTCTTGTCCGTTTATAATGACGTACAGAAGGATTAACTGCGCTACTAAGTATCATTTTACAATCTTAATAGTATGCATCTTTTTGTGTGTTATAAACAAGATACATAAAATGTATACAAAAGTATGCAGTCTACACAACAATATTCTGTATTTAAAAGAAAGTATTCACAATCGTATTGTCACGTGATGGGTATTTAAAAGAAAGTAGACATAATCGTATTGTCACGTGTTGGGTATATGTCACACGACAAATAACTTCACGCCGTCTTGGATATAGCGAATTTATTCCACTCGCTCTTACATTTACACAATTTACAACCTGACAAGTACTCCCGTTGGCAGTATTACAATTACTTCTCCTGCTTCCATTCACTCCGGCGAATGCTAGACTGCAACTGACTGGTTACTCCCTCTCAAAGTCAAAGTCAAAGTCACATTGCGACTGACGGTCAGTCAGTAAGTAAGTCTTGGTGTCGAGCCCCATTTGGGACTCATGACCAGATATTAATTATTATCTTTTGACAGTTACGGTCTTGTTTCTGTGGGGCGTCTTCTCTGACGAGAGGACTTGTCTGTCTTTTGTATATGCTTCTGGCCCTTGCCAGCGCAGTCTTACTCGGGTCCGAGTCCCTTGGGACTCGCGACCATATTTTACTGTCTCAGAATTGAGACTTCCCTTTTCGTCGCCTCCTACGACTCGCAGGGTCAGGGTGGAGGTATTCGACCCCGCCTCCCTACTCCCTCTCACTGACGAATACTCCTGTTATGTAGCTTCCGCCCTGACAACACAGAAAACAGTTACGTGATAGCTATCACTGTTGTGTGACATCGTGTTTACAGATTGCCTAGCAACAGTCGCTGCACGGGCTCCCCTGTCGCGTGACGCCGTGTTTATAAAGGCGTTGCTGGGCAACGCTGCGTAGCAACCACCGCGCTTCGGCTCGGTTCGGCACGGACAAACACCGCTTTCCTTACTGTTGCGTAACCACGTTTCCACTGTTGTGTAACTTGGCAACCGACCGTTTATCAAGGGTCTGTCTTCGTGGTAACTCGTTCCACCTCCGTTGCCCAGCAACGGTTAGACATGTCACAGTATCAACATTCTTATTGAAAAATCAGATGCAATTCAACAACCGAGACCGATATCATTGTACGCCTGATGATGACCCAATATAAAGGTCGAAACATGTAGTGTTAAAAAACAAATGCTGATACGATATGCCTACTTTCTTTTAAATACAGAATATTGTTGTGTAGACTGCATACCTTTTATGTACCTTGTTTACTAAATAGGCCACTGAGATCAGTAATTGATTTACCATATGATTCGAGAATGACACATCTTAATAAAATGTAAATTAGATGGTATATCGTTTAAGCATTTTTGTTGTTCTTGTACGAGATGTGTATGTGACGACGTGTAAAGAAACACGACTAATACCCCCGAGCAATAGTATGTATCGTCTGTTACTATTCTTTATTTGAACACGACAGGGAGGATATACCAGGACGGACAAAATAAAATTTAACGTCGTAGTGACATTTGGCTTGGATAAAACTCAACATCATTACACTGCAATAACTGAACCACAAAGAGGCGCGCCCACATTACTCGTGCTCGCGAGTAATGTGGACGATATGACAAGTCACGAGACAAGCAAATTTTTAATTTTTAATTTAAAAACTATAGCCAATAAATTAAAATACGACTACAGCCTATACACACTACGAGTAAATATGCAGATCCTCACGCGCCAAAGCCTGGCGAGCAACTGAAGTAATGTGGACGAAGATTTACGAGCACAAGTAAAAGCCAGACGAGTCTCCAGACGAGCACAAGCCTGGCGAGCACGAGTAATGTGGACGCGCCTTAAGAACATATTTATACGTAACTCTTCATGTCATCACATAGCGACACCAACACAGGTTGACGGCGATATACACAACTAAATTTAAACTTAATTTTGCATAATTTATGCCTAAGCACACCAATATGAAAGTCAGTAACTAACTCCATGGGACCGAGTCCTTCTCGAGAAGCCAACAATCTCTTAGTCACTCATATTCTTAACATTCCATGAAACCCGAAAGATCAATACCATGTTCAGGATATTCTGTCACTTTTCTTTATCCTGATCCAGATATTCTTAATTGTGTAACATACTACAAAGTTGAAGTGGATACGTCTCACTGAGGTAAAACCTAACAGGGCAACGAGGAACAGACACGTTTTAACCCACAGCCATGTTATGTGGTTCTCTTCTCTCATAATTAAATCAAAACCGTTAAAACTAATACCTCATGTAAGCGATTTCAGAATTTTACTATGTAAAGATTTAGAATGCCGGTCACGGTAGCCGAGCGGTCTAAGGCGTGCACTGTCTTCGCTCGCTCGGAAGCCGGGTTCGTGGGTTCGAATCCCACTCAGGGTATGGATGTTTAGTTTGTGTGTGTGGGTTTTTCTGTGTTTGTATACAGGTAGAGGCCTTGCGACGAGCTGATCACCCGCCCAAGGAGTCCTACCGAATGTCTAAGATCTAGAAAAAGCGAAGTGAACGGAGAAGTTCATGGAGGTAGGCCTAGGCCCACTGGGGCTGTAGTGCCAAGAAAAGAAAAGATTTAGAATGAGGGTATTCTGAATTATGAAATCGCGTAGTCTGGTAGACGGTTACCAACGTTTCAGAGTAGATTACTGTCTCCTGTATTGAGGGTAGAATTCTACTATTCCGAAGTCCTCTATACCGAATATAATGGCACAATATTCTTCCGAATTTTTCATTACAACCTACAAGGCTAAACGGTGTCATAACTCACATGACCATAATCTGAATGTTTGTAAAAAATGTGCTCGTAGCTACAATCTGAAGTTATATAGGCACGTTGCATGTGACCGTGCGGTCTAAAGCATCAAATATCTTCGCCCGCTCGAAAACTAGGATCATGGGTTCGAATCCTACTCAACGCATAGGTGTTTCTCTACGTTTATTCTGTGTTTGTGTGTAGGGAGCGACCTTGGACAGGCTGATCCCCCGTTCAAGGAGTACTACTGACTGTCTAGACTGAAGTGAAACAAGAGTTTCATGGATGCCCTATGCTCCAAGTTGAAGCAACAGGAATAAATACGTTGCACAACAAATGTTTGGAAATAATTAAGATTTTCATTTATTAAAATATGCCAGCATTTAATTGCTGGCATATTTCAATAACTGGATTGGGAAGTCATCAAATATGCAGGTGGATTAATTATGTAAGTCTAATAAACAGACTATATGAATGTAAAAGGAGTAAATTATAAATTTCCACAATTTGTGGCGTCATTTACTACCCACGATCTGATATTATTAAGTGAAAAAACAGGGGTTGATGTGAGAATTTGCCGTTATTAATTTCCTTTCTCATTACCTTGGCTTTTCTGCAGTGTGACACCTGTTGCATCTTCCTGAAAACTCAATGAAATGGGTTTGCCGAACCATTAGTTCCGAAGATGTGACTACAGAAGATATTGTCAGGTGCAGGGTGGTACGCGCGACGAAAATTACGGGTTCTATCTCGGATGATTGGGTTTATTAGCACTTTGGTTACAAATTATCTTAATCACATTTAAATACAGCGCTATCACTGATTTACACAATTTACAGTTTACCGTTGCACACGCAATAGGATTCTCTTTTCCCACTAGTTGTCTCATAGCAACGGATCTCAACACAGAAACTATCACTTCAAGTCACTATTAAATCTTATCGTCTACGAACTTCCAGTGACTATCTTCCACCGAGAACTCCGAACTGAACTCGTAGCCGTTCGTCTTTGCACGGACCCAAAGGAAAACACCGTCTCTTATTGTTGTGGATGCATGTTTACCGCTGCGTTGCCTGGCAACGCGTTGATCAAGTCACTTACAATATTGATACCAGTAATCACGTTTATTTTGTCCTTTGAAATTTCTTCTCTTTACGTGACCCTTTTCTGAGAACTGGTAAGCTCCACCAGAAAAGTATCTGTCTTAATATGGCATATTGGATTTAGACACATTGTAAGATGATTGTCTGGAGCTACTGAAGAAGGAAACGTCAATCGGAAGAGAGGAGAGAATTGTTCCGAAGAACACTCGAAAGCTAAACGCAGAAAATTTTGTTTTTCAATGTAGCTGATAATTGTAATTGTTTCGTTGGTGACCCAAAACACAGTTGAAAAAAGAAACAGGGAAACAAAAACAAAGAACTAACGAACAGTAAGGAAAGAGAAACAAGACACGGTTATTGTGCAAGGGAAGTTACTCAACGTCCTTATGTTATATGCCTGTGCCCCTTAAAAAGTACACTGCGCCAAATGACGTATATATGAGACAGGGTAGGAATACTAGGCGACTATACAATGGGTTGAACCGCAGTGGGTTCGAAGTTCGATTCCCAGCAGGGGCGAAATATTTTTCTCTTCTTCACAACGACCATACCAGCTCTGGGCCCACGAAACCACATACGCCAAGAATACCGTGTGTTATTTACCTGGGGTAAAACGGCAGGGGCGTGAAACTGACCATTCAGTTCCATCTAGTGCCGACGTTAAGAATGGTGGAACTAAATCTCCACTCATGTTTTCATGGCGTGATGCCGATTGAAAGCTTTACTTTTTACCGAGTAAAATTTCACTATTACGAGACTATCACGGAAACACTTTATTTTCACCAGTCAGCTGCATTAAACTGAGACAGCGTGCAGTACCAGAGCGAAGGCTGACCGATACTGATTGGTTTACCCTCACCACGTGACATTTCCATGCCAGTCTTCCTAGTACCCTAAAAGGTAAAGTCCCTGTGTTTAAGCAATTAAGCAAGTTAAGTGTTCAGCTTCGCGCCCCGGCTGATTTACCCTCGGAGAAAGAGCCCCGTTACCTATTGGATAGGAGACAGGGTGGGCCCCAGTGCCGGTCTGGACGCTGTGGAGAAGAGAAAAATCTCCTGCCCCTGCGGGGAATCGAACCCCCACCGTCCAGCCCATAACCTGACCCTATACCGACTGAGCTGTCCCGGCTCGAACACAGCTAATTCATCAATTCACTTGTCGTGTTCCACTCTTGTGCTACACTCATATATGTGTATGAGGAAGGCCTACCTTTAAGGAGGACAGAGACAGATACGGAAGGGGGTTTCCACTCTATGAATGGGTATCTCTTAGTTCAGTGCGCAAAAGTAGGATTTCAGAGTTCTAGGAATGTTTCGTGGGTGGATTACGGTGAAGTAGATGTGAACAAGGGCGACACAGGAATAGTAAAGTGACTGATGTATGCAGCAGACGAGTTTAAAACCTTCTGCGTTTCAAAAGAGAGAGATGCCTTCTACCAATGTTGAAGTAGTCTAGTAAAAACGCTCCTTGAATTCTACAGTGGCAGCAGCAATACACATCTTTAACTTTCAAATTGGGAAATATTTGTCTGTGTATCCAATAAATCAATATGGAAACATTTTGTACAACTATTTAGGTGAAAGTAAAATAAAAAAGTAAAGGTATCCCTTTAACAGGACGTAGAGGCCCATAGGTTTGTGAGATGTTGAGGTTCCCACATTTTCTAGACAATCGGCTCATGGATGGCGGCAAGGCTTCAGCCTTACACGCCGGCCTCCCTTTACCCCCAAGAATATTTCAAGAATATTTCTGGTACTCATTTCTGTTAGAGGCTGAGTCGGCCCCGGAGCCATAATGCGGCTGGAAGGATTAGGTAAACTGAAAAAAAAATCCGTACAAGTATTTAAGGACACATCTAAAAGGACTTTCATTCAAAGCCACATTCACGTTCATTTTTATTATTTGTTTTAAAACCGGCCCTGTCTCTGGTCCATCTGTACAATTGTACACGTACTTGTAATTAGGAAACTTAGGAACAGTGTATTTTTGCCCTAGCTGCTCTAGTCTCCTAGGCGAAAGAGTGACTTTTGAATCACCTCAGAAACTTCCCTCATTTTGTGTCGAAGTCAGAAATTTTGGGAGACTAATTTAGGAATATTAAACAAGCCAGATTTGACGTTCTTATAGCTGTGGTTATGAAGAGTTCCATCTTCTGGGGAATAAAGCAGTGTAGTCCGTTGGAAGTCAACCGATGCTTCGAGGGATCATATCACCTCCATCTTCAGGATCGATAACAAAGCGAGCAAGAAACTAGCGTGGAAACAGGTGACAACGCTTCCGTAGATTAGCTCGGGCTCTTCTGCGATCTCTGTGAAATCTTCGGGCCAGGTTGGGCCCCTATTCCCTTCACACCAGGTTCTCCCTTGTGCCTCTGCTCATCTGCGGCCAACTCTCGGTACGTCGGTCGGCCGGCCCCTCGGTCCTTTCAGTTCTTGTCCATACGACATTAGACATGGTGAGCACCTTGTGACGTTGTGGGGTAAGCCAACAGCACATAATTCATGTTTTTCAACGTACTACTCGGCGATATCTCAGAATATAGAACTCTTCATTAAACCAATTGAACTCAATCGGGTGTGACTGAAAAAATTCTGGCAATTCACGTGATGGTGACATTACATCGAAACTCAGGAGGGGTGGATTTAACGGCATGGAGACAAATTTGTGAATCCTTGTCGACACCTCTGGCCAGCTTAACTGTCCGTACTGTGGCATGGCGCAATTCTACAAGAATATGCTTACACTGACTTTTTCATGAATGTATGCAGAACGGAATTTCCATCGTGTATCTGATCACAAGGATACAGCCAGTTTCATTTTGACATTCTACTATAATGTACACAGCTGTAGCTATCTCTAAATGTGGTTGTGTTCATCCTTAATTACAGGCAGAAACCTCCTGTTTACTTACGACGTGCCAGTCACATACGTTTATAAGCGAAAAGAATGAAGGTTAGAGTTCTATTCACAATGACATTATCCGTTGTTGCCATATTTCCCCGTAAAGGCGGTTCTGAAGTTCCCTCTTTCAGCTCAATATATCTCGAAACTACGTCACGACTTACAAAGTAGAGAGAAGTGGAAATATACTGAGAAGGCTTAGTATGAAGTGATTTGTAGTGTGGAAATCAGCAATACCGTTACAGTTACTTGTGGTTACAGCCTGCAAGTAGTTATTAAAACAAATTATAACCGCCTACAACCACCAATACACGTGATAATATGTTTATTTAAGTCTCTTTTAGTTTCTTGGGGTGGGGTGAGACTGAGTTCACTTGGTACGTTGGCCACTAACTGGCCTACTGTACCTGATGATGATTATGAATATGGAGCAGTAGGTTGAATGAGAATTGGCAGGGGAAACCGAAGTACTCCGAGAAAATCTACCCCCAATGCGACTTTGTCCACCACAAATTCAACATTAACTGACCCGGGCTCGAACACGGGCCGCCGCGGTGTGAAGCCGGCAACTAACATCCTGAGCTGTGGCACGTTCTGTGACAATACGTTAAAAATGAATTCAGTTTCAATTAGCCTTGCTCGTCTACCATGTACTGTGGTAAACTGACTTTACGCGAGCGCTTTTGATGTACTGAAACCAAAGTTCTGAAAACTGCTTTTCTTGATAATATTGGGTATCGGGTAGATCTGAAATTCAAACATGATAAACTGTAGCCAGCGGGAGGTCGTTTGTCAACATATATATTAACGTCAAAGCGGTAACAGGTGAACCGGTCACCTGGCGGTCTGATATTCTGCGTGATATTTATGGAAGCAGACAGCTTAATAATCGTCCGAGATATCCGAAATAATATCACCTCCAATACAAATAGTACGTTTCTGGACATTATCCAGTGCCCTGTGTTTATCTAAATCACAATGCTATTTATATTTCAAAACACGTTTCGCACACTGGATTCTGTCTTTTCTTCTTCAGGTAATACCTACTCAGTTGGGCCCAATCGAAAGAGATAGTCCCTATCAGCTTCAATTTATAGGCGCCACATCAGTTGCTAACCTATTGCCTATTCAAGACAGGAGCTTTTTCATAATGCAAAATGCATTTTTCCAGTCAAATATTCGGTCTTTTCCAAAGATTCAAATGTCATAAATTGTAACCTAGGTAACCTAGTTAATTTTTGTAAAATAATAATAGATTGGTAAAGGGTATTTCGTTTGAAATGAATAAAGCATATTAGTAGGATATTTCACAGCTGGTTCCTACACTTGGGCCTTCGTGGGTGTCAAACTCTGTACTTTTTTTTAACTTGCCTCATTTTGGTCCGTCACACTATTAATTACAGAGTAGATAATGAAAAGTTCAGTCCAGTGTGACATACGAGTTTACAACACTTCAGTCCTCATTCGCCTTACATGTTTCGATTCAAAACGACACAGCACGCACGTGAACTACACTACTAATAATAAGAACATAAAACCAAGAGAAATAAACGACATCTCCCACCATCAGGAGGAAAACAACATGACCCAATGTCGGCTCAAGATATTTTAATATAATAACTAATTGTTTACATGGAAATTTTAATATAATTTTAAATACATTGGGAGGCTACTGTATGGAAAAGTGAACACCATATTGCGTGCAGTGAAAAACCCCAGTCAGAATAACAGGAAATATACTAAAAGAAACTAATCATAAGTAAATCTACACTTCAAGAAGCGCCATTGTGAGTGCCTAAGACAAACATCAAAACCAACCGTGATAACAAAATTTATATAGAGAGCATTAGTCATATCTAAAGTGCATATTGTTAGAATATCTTATGTGACAGTGTTTCCTTATCGTAGTGGTGCGCCTCTGAAGATGATTCTTTTGAATCGAAACGTGTAAGGCGAATGAGGACTGAAGTGTTTAAACTCGTATGTCACACTGGACTGAACTTTTCATTATCCACTCTGTCTGTACTTTTTCTTTGTAGATTCCGAAATTTTGTACCTGTGTTGTACTGGAAGAATCATGTCTTATCACCGTTCACTTTTTTATGGCAGCATGCTTTCAGCAGTCTTATTGGGACGTCTAGACATATTTCTCTTACGCACATTCTTCGAAAAACAAATATACCATTGTTGATAAAGCGAATCGGACTGTTAGGCACAGAACATGCGAACATGATTGCCACGTGATAAATTACTTGACATGGCGCCCGAAAGTTCGAGTAGTAAAATCAGAGGTGTCCATTATTAGGCAACTTCTTAGTAAACACATCCCCACGGCAAAGAATACGCAAGCAACAACTGAATAACTTCCCTTTCTATGAAACGGCGAGGTACACACACCTCTATAAGAACAGAGGAATTGTTAGGAAGAATTGTTTCCCGTGGCGACGGCCCAGAGACTGTACACGTATAATGAGGATTATAGGCCAGCTGATATAATAATACCGTGTGGAGGAGGGTTCAAATACTTTCATCGTAGCCCTGCGAGTCGTACGAGGCGACGAAAAGGGAACCCATTGCCTAGGGGTATAACCGGGCCACCCTGTTAATGGGGACTATAAATACGAGGACCAGGCCCTCCAGATTATGGAAATGTCGAATTTGAGACAAGAAAATATGATCATGTGTCCCGCGGGACTCAAGAATGACTCCGCTAGAGTGGGCCAGCAGCTATTGTAAACGACAGACCCATCCTCCCGTCAGAGAGGATGTTACATAAGGACTACAAGTGTTCAATTGAAAAATTTACTGGTCGTGGATCTTGAGGGATTTGGCTTTAGGAAGAACTGATTGGCGGTAAACCGCCAGTCGTAAAGTAGCTCCGACTCTGACTAGGTCTGCCAGGATATGAGTTTGGGAGCAGAGGAATAGAACTGAGAGTTCCGAAGTTGGCAGTTGCAGCAGAGAACGGAGAGAGATGGCAGTCGAAGGTTATTGAGAAGTAATTGCAAGAAATGGATTAGGCGGTGCAAAGAAAACTTCATAGTGTGCTGCAGTTGCAGTGAGACTGTTATGAATCCGTTGCTCGAATAAGACTAGTTGGTGTAAGAGTGAACTGTACATGTGGAAAGAGCGATAGCCTTGTAATTGTCTCTAGTTCCGAGTTGTCTGTATGAGGTATCAACAAAACCAATCATCCAATCCAAACCCTGTCTTAATAGTCACGCACACCCCCTACACGTGACAATACTTTCCAAATAATCAAGGCAACAAGTTTATGCGCTAAATCACCACACACTTTCTTTTCCTGAGTCTGAAACATTACAACATTAGTAATCCTCTCACAAGCATAACTTAAGGTCAGATATCAGTGAGTGGTAAGGTTAATGTTACCATCAGATGCATATTATGGAAAGATCAGATGATAATTTTAATCCGTACGTTTTAAATACTGTGTTGGAGAAAGGGTCAAAGTATCTTGCTAAAATGTGATAATATTTTCTAATTCGCCTCAATTTGTCTGCATTAAACTATACTAATCTCATTGGATATCTTAAACTATTTTATGTTCTTTCATCATGAAAAACGGTCAAAGATCTATAAATTTTCGTCAGGTACGTTAATGTTAAAATATACTTTGACTTCCCAGCTCTCTCTCTCTGTTTCTCCAGGGAGACATTCTGTTATCTTTGACAGATGACGATACAAACCACAAACATCTATATTCAAATTAAGTTTTATTTCATAACTTTGCACGCGGAAAGATATAAATATAGATGTAAAGTTTCGCAGCTTTTTCTTTGTGTTTTCTCTTCACTACTACCCGAGACAAAACTGCCCTCTCTGTCAGATACGTTACATGCATAATACGAAAATATCCGGAAAGTAAAGATACAAGGTCCAGAAAATATTTGTAAAGCATTTCTTTTTGGATTCAGTTGTAGCACTTTTAGAACTCACTTTTATTAATTTTCAACATAGTCACCATGGATCGCAATGCACTTAGTGAGCCTGGGAACGAGTTTTTTTTTTATTCCAGCGCCGTATAAATCTCCTGCCTGCTCTCTTAGTCATGGAGAAGAGATATTGACACTTTTGAACATTGGTGATGAAGTTCATCGATGGTTAAATGTCTGTCAGCACGAATTTTTCCACCAATTACTTGGATGATTTCATCAGTGACAACGGATGGCCTTCATCATGAACATCACTGCTTCCCGCTTCAAATTCACGACACCATTTTGCCACCTTTTGCCTGTTCATAACATCTCCACCGTAAACAGACACAAGTTGGCGATGAATTTAAGCAGCAGTTTCTCCTTTCGCGTGAAGAAATCGAATTACCGTATGAACCTCACATTTGGTAGGAACTTGAAACGACACGGCCATTTTAAACATAAACTTCGAGCATAACGTTTCCGTGACTGCAGCCGGTGAACTCTGCCCTGTCATACGGTTCCTATCTCACAAGGCGGCACTCCCATTTCTGAAAAAAAAATTCCTTGCATTTTTACTGGAGTTGTATCTTTACTGTCCGGATATCCCTCGTATTTTCTTGCAGCTCTTCGCAACGGCAAGTAATGTACGTCGCAACATCGAGCGGAGTTTCCTCTCCCTCTTATAAGTTGCGTGTGGAGGAGTGGAAATCGTGAGCAAGTGAACATCGGCGAACCAGTTTGATTTATCCGTCACCAAACAGGTTGTTAGTGTCGAACCCCACATTCTAAGCGGAACTAGAAAGGAAAAGTGCACGCATATATTCAGTTACGGTATTTCCGTGTTTGCATTTCCTTTCCAAGGTCCTCGTGTTTATTTAATGCAGATACAAGTCTTATGCAGGCATTTATTCATCCATTCATCAATGGCGTTACGGTTTTTGTTGGGCCTTGGCCTCTTCTTCAGTTTCGTAATCTTTCTTACGCAGGAGGTAGGATTCCTTGGATGAGTAACCAACCCGTCACAAGGCCGCTACTTACTCGCTACTGAACACAGATATCCATGACTTTGAGTTGGATTCGAATCCATGATTCCAGCGTTCGAGCGAGCGAAAACAGTTCATGCCTTAGACCAAGCGCCCACAGTAATCGGCCTTATGCAGACATATAAGCCAAGGTTTCATAACCGGAGTAGCATATTTAGGAGTGTGATTAGGAGTATAGGGTATATTATGTTTCTAAAAGAGATCACATGTAACTACATTTAGGAGAGCCTTTAATGGGAAGCCAGTAGTCGCTCAGTTGAACAAAGCTTTATGTAACCCGAAGGTTAATTTCCATCTTCTCAACATCCCGCTACTGACTGTATTGTAGCCAGATGAATCCACGCCATTATTTTAATATCCATTTTAAAAATAATATTGTTCTCCCATACAGCCTTCCCATTAAAACAGGTTTCATTAATTTCCATTAATGTTTCCGATTAATATTTTGTAGGAATTTCTCATCACCTTTGAATGCTACATGCCCCGCCCATTTTCGTTATACACAATGATCATCATTAAGCATTTTCCTCGATCCTCCTATTGCTTCTTCCTTGTTGGATCCAAATATTTTCTTGACGAACATGTTTTCAGACACCCACAATCTGTGTTCTTCCCTGGGTATGAACCTACATCCTACCAAAACATACAACACACAAATCATGTAAGCCTTCTGTTAAATAGGTGTACAGTTTATGTTTGGAGCATTTTGTTGTAAGATGCGCGGCTTGGCAGGACCTCAATCCAGAGAAAGGTCATGTTGGACAAAACTAGAGCAAATGAAATACGATCAACAATTTTTATTACATTTTCTAAAAGTCTGTGGCAAATTTTGACTCATTACACAACTCTTTCTTGTAAACTTTATAGTATTTTCTGGTATATATATAACTAATATCGAAGTAAACAGTGTATTATGACATGACGCCCGAAAGCCGCAATAGTGAAATCAGAGGAGACGACCACTGCTAGGCAACTGCTCGGTAAAAATATTCCCGCGGCAACGAATACGTAAGCAGTAATCGAATAACTTCTGTTGTTATGCAACGGCGCTGTGGAAGCGGTGTTTTCTGTGGGTCAGCCTCGAGGCTATATAACGAGGATCTCACGCAGATAGAATTAGAATTGTTACAGCTCCGAACATGGTACTTGCAGCTGGAATTGAGAATTGAGAAGGCAGTCGAAGATTATGATAAAAAAGGAATTAGGCTATGAAAAGAAGACTTCGTGTGTGTCGCAGTTACAATGGGACTGGTGTAACTAATATGTGGAAACCCGTTGCCAGGATGCGACTAGTGAAGACTGAGAACCCTAGCGTGTGTAACAGCGAACTATAAAGTGTGGAAATAGCGATAGCGCTGTAATTACCTGTAGTTCCGAGATGAATATATAAGGTTTTAACAAATCCAATCATCCAATCCAAAACCCCGTTTGTATGTCACTGCTTCTGTTGGATCCAAATATTTTCTTGACGAACATGTTTGTGACAGTATAAATTAATAACAATAACAGTGACAGTATGTGACAGTATAAATTAATAACAGTCTCTCAGTATGAGAACAACAAATACCTAAGAAAATGAGATGAGATAACTGCAGAACCGTCGTACTGTGTACGTCTAATACCACTCAAGCAATGGTAATATCCAACACGGCAATGGTGTGTGTGTGTTCACTAGTTTCAGAGACGAATTATGCGGGCGGAAAGAGATATGACCATCCCTTTCTGTGCATATCTCATGCACTTAGTGCGAGGAACGCGCTTATGTCTGAGAGAATGTTAATCTGTTCTAGCTTTTGCTTCACGTAACCTCTACCTTAACAAAAAGAATACAATTGAACTATCTTCGGAAGGTCAAATGTGAATAACCATTGAGTTCAATGTACTCCGTGTTTAACGTGTGTGTTGATGATGCATTATTTGTTCTGTATTCACACTCCAAACACTGTGTTCATGTGCAGTAATGCAGTTACGACCTGTTTTCCTGCGATGTTACCACGTTTTACGTCATTGGTTTTGTGTTGAACAAGCAATACTACACATTTTCATATAGTTAACAGATCGTTTTATTCGCTAGGAATTATGTTCATGAATTACAATTGTAAACGTGCCGAATACACATCACACGAATAACAAGTATTAAAAGTACTCGGCGTTGCAACATGGAATTTACGGTTCCGCTTAATTGCTGTATGAATTTCCACATGATCGAAATAAGTAACTGATTAGCTCTCCACTGGAGCAGAATATAAACTACCTATACCGGTAACACTACAACCTGCAATTCGACACTAACCTGAGACCATTCCTCATACATTTCATCTTCCAAAATTATCTCCCTAAGATTCATAGTAATGCTTTCTTCCAGATTTATTCTGGGTTATCTAAGTGGCCATTTTCCAACCAAATCCCCACTTGAATGCGTAAAATTCTGAAATTTTCCTACATAATTTTGAAGACAGATTAGTATTATGTAATATGAGTTTTACCGGTCAGGGTAGCCGAGCGGTCTAAGGCATGTACTGTCTTCGTTCGCTCGGAAGCCGGGATCGTGGGTTCAAATCCCATACAAGGCATGGATATTTTGTTTGTGTATGCGTTTATTCTGTGTTTGTGTTGTCCTGTGTTTAGGTAGAGGTCTTGCGACGAGCTGATCACCCGTCAAAGGAATCCTACAGTCTGTAAAATCATCAATGAGACTGAGAAATCAGCCCTATGCTCCAAAGTGGGAGCGAGAGGGGAAAAAATATGAGTTTTACCGGGATAAGCATTAAACAAGAAATTTTTACAAGAGAATTAATTCAACGTGTGAAATATAGTTAACATTTCCTATGACAGGGAAATACATTTGAACGTGAGACTCAATTATGCGGAACACATTCGAAGAAAATGGAGATGGAAAATCAATGTCACAATTACCCTGAGAGAGAGACAGAGAGAGATATTAATGCTTCAGTAATCGTGAAATATGGTTCACATATTCCCAGAGTATTACTGATGGCATTCTCATTAAATTCAATCTGATTAAAAACTGAAAATTACCCAGCTCTAGTAGCAGAATTCGCGCAGATGAAATGGCAGAAGAGCCGTTGTTAATGACAACAATATTTTCTTCTGACGAAGTATCTGTGAGCTGAAGACACGGAACGCAAGCTCTGACAGTAGCACTTTCGGATGTAAGCTGTTCTAATTCCGACTGAAATTTGTGGTATCTTTCGGTTAATTCGGAAATATTTGGGACAGTGATCCTCAAGTATAAGAAGTTACGAATTTCCATATCTCTAAATCGGCCATAATTTCTTTTAAACCGCTTCTCTATTTCAATATATGCTTATTTCTGCCTCCACTTCAGCCTTCACCTCTAAAATTGCACCCGCCACTCGGTTTCATGAAAGCAGTGAAACTAAAAAAGAACAGACATTCGTATCCCGATAGGAATGCAGTTTTTCTACGACATAACCGATAATTGCATTCCTAAGATTGGTCATGTAATTTGAAATCTCTTACATCTAAATTATAATTATTCCTATGTTCCACATTCTTCAATATCCATCGAGGAACTATCAACTTTTATATTTTAAACGATTTGGTTCATCCTGGTCCGTCACGCTAGCAATAGTATAAAAGATTATTTACGCCGTCCAGTGTGACTGATAAATGTTTCTTTCTTTTTTAATCTTTCATCCTTTACATAGTTCTGTCGCAGCGACCATCATGCACATCACTATAAATGTTAAAGACTAATATTTTACATTCATTACATTGTAATAGCAGTTTCCGCATGTACTGATATGTCCTTATGAAGATGGTCGCTCCGACCAAAACATGCAAAGGATGAAAGTTTAAAAAAATAAAACATTTACCAATCACACTGGACGGCGTTAATGAACTTTACACAATAATTTAAAATATATTTCATTTTAAAAATTCATTAATTCACATTTTCTAGTTTTAACCAATAATTTTAATTATAATAACTACATTAGAAGAGGCAGAGGAAATCCCGGAAATTCGAATTTTGAATAAATCGTAATTTGCATAATTTGGGAGGTAGCTGTGTGCACCACATATTCCAAGTACGTGTTTCGAGAGTTCCCACACTGCTACATTATCAGCCTTCATGATAATGTATCTACTATTGCATAGCTAATCGCATTATAGAAATCGTTAATTACGAGTACCTCACTCTTCATTAAGTTTAATATTCATCACATCGAAATACAATTCAAATGGAAGTTACGAAACTTGCTAAGCTGTGTGGTTTATACAACACCTGTGCATAACTTTATCACGATAAACCTCCCCTGATTAATATGCTACATTTATATATGATTTTCATGTCAGATTCAAGATGAGTATACACTGGCTCATTAGGAGTCAAAATTAAATACGGCTGACAATGTTTAGCTGCTTGAAAATCTGTGAACTACCGTTGGAGGTGAAGTACGTACAGAAATAGAATACAGACACGATATGCTTATTATGTGTTCATTTTGTACAATTTATGAAAAGAACACAAATACTATACTACTAAAAGTAAAAAAAAATTAAAGTTGTCCCTGTGCTTAACTAATTAAGCACTACGCCTTAAAGGCGTATGAAGGAGTGCATGTATAGACCTAGGTTTACTTGACTTCGGCACTAACTGAAGGTGAATGGTCAGCTTCACGCCCCGGTCACTTTACCCCGGGGAAAGAGCCCATAGTACCCATTAGATGGGAGGTAGGGTGAACCCCAGAGCCGGTCTGGACGACATGGAGAAGAGAAAATTCTTGACATTACCGGGACTCGAACTGCGATCCCTCGGTAGTCCAACCAGTCGCTATACCGACTGCCCTATCGCGGCTACCGAATGTGTATACTACCAATAGGGTTCATCGATTTTAAAACAGCGCACGAAGGGAAGGAAATTAAGATTATATCTCAAATTCTTGTATTAATGTTCGAACAGACGATGAAAGAGGATGAAGAAAATCGATAAATTGTGTAATGTCTAAACGTGTAAATCAAAGAAAGAGCTTCCATCTTCCTGGGCAAAAGTGAATACATTCTTAATATTAAAATTTATATTTGTGTATTTTAATGCCATTACGAATTCCCAGTGAAACGTAAATATCTATAAATTTCGAAATGTTTTCATGTAACAAATCACCGAACGGTTAATGGAGAATCATTTATTAAGAATACGGAAAATTGAACCACACTCGCTTCTTAAAGCACGCACAGAACTACATCGACATTTCTGAGATATCAGAACATTTATCTTTCTCAGCCTTACTGCCGTGTTGGCATTAGAGATATGTAACTATACTATTCTTCACAACAAGCTGGACTGAATTTTAAAAATCCAACTTTTTTTTATTGCTAGTGAGGTGGGACTAAGTCCCCTGTACTGCAGCCACTTCTGGCCTATTGTACCAGCCCCAGATGATAGGTGAGGGTGACTGTGGAGCAACTGGTGGAATGAAGATTGGCAGGGGAAACCGAAGTACTCGGAGAAAACCTGCCCCAGCGCCACTTTGTCCACCACAAATCCCACTTGACCAGACCCGAGATCGAACCCGGACCGCCGCGGTGGGAAGACAGCGACTAACCGCTTGAGCTATGGCGCGACCTAAAAATCCAACTTAGTCTATGTTTATGTATTTCAACAAGTAACGTCAGTTGCAATGTAGAAACAAGCTGTAGATCGTGCTGTTCTAAAGGATTAAATTCGACTAAATTTAATTTCAGCTACTGAATATGTCGTTTAGCAACTGTAAAAAAATTAATAATAAATAAGTTAAGTATTAAACGGCACAGAATAAGTAAGATTTGAGGTTTTCGCGGTGGTGACTAAGAAGAATGCCGTCTTCTGGGATGTGTTCTTATACCCTGAAGATGGAGGCGATACGTTCCCCCGAAACGTCGGTTAACACAATATCTACACGGCGCCACATCTCAGAAGACGGCATTCTTCGGTACAAAATAAATGCATTTATTTAAAATCTAAGATATCTTCCATACTCAAAACTCTTGGTTATGTACGAATATTTCGCAAATGTCTTCTGAGCATCTAAGTCATCGCAAAGTCCAACTGAGAATTTCTTGGAGCACTTCTTACATAACGGACGCTTCATACGAGTATTATATCTGTTTGAATCCTGTCAACAACATCTTCATGTATGTATGATACTAGCTATCTTAAATATGTTTGAATTTTCATTAGTGTTGAGAAGGATATTTTAGCTACGCCGCGAAAACTGTGATTTTCAAGTAAAGGCGAAGATTTAATAACATCACTAAACGCTGAGCAAGGAAGTCAAAATTTCAGTCTCAGAAGTATAAAATATATTGTCACGAGTCAAAGTGACTAAGACGTGGGTTTGGATTGGTAATTGGATTTATTGACCACTTACAAGTCGGTTGTAACTACAAATTATTATAACACTGTTGCTGATTTACACAATTTACAATCACTCCACACTAATCTTCTGAGTCTTTCTGCATTAGTTTTCACGGATTCATAACACAGATCTATAAAAGTCTCCCTAAATCACACTCTCAGTATCACGGATTTGATCAAGGCGTTGCCAGGCAACAGCTCTGTAAACATAGTCCAACACGCAACAATAGAGGAGGTTGTATCTACCGTGTTCGCTCCTACGTCTTGCAGAGGTGGGTGTTGGTCACGTGACATGTGTTTCCTGTGATGCATGTCCGTTCCTCGGCTATATACGTAAATGACAGGATTCGTTCCGTTCAGGGACGAGTCAGTTCTCGGAAGGAGATAGCCACGGGAAGTTCGTAGTTGAAGAAGAGTACAAGAAGTCAGTCTGTGAATATTTAACGTTTGAGTTGAAGACTTTATGTGTGTTGTAGTACGGTGATGTTGGGAGTGTGATTTAGTGAGACTTTTATAGTTTCTCTGTTATAAATCCGTGAGAACTAGTGCAGATAAACTGAGAAGATTAGTGTGGAGTGATTGTAAATTGTGTAAATCGACAATAATGTTATAATTATTTGTAGTTACAGCCTGTAAATATCCAATAAATTCAGTCACCAATCCGAATCCCGTCTTTAGTCACGGATACATGTGACGATATGTATGCACTGGCCAAAGTACTCATTCGCAGTAAGCAACACTGAAAATACTAAATACCTGAAAATGGCCTCCATATGAAAATTAAGAAATAAATGTATAATGTATCGTTATATGTTGTAGGTGTTTAGATGGAAGTTTCATAATTTTGTATCGAACACAACATGACTCTCTTTGTGTCATGTTTTCAGTTAACAAATCCCAAATGAAAAACAAATTATTATGTTCTTTCCACTGTTCTACCGTATTAATTTTACTCACATTTCCTTTCGAGAAATTAACCCGAGAGCCACGATGGGAAATCTACCCGGCTTCTAGTTACAATAAACTGCAATGCTGCATTAACCAAGGAGTTAACAACAAAATATATCAAATTCTATTCAGCCATATGATGACCGCTGTGCTGTAATTTAACATTGATTAATGA
The DNA here is from genome assembly GCF_002891405.2 of Cryptotermes secundus. Taxonomy (NCBI): domain Eukaryota; kingdom Metazoa; phylum Arthropoda; class Insecta; order Blattodea; family Kalotermitidae; genus Cryptotermes; species Cryptotermes secundus. The sequence continues at coordinate 507,089 of NW_019737981.1, forward strand.
TAATGAAACCTGCTGCTTTCATCGTTGAAGTCTTGCCTTTTGTTCCGCGTCTTATAGTACAGAAATAAGGAAGTGGGAGGGATTAGTGCACACACGTGTACACCTACATTAGTGTATGCTTTAACGATGCTCTACTGCTGGACTGCTCATCTTGATGGCTTCATGACGTCGAGAACTACTAGGGCTTGGGTGACACGTGACGTAATTTGTGAGTTGCGGAAATTCCGTCATTTTAAGTTGAGATCCTACGTGGATTTTCTGCAGAAAGCTCCTGTCAGGTGGATTAATGGTGAGAACAGACTCACTGCATTTGTTGGCTTAGCGCTCTGCGTACACACTGATAATACACCTTGAGCGTCAACACCGTTTTATCTATGAATTACAAGTATATTCGCTTATCAGCTGTTTGCCTGCTACACGCAATAGGATGCACATCAAAAGGTTCAACTTATTGATTCATACACCATTAATACTGGCCCTGTATTATGGGTTACTTAACACTGTCAGTATCTTAGACTGTAGAGGGACGAGTTAATGAATTGAAAAGAAGTTGTAGTGGCATAATTATACGTACTGTCCCAGTATCTTCCTGGAAGTACTAAGGAAAACCAGGAAAAGTCTCAGGATTTCTTTAATTCGCTTAGTCGAGGGTGAAGTCCAACTGGGTCCATACAGCACGGCCACTGATTGGCCTATTGTAGCATGCCCCGGGTGATTATTATGATGATGGAGAATTTGGTGGAATGAAGATTGGCAGGGGAAACCGAAGTACTCGGAGAAAACCAGCCCCAGCGCCACTTTGTCCACAAATCTCACTTGACCAGACCCGGGATCGAACCCGGGCCGCCGCGGTCGGAAGCCAGCGACTAACCGCTTGAGCTATGGCGCGGGCTAAGGCTGAAAACTGACGGGACTAGTCGCGAGCGGCTAGCCGCTCTTTGTCGCGCGCGTCCGTTAATTGTACATATTAGGCGTGCGACAGCTCTGCCGCCTGTGCCGCGTTCCAAGACTTAACCGCGCGCGGCTCATAAAAGCAATACAAATAACGGCCGCGAGCGGCAACACTCGACAAACCGCGCCCGGCTTGTCGCGTCAGTGGGTTTTCAGCCTATGAGTCCCAGGATAGTCGGTGTCCCGACCGACATTCGAACCCCGAATCTTACAAGTCGAAAACGATAACGCTTGAACTAGCCTGCTCGGTGATCTCTGTTCTGATATACAGTGTTAATCTCGGCTCTGGATTCCACAGTTCCGTCATTTGTTTTATTTCTTGGCTGATGTCATACGAAGTTCAATGGTTCGAGGATTGTGAATGAATGTGGAAAGGAGCGATCGTTGCATATTGTAAGATACTGTCCCACTGTATAGCTAAGGGGAGTGAGGAATACTTCGTAAACCTCAATTACGTCGCGTGGTTTCTGAACCGAAATTCAAATTTGGGATTTAGCGAATAGAAACGCGGGAATACCAACTGATCATCGTGACGATATGAGCATGAAAGTTTGGGGGAACGACATATACTGAAGGTCTTCAGAGCTGTGGGAATGTTAGAAACCAAGGAAAATGAAGCAACGGCATGTGACAGACATTTTAAGCATGTGGCGGGACCAAAATACTGTCCATTGGCGAATTACTGTGAATACTGTAATGAGTCCTGAGGTTTCTATAAAAGCTGAGCGACTATTAGCTTCTCAAGAAGGACTCTGCTTCATTGAGTCAGGCAAAGCTACAGTTTTTTAGTGACACTGAATGATACATCCAAATACGGTCTTCTTCAATCTTGGCCCCTGTCAAGATTCACAAGAGGAATTTAAAGTTCACGTGGGAACATTCCATTTGGTCGACGACACGGCGACAGTGGAAATAAAGTTAAGAGGACATAATGAGAACCTAAAAGTTCGCGTGGATTGCGAACTGTGTTGGGGCCCGGCATTCTTCATAAATCATAAAGTTTTCATTTTGTACACAAGAGGAAGTTTTCTTACCGGATTTATCCGGTGTCGAGCCAACCACCAATTCCGTGGTCTACCACATCCCTTCTGAAAATGTTTCAATAATGGAATAATGGATATATGAAACAAAAAGTATCCCTAACCAATCACCAAGGGCTACTGTAGTGAAATTAATTCATTATTGCTGGGTATAGGGGTGCCAGGATATGCTCAATCTGCTGTGGAACAAGTGTACGTAGTCGCCAGATAGTGACGCAGACACTTATGTTATCATTAAAAACTTACTAGATTTTATTTTCAAGGTACTATTGGTATTCATACGCCGGTGGGAAATTCAAAAACACAAAAGCTTTCTAGACTGTGAGGTTGCCTACACAAGTATCACGTATCACTGTTCGTAGAGAAGGTGAACTATAGCTCAGTTGGTATAGCGACGGGCTACTGGATGAGCGGCCTGGATTCGATTAGCAGCACGAATTAGATTTCTCTCTCCTGACTCCCGATGAGGTCACTGCATTTTTAATGACCTAATCCGTCCAGCTGCACTATGGCTCTGGAGTCGACTCAGCCTCTATTTTTTTTTAATCCGCTGTTCTCTTGCCTGGCTTATTTTTCGACTCTTAAGATGAAGGCGACATGTTCCTCTAAAACGCCGGTTGACTTACAACGGAGTGCTTAGCGGTATATTCCAGAAGATAGAACTCTTCCTAATCACCGCTGTGAAAACCTCAAATCCTACATTGTATAGATTGTTGTGTTGTTGGCTAACGTCCGTCTGCAGATATGCTGTTAGTATAGGAATTTAGTTACGAATGAATTTTGCTTGAAGTATTATTATTATTGTTATTATTTAAAAAGAAACAAACTGATCACTATTATNTATGCTGAATTTTTGTAGCGCATGCAAGAACCGAATATCGGACACTGTCTGTCATCTTGTGTTACTTTAAATACAATGTTCCGGTAACTGCATCTGTTTACATCATCAGGCGATTACCTTTGTTTTCTTACACCTGATGATGGAATCATATGCAGTCTCCACAACGATGCCTTTAAATAATATCAGAACGTCACACATCATCGTCAGAATCATTTAGATTCGGTTAAGGATATTCCTTGCGATTACAGTGACTAGTCTTAGGACGTTACCACTTTTCAATTGTATTTTGTCGTAAAACAAATTTCGAATTAAAGATGAGTAAAATAAAGGTAGCTTGCAGTTCTCAAGAAAAACTCTTCTACATTATTTTAACGTGTGTTGAGCCAGTGCAGATAAGTAGTTTGGCGTGCTGGCTGTCGAGGGCGCCACCTCCTGAACGCACAAAAATAATCTTGCCGTTACTGTACCACACCAAGCGGGAGTTCCCTGAATTATAAAACAATTATAACCAATCTTACTTACTTACTTACTGATGGAGCTGAGCCCTTCTGGAGGACTCGCCAATTCTGCAGCTACTCAAGAATTTCCCAGCATTTTATGGAACCCGAAGGTTCATTACCGTGTTCACAAGAGCCCTCCACTTGTCCCTATCCTGAGCCACACATATCCAATCCATACCGTCCCATCCTATCTCTCTAAGATCCGTTCTAATATTGTCCACCCACCTACGCCTTGGTCTTCGATGTGGTCTCTTTCCTCCTGGTTTTCCCACCAATATCCTATACGCATTCCTCGTCTCCCCCATTCGTGCTACATGATCTGCCCACCTCATCCTCCTTGACTTGATCATTCTAATTATACTTAGAGAAGAGTACAAGTTATGAAGCTCCTCATTATGCAGTGTTCTCCAACCTCCTGTCACTTCATCTCTCTTCGGTCCAAATATTCTCCTCAATACCCTGTTCTCAAACACCCTCAGTCTATGTTCCTCCCTTAATATCAGGGACCAAGTTTCACACCCATACAGAACCACGGGCATAATTATAGTTTTGTATATCCTAATTTTTATGTTTTTGGACAGCAGACGAGAAAACAAAAGGTTCTGGACTGAATGGTAGCAAGCATTACCCGAGTTCAATCTCCTCTTAATTTCCTCCTGAATCAGGTTTCGATCCGTTTTCGTTGTTCCCAAATATCTGAACTGTGCCATTTTTTCAAACATCTATTTCCTATCNCATAGCTGAATTGAAAACGTCATTTGTTATCAACATATACCCATTATACATTCCAGACTACAGGCAGAAATCACTAGAGAGCTTAGATTTTGTAGTTAATATTGTTAAATTTTTGGGCTAGATACTACTTTCTAATGCTGCAAAACAACTGGAAACAAGTGCTTCTGTAAAGTGTTGAAATATAAAAACAATTTGTTACACTGAACCGTTCGTCGATCTGCAGCGGTGTGTTCTTTGCATGTGCTTCAGACTGCCATCATGTCAGGAGCCACGAAATAATATTTGTTAACGTCGAGGTCATAACTGCATTTGAGCGGATTCAAGAGGACGGTTCGATAGCGCACAACGCCTCGAAGAAATACCAGACTCACTTAAGGGAAAGATGTTAATTTTCCTTCAGCTAAGGAATTTTAAAATTTTGGACAAGGAAGTGCCCTGCGAAGATTAGACTAATAGTATTAGCTACATAGGTGAGACGCAGTGCTTTGAATTAAGATCGAATGCAATGGATGTGAGGTAAGATGTGTGTGCAGAACGTGTTTCTGGTTGCTGAAAAGAGTGAGAGAAACAGAGAGAGAGAGGTGGGAGAAAGAGAGAGGAAACCCCTCAATAATGTCCCCATTTTTGTACACTTTAGCTATGATGCAGAATTTTTTTATTTATAAAAAATTAGCAATCTGAATTGCATTTGATTCTATAAGCTAATTAGCTGTAGTAGTCTTCGTGACGTGGAGAGGGCTTATCCAGAGATAAGTCCTCGTTAACCCTCTCTCAGGTCGGCTGGCCAATTCCTTCTGATGCAGAATACGGCCCAAGAGTGTAAAAAGCCTTGAATCCTCCGTTACAATAATAATCAGTGACTTAAAATTGCATTTAAATGTATTTCATGCGGCATGAATCAACCTATGGTGGAAACGCTCAAGTAGCATTGCGCAATTATCATTATTATTGCAAAATTATGGAGGATTATGGATGAAGTGTTCGTGGCGTATTTAAGGGCTTCTCCTACAAATATCAGTAAAGTAAAGCTGTCCTGTGCTTAACGAACTAAGCACTACGCCATGAAGGCGTAAGGGGGAGTGTAAGTATAGACCCGAGTTTTCTTGACTGTTTCATCACGACAATGCCAGACACCACACAGCCCGAGCAACTCATGAGAGAATTCAAGAACTACCGTGGGGACTTCTTGAACATCGGCCTTGCAGCCCGAACTTGGCCCCTAGTGACTTATATCTGTTGCTCCGCTGGAAAGTCACTTTGGTGGCAAACGTTTCGCTGATGAGAAAGAGATTGAAACAGAGGCGCGGAATTGGCTGAGACAACAGCCAAAAGACTTCTATGCTGCGGGTTTCGGCGCATTGGTAAAGCGATGGGACAAGTGTATCAACGTTTGTAGTGGACATGTCGAGAAATAAATGTTTTTTCCTGGTTCGAATCTCATTTGTTTTACATTTTATAGACATTTGTGACCTACTTACCGACTGTAATATAGTATGGCCTAAACTTCAGTTAACCTAAAACATTTTCTCGTATTAACGGGAATGTTCAGACTTAAACCTGAAAGCCAATTTGTACAACGGTATCACAGCGTCCTGGGTTGCGCACCGAATTTGTTCAGTAAGTAATAAAGACATTTCCAACACATTTTATTATATTTCTTCTTAACCAGTTAACTTTTTGTGCCACGCTGTACTAACTCAGTAACAACATATGAGTTTTGTAGTATTTCTGTTAATTGCAGTGAAACTTTTTCGAATCTCGTGCCTATTGTATGTTACACTAAGCGAGGAATTTCGAATTAATCAAGTTATCGCATTAATGACACTATATAACTTACGAAGCTAAGAAATCTGTGTTGAATTACCAATTAATCGAAGTTATCAGGTAGGCAGAGCCATGCTGGCCGAAGGTCATGGCTGGAGAGTATATGTAGGGATTCAGGTACAGCACTAGAATTCCTGACGTAAGCCTTTTGTGTTAGTTCTGAATTGTTTGGTTCTATTAATCATAGAAAGTTCAATTCCACGTTTCACGAATTGTATTTATTTCCCTTTTCAGGTGAGGGTCCGCTTTAATCCAATCACTGTTAATCACGTCTTTAAAATCGAAGAACCTACAGAAATTGTGGGGGAGGGGATCAATATTCTAAGGTAAGAACTTAAGTTTTCAATTTGTTCTAGTTTTACTAAGCTGTTTCCTCCACTACAGAATTCTCTGTCGGTAATATCTTTTTTTTTACCATCTTTCAGAGCAGAAAATTCAAATTTGCCTTATGTGTGTTCTTATTGTGGACTCCAGTCTTCATTCTTGCCTGACGAGATGTCAGGATGGGTAAGGCCATACTTGGAAGCGTAACCCACATTAACTTGCACAGGCTGTCATGAACACTTGCGAAATAACGGACTGGAAGCGTAATATTAATGAGGCATTAAGTTGCTGTTTGCAAATTATATGAATGTTTATTATAAGAGAACAAGAAGAAATGTGGGCTAACGAAAGAAACCAGCGGTGCCTGGAACGAAGAATATGTCACTTTAGAACTGTAGATGCATAATTAACTAAACTGTAATCAACTACCGTAGTAACTAGTGGCTGTTTTTTTCTCTTCCTCCCACTTTGGAGCACAGGGCTGATTTCTCAGGTTGCTGATCACTTTTACAGACGGTAGCACTCCTTGGACGGGTGATCAGCTCGTCGCAAGGCCTCTATCTAACCACAGGACAACAAAAACAGAGAAAAACACACACACACACACCAAACATCCATGCCTTGCGTGGGTTTCGAACTCACGATCCCGGCTTCTGAGCGAGCGAAGACAGTACATGCCTTAGACCGCTCAGCTACCGTGACCGGCAGTGAGTGGTTACTTAACTATAAAATCATCTGTCCACCCACAAGTAGCTAATACTGGGATTAAGTTTATGTGCAGCTTTACCTCTATTCCCACATACGTCTTCATGACATGGTGCTTAATTATGTATAGGGGGGACTTACCATTAACTTAACTTAGTCTATAATTAAATTTCGAGCTAAGTGATGAGTAAATGACTATTTAAGTGGTTAACTAAATGACAGACTAACCCTCTGATAATCTCTATCCCGCTAAATGCCTGATTTACTTAACTTCATTGTGCATTCTTTTGTGGAGTATTCGACAGTTCAACTGTTGACGTCTTCGCATGTATGGGTATTTATATCAGCATAGTGATATTCTATTACTTCCGAAACGTCGTCTATTTATATCAGTATAATGACACATTTACCCCCGATAAGTCGTGTATTTATATCAGTATATTGATATCTGATTATATCCGAAACGCCTTTATATCAGTGCAGTGACATGCAATTACTTTCGAAACGTCTTATATTTATATCAGTATTGTTATATCCGATTCCTCCCGAAAAGTAGTGTATGTATATCTGCACATTTACATAATATACATTTTGAAACGTCATGTCAAATTGCTCCCGTAGTTTAATTTATTTACTATATCAGCATAGCGACATTAGATTACTCACGAAACGTCTTATATTTGTTATCACTTAGTGACAAGTGGATTACTCAATGTCGCGTATTTATTACAGTATAGTGATATCCAATTACTCCCGAAACGTAGTATAACAAATATACCTCAGGAAAATTGGCAATGTGTGCCACGCTTGTAGCGTAGTAGGCAAAGCGTCGATAAGGAAAACAAATAGATTCCAATCGTCCTGCTCCGTGTAATGTACTTGTTAATAGCGTCTTCTATTTCGTATACTTCGATCTGTTGTATACTAGAACTCACATGATGGGAAACAGTATTTTATTTCAGTCACAATATTCGTCTGCGGACTTGCTAAGCGCTGTGGCTTGCTTGCTGCCCTACTTTTCTGTCTCTCTGCGCCCCACCAGGGAATACTGTCATCTCTTTCAGGAGGAAATTCAAGCGTAGGCTGTGGAAGGCGGAGAGTTGGACTACGACGTGTGTGTAGGTATCAGCACCAAGAAACTTGTTTTGAAAGAATCGGTGAATAGAAGTCACAGCTTCACTGTAATACGATGTGTTTTGTGTGGAACGGAATCAAGACGCATGTATCAGCAGTTCGGATATTGAAGGCGTCAAAAAATAACCCAGAAACAGGAAAAACATATGGTGAGCAGGAAATGGAAAATACATGGGAAATATATACCTGAGTGATCTAGCCGTGAAGTGATGAATTCACTAATTAACTCCGTCGGGTAGTGTTTTATTGAGATGCTAACGTTCGTTCATCTGGTTATAAAATTCTTCGCGTCTTACGGGACGGAATGTTTCGTTACCCTGTTTCTTCCATACCCATCCTGATCTACAAACGCCCACCTTCCTTCATTATGATCTGTTTTAATATTACAAGTTAAAACAGTGCTTTGAGACAGTTTCCTCTGTGTTCCAATTTAATTTCTTCCGGGTTCCACTTATCTATTTTATGTGGAAAGTAAAAAAAAAAAAAGTAAAGCTATCCCTGTAACAGGCCGTGAAGGCCCATAGGGTTGTGAGACGTTGAGGGTCCCACATTATCTAGACAATCGGCTCAAAAGATGGGGGTAATGTTGTCAGCCTTACGCGCCGGCCGCGCTTTACTCCCCAGGAAAATTATTTCATTAATTCCTGGTACTCATTTCTGTTAGAGGCTGAGTAAACCCCAGGGCCATAGTACGGCCGGAAGGATTAGGTCAACTGAAAAAGATCCAATGACCCCATTGGTATTTGAACCCGCGACCTTCCGGCTTGTAGCATATTGCCTCAACCAACTACATTATCGCGTGCCCCATTTTATGTGGAAATAGAGATTCTCGTTGGTTTCCTTTCAAGCACTGGCTTTCAAAGTCACCAAACTCTCACATCAGACATCTAGACCTCGTGCTGATAATCCCTAGATAAAAGTGTCAATATTTCCAGTTCTTAGCAATATGTGGGGGATATCTGAAAGGTTTCTAATATAGAATTCCTATATTTTAAGTCGCCATATGTGTCCTTCTTAAAAAACAAATTTCCTCATATATTTGATTCCTCCGTCGGTGTATGGCGTACATGTACATCGTGTTTCACTTTTTAATAAAGTCTTAATTTGGGCAACAGTTGGATGGCACAGCGGGATGCTACAAGCAGAATTTTATTTATACAGTAATATAAGGAATGCGGTTTCTGCAAAGTCATCACGAAATTTTATCACAGCTCCCTTATAGAGGTTATGAACAAGTATAACGGTCGAAGCGCGAATATTACGAAAATACTGTTGCCCCTACAAAGAAATACGTGAAGCTGGAAGTTAAGATATAAACTCTTGTTAAGTCCCCATTGACGTAATCCAAGACAGTAAATAACTTTAGCGTTTTTAACCCTTTATCTGTAATGATATCATATACTTCCTTCAGGCAGCCTCGTATTATTGTTCTCACTTTATGAACAGCACGAAGAGGCCTCAGTATCTTGATCTCGGAATTCCCACATGCAGAAAATTCGTACAGATTTCACGGCTGTACTGCACATCCATTTTACATTACTAAGGAGGCTATGATTGTTACAAAGTAAAGGATAAACTTTGCATACATTTACAGCGAAATCCACAACTAATTACTAAAGTCTTGTTCACGCTATGAAGAAGACACGTGGTTTTGCAGTCAAAATGATGTATGAGAAAGGAGAGTGTTTTAATTTTACAATGAATCAAATACTACTGAAGCTAAAGGTAAAGATGTGACTGCGAAGAGATTAAATGGATTGAAGTGGTTCAGAATAGGGATCATTGCTGGTCCTTAAGGTCTTCTGTTTAGAACTGCCTAAAATTCTGTATCCACATGAAAGAATCTTATCAAGAACATTCCTTTCTGAGGAGCTTTGGCCCAGTCCGCATTATATGGCATCCGAAATTTCGTGTTACGTAGTTATAAGAAGACGCTAAAAACCTAAAGTCTGAGCCAAATAACTTGAGACCCTATTCCTTTTCTCTCCAAAGTGTGCTACATAAAGCGCCAATCCTACGCTCATTCATCTGACCGGATTGTGCTGCACATGGAAACTTGATCACTAAGCGAAAAACTGTCAAATGCTCATTCTGTATCATAAAGTGGAGTAAGCAGTTTGTTACGCTGTTTGCTAATGCAATCTTTGTTTTACTACTTGATTGGTTGATCAAGAAGTTTGCTGATTACTAACGTAATTGGTCAGTTATTTGGTTATCGTGTATATGGTTCGTTAATTCGTCACTATTTAGTTAGGTAGTTAGTCGAATAATTAAGTTTACAGGCACTTTACTACACGCGCTCACGTGCTAGTGACTAGACACGGGGTTTGGACCGATAACTGGATTTATTAAACATGTGTAACTAGTAACTATAAATAGTTACATTATCACTAATCTACACGCTTAACAAATCACTACAGCACACGCAAAGTCTTAGTCTATTATGTCTTCACTAGTCATTGCTAGGTTACTAGGATAAGGCTGCTAACTATGCAGATTCTTCTGCTTCGGTGCTCAAGTCCTCACTGGTTGACGGTTGGATTTCAGTTCAACATTGAACGGAAACTCACGCCATCACTAGCCATCACTCTGTACTAACTGGCTATCACTGTTCCAGTCCAGTCCAGTAAATTGCTGTGGGTCCTCGCCAGCACAGTAATTCTTGGTTCTGAGTCCCGTCGGGACCGTTATCAGAAGAGCTATCACTGCTCTCAACTGGCTCCCACTATACAGCTTCGACAATGACAGCACAGAAAACACCGCTTCCAACATGTCTCCCTTCGTTGTCTCCGGATGTTGCCCTGCGGTGGCTAGCATGTTGATCGAGCCGTTACAACGCAACGCAAAATATTTAAGTAATCATATACAACACTTACTTAGACGTTTAGTGAACTAGTTATGTATTTCACCGCCTCTGTGGTCTAGTGGTCAGAGTTCCTGATTACAGGTCCAGAGGTCCGAGTTCGATTCCCGGCGCTACCAGAATCTCTTAGAAGTAGTGGGTCTGGAACGGGGTCCACTCAGTCTCATGAGGATAATTGAGGACATATTTCAAGGAAAAAGCGGCTCCGGTCTAGAAAACCGAAATTAACGGCCGTCGGTATTCGTCGTGCTGACCACGCGACACCCTCTATTCGCTAAAGTTGGCACTAACTTCGCAGACAAGTGGCGGTCGGTCGGTCGGTCTAGTTCGTTTGTGGGATAAAACCACGGAGTTTGTTTACTTATTTCACTGTTTGGATTTTCCAAGATCCTGACCGCTCTTAATTAGACAGATAAAACGAGACGTATTTAATGTTGTTAATGAAACAGATGAAACTAGATATACTGCATACATAATCCTCATGCCCCATGAACGTGTCTAAAATATTCCCCACCGCTGATGCATACCAACACGAAAAATGAGGTTAATATTTTATTCAACCTACGTACAAACTCGTTTTGCGGAATAAATAACTTCCTAGCTACAGGATCATATCGCCTGCGCTTTATAACGTGTAATTTACGAATAATTGTAGGACAGCGCAGCCTTCATATTAGGGCCCTGTGTTAGGCTCTTGATAAATTACAGGATAAGCTGTTTCAAAGCAACCCCATCACCAATCTTGTATATTAATAATACCGCATTATATTTTATATGTATCATGGATGTCATGTAATATCTCTGAAAGACCTGTAATTCGCACACAGAATGCTTAGAAATCTCTGTGTGCTGAAGTCTTCAGCCAGAAACTATCGCTGTAGAGAGACACTCTGGTCTGTTGTTAGGCAACATACACACACGCGCCCCCTAACACCTGGTGTTGTACAGATATGTTAGCAAGTACGAGTAGACCTAATGAGGAATAAGATGAGAAAATGATGGTAATACACGGCAATGGCCACCCCACGGGAAGGGGGGGGGGAATTCATAGCATTCCTCTATTTAGTAACGCGTCTTAGTGCGCACCGCCAATCTTATCAAGTTCGGTATCTTTTTAGGGGCTGAAACTTGGACACTTAGGGAAGTAGATCAGAAACACCTGGAAAGCTTCGAAATGTTGTGTTGGAGAAGGACGGAGAAGATCAGTTGGTCCGATTATATGAGAAATTAAGAAGTGTTATTTAGAGGCAGTGAGCAGAGGAATATCCTACACGAAATAAGAAAACGGAAGGCTAATTAGATTGGTCATATCTTATGCGGTAACTGCCTTCTAAAAGAAGTTATTGAAGGAAAGATAGAGGGGCGGATAGAAGTGACCAGAAGACGAGGAAGAAGACGTAAGAAGATGCAAGATGGCCTTGGGGACAGAAGAGGATATTTTCATTTGAAGGAGAAAGCTCTAGATCGCATCAAGTGGAGGAACTGTTTTGGAAGAGACAGATTACAGATGAAATGAATGACCTGACTTAGCCAACTTTTCAAATTCAAACCCCGCATATCAGTAACATCAGGATTTCTAAGCGTCCCGTAAGGGCTATAAAGCACAGTGAAATAAAAGTACAGTGTAAGAGGTAAAATTTTCCATGTGTGTAATTAATTAAGCACCATGCCATGAAGACGTATTGCTTAGTGAAGGTGTAGCTCCACCATTCTTGACCTTGCCACTAAAGTAGCAACGGGCTATGGGCTGAATGTCCAGGGTTTAATTTCCGGCAGGGGAAAGAGATTTTGTCTATCCGATACCTGCATGGGGTGTGCCAAACCTACTATCCAATGGGTACGGCGGCTCTGACTAACCACTTATCTACATCTAGTTCCAAGGTCAACAATTATGGAGTTATCACTCCACTTCCTTATATTTATTCATGCCGTGGTGCTTAATAAATTAGGCACAGTGCCAACTTTACCTTTTAAGTAAAGAACGAGATCGTAAAAAAAGGTCTTAAAATTTCAAACGGCTTTTTTAGTAATCCTGTAATGACGTAGCAAAAAGCATTTAAATAATCATTTCTTACCTTACTTCTTTTGGCTTGTTTTGGACTTCATCCATCGTCTGGTATGTGAAAGACAAAACACCACGACGTTTCGGAGACTGGATCTGTCTCCGAAACGTCGTGGTCTTTTATCTTTTACATACAAGACTACGGATCTCATTGTATCAGATAACATTATGGTCTCTTCAAATAATTTTTCTGCGAGCGCTACCCTCTTCATTCAAATTCCTGGTACATGAACAATGGTGTTCTGTAGTTCCTGGTGCAACTATACACTTCACATCTTTCAATGGCTTCGGGTGCTGCAGAACGCACAGTCAATTGTGTGGCGAGATCATGTAGCACGAAGGGCAGACGGTGAAAGAACAGGAACGTCATAATGGCTACAAAGAAAGTGAAAAATATTTACCTTATAAGCCCGAATATAAGACGAGCCCCCATACTTTCGAACATGAAAATCAGATTTTTCTTTTGAAGAAAATGAATATGCCATTTAGTTCTGAGTGTCGTAAGCAGAAAGAAATAACAAATTATTATTAAGAAATAAAATATTCAAAATGCAATACCTTAAAAATTATTTTACGATTGTCCACAAATATCATTAGACTTACCAATTAGAACTCCTGGCCATCATCACTTTCGTATTCATTCTTAAAAGCCCGAAAATAGGGCAATAACTCTTTTTCTAAGAATCAGTTGCGTAAAAACCCCATTTTTCGGACGCTTAAGGTACATTTTCTTGTCGATATAATCGTGAGCCATTAGTATTTCTTTGCGTTCAGGTAGCTTAATATGTCTCATATGAGAATTAGTCCTATTATAACCTCAAATGCAACATATATTCAAAAACTAAATAAAGTATAAAATTTGTAAAGGAAGGGTCTGAGAAAACGAGAGCCCAAATTTGAATAATGGTGGTGGTTCATTTCGGACAGGTAACACCATTTCTTAAGAAATGCTATTCGTAAAAACGAATCACAATAAAGCGAAAGGAACAAGAGAAACTTAGGCTTACATAACATAGACAAATCTTGTTTTTTATGGAGAAAAATGGTCAGAGTTGAAAAATATTAATCACATATTTTTACAGAAGTTAACATCAAGTTATATCCTTATAAAAAGAAAAGATTTTCTAGCTCCAATTCAAATTCGTCTGCTTTTGAGTGCAATCCTTGCACAAGTAGGTCTTACAGCAAACCCATGTTCTTTGTCTTTTACAGCCTGCATTGCATTTCTCTTGGAGTTTTACAGCCCATTCCTTTCTTTTAGTATCAGCCACGCAGGAATGAATTAAACACAAACACTATACAAAATAAGGTTCTTATCTTCAGATGCTCGAAAGTTGCAACCATGTTTAGTATCCGAAATTAGGCAACGCAGTACTAATCTAAACATGTCAGCAAAATGGGGAAATAATCCTTTTTGAAGCGATAGAAACACGTGGCATGCATGTAAGTTCATATAAGCAATGTGTAAGTTAAAACTCGCGTGTGGTTTAGAACCTTTAGCTCTGCAGTATCACAGCAGAATTGGCAGAAAGAAGTATACTGACGGTAAGGCAACATTGTTGCTTCTTAGGTTCTGTGGCCACCAACACAGTGTTGCCCTTACTTCCTGAAAACGACGCTTCCCGAAATATGGTGACTTGAAAAAGAAAGTTATATTCGGGGTAACAGAGTAACCCACATGGAATATGAGATCTCATTCGTTCTCGTAATAAAAGTGCATTGAAATCAAAGATAAATCTTTAATAAAAGAATGCGTTAGTGGTAACCGCAAGACGGTGTTCAACAGAAACCAGCCCACTTACGATCGCCGAAGATCACAATTCAATAATATCTCGCGGCAAAACATCTTCTCCACGTATTAAAACGATTATTCCGAGAAGGCTGTGTCTGAACATAATCGATAAAGTTCGAATCTTTTCACCTGCGAAGTTTAATTTCATGGAGTGTCCGGCGCTGCCGCACGAAAGACCTTGAAGTAGAGCAGTAGGCCTTGCTCGACAGGTGCTGAATTTCAGGTAGAGAGAGCAATAAGGCATTGGTGATTCAGGCAGTATGCTTGTTCCAGCGCTTTCTTCTGTGACTCTGTGTGAGGTGTCTACTTCTAGAACGATTCCTAAGTTATTTAACAACATTTCTAACGCAGGTTTTATATAATCGAAGATGGGAAATTGATCATGAATTCTGAGCAGCAGGTGGCTCTTTCAAGCATTCTCGTAGAAAGAAATTCTGGCAGATCCTATGTGGTCGCCCGCGGGCGATTTCCTTGTGATTCTCTGGTATGTAAAAGCACATACACTGCACGTATTTTAAAAAGTTAAAAGTAGAATGCGGTTTTATGCGAGAACAGGATAATGAAAGAGAGAAAGATAACAAGACGCATTAGAAGCGAGACTTCTGATTCAGGATACAAATGCAGACACTGATGTATCGTGACGGAGTATGCAGATAGCAGATATGGAACACCGTAAAAAGTTGATTCGGAAGTGCTGTTTAGACATATAGACTATATTTCACATTCTTACGGCCGTCAACATGGCACCTCCTTTAACTCTGTCTTTTCTACAAGCACCACCATTAGTATTCCGTCAGAATGTATATAGTTTGGACTTCACATACCAGCTACTGTGTTTTGTTTTGTATTTAGGAATGGCTGTTCGAATTTTAAGTCATTTATCACTTACATATATAAAGAATTGTTCCTTTCATTTTCAATATTTTTTAGGAAAACTTACGATCACAATCGTAGTTTTCTTTAAATGCTTTCGTCTCTAGACAGATACTGGCAGGCATCGAAAATTAATTTTCCTGTTACATGATCATCAATTTCTGTACGTTAAACAAACTCCGTGGCTTCGGTCCGCAAGCGAACTATACCGGCCTGGCGACCGCCGCTTGTCGGCGAAGTTAGTGCCAAATTTTGTGGATAGAGGGTGTCGCGTGATCAGCGAAACGGAATCCAAATGCCGTTAATTTTGGTTTCCTAGACCGGAGCCGCTATTTCCTTGAAATAGCTACTCAATTATCCTCGTGAGACTGAGTTTTTTGTACATTACTCCCAATAATATAAATTCCAACAAGCCGTGGTAGTTATCAGACTTATCATGACATCAGAATTTAGCGTCAACATAGGGAAACCCCCTCAAATATCACACCGCCCTGAGTTTATTTCATAACTGAATCGTGGAGCATTCCATTATTGAAACTAATTATACAGTTAACCAATTATTCGTTAATCTCATTTTCCCTTTACTTTGACTGATCAGGCTCGCTGTCCAGTACCCATTCTGAAATCATTCCGAAACTATTAAACTTAGAGACAATTCGCAAGACTCCTTGGACGAGTGAGCAGCCTGTCACAACGACGCTGCTTACATGTGACAACACAAACACATAACAAATGGAGACAAATATCCACTGCCTTAAGCGGGATTCGAACTCATGACTCCAGTGTTCGTTCCAGCGGAGATACTTCGTGACTCACACCATGCGGTCATTGCGGTCGGCTTAATTCAGTAATCTACCCACCTACCTACCCATCTATCTATCTATCTATCTACCCATCTATCTAGCTATATATCTATCTACCCATCTATCTATTTATATATCTGTCTATTTATCTATCTATCTATCTATCTGTCTACCTGTCTATCTGTCTGTGGCTCTACAGCTCTTCGTGGGACCTTGGCCGCTTTTTCAGTTTCTTAATCCTATACACAGTCGGTAGGACTCCTTCGACAGGGGATCAGCCAGTCGCAAGGCCTCCACCTGCACACATGACAGCACAGGAAGAATAAACTCACAGGCATCCATGCCTTGAGTGGGATTCGAACCCACGATCACAGTTTATGAGCGGGCGAAGGCGGTTCATGCCTCTAACCGCACGGTCACTGCGGTAAGCTTAATCCGTTAATCTACTCTGATTTATCAGTCAGTTTATTCTATTCCGTTTGCACAATTTCCTATCGAACACATCTGAGCTGAAATGAGGGAGAGCCCAGGCTGACTGAAGTCCCAGTTAGAGACGTCACGATTCAGCACGCCGCTATACACAATAAAACGCGTGGCCTCGACAACTGATTATTTTAATGGACGCCAATGCGCCTATCTTCACTGAGGCGATATTTAATAGCATCTGAATATTTATAATAAATTTAGCGTGACGGCCTAAAGTAATAAACGAATACACAAAGGGCCAGATGAAAGAACAAACATATTCAATTCTATATTTGAAGATTCATATTGGGAACGATAGGTATAGCGTCACAGTCGAAATGACATTCACACAAATACAAACACAGACCCACACCCACGACAACTTGTCGTAACACGTTTATAACCCTACCAATTCAAATTAAGTTATGTATACAATAATTTCCAGGAAAGTGGGCGTATGACTGGTGATTGCGCCTATGTATATACTTAAGTGGACAACTCACTTTTATTCAATGCTTCAATACACTACTAACACAGTAGTGGAAAGCTGTACTTAAAAAGAATACAAACATTAAAAGATATTCTTTGTGATTTTTCAAAAGCCGTTAGCGTTGGTATTGATTTTGTTTTTTGCTAATATAAATCTACTCTTGGATATATATGAGACAAACTCCGTCTTAAGTGCAACAATTTAATTGTAGTTCTTTCTTCTTCCCTTCCTCCACACTACATGTTTCGGCCCTAAATGGCCATCATCAGGTGTGTATTCTTACGTAGCTGCTACACTGCCCGTAGTTTAAAATTTAAAATCACCAGTCTTTCCTGTTGTATGTATGTATAAAATCTTTGTTAACCTACATGCGTCAATTTGATTTCTAAAATTGGCACTTTTTTAAAACTTCAATTCAAATTAAAATGTCTACAAATTTTCTGTTCTTTTTCTTTTTCCAAATTTTTAAAAATTAAAATTTCTCGGGGTACACGCCCTATGTCTATAGTGCTGCAGCGGCCACTTCTTGTTTTATCGCTGTTCAGGTATTGTTCTGTGTAGGCTCTCTGTGTGTGTGTGTGTGTGTGTGTGTCGCTGCTTATCTTTAATACGTGTGTCTTGGAGGCTGACGCAACACTTGAAGATCCTACAGGTTCTAAGGCGTTCTGATGATGGTGCTTAACATTTGGGATTTGGGGCTTTGTCCATCGTCCAGTGTTCTGAAAAAAATAACGCCTAGTGATTGAGGTTTCCTCTTTCTAACGGGCCCAACAAATCAGGTTGTCTCCCACAAGCTAGCCTGAGGGCAGAAACAGATCTAGTTTATGAAATGCTGTTTTCTTTAGAATACCGGATGATGGGCAGATTTCAAGAACCCAGTAATCTCGAATAAAATCTAAGTTATGTGACTCTTGGTGTTCAGAAAGAGTCGGAATGGACTGCTGCAGTACGGTCCGCCCGAAACGACAATCTAAGTAACATGTAGCATGCAAGCATGCAGAACTGCTGCAGTACGGTCCGCCCGAAACGACAATCTAAGTAACATGTAGCATGCAAGCATGCAGCTGTTACTTTAATGAACGGAATATTAAAAAGAGAAAAAGATCGGAAATGAATGCGCAGGGCAACAATTCTGACGCTCAGAACTATTACGGCCAATAGATTTTCAATTTGTGAATGCTAAGATTTGACAGTTTTGTAAATAGTTTAAAACTGATGACTGGAAGTAAACCATAGATAAATGCATCCATTTTAGACGTATCTTCCCACATTTACACAAGTTTATCAGAGCTAAACTTATGCAAAAAGAAATGACTATATTTTTTCTTGTTCTTAATTGTTACCATCTTATGAATTAATCAAATAATTTTTCTGTTGTCTTGTAGAATGTCGTATCATGATCGAGAATAAAATAGAAAGATCGGGCGATCAGCCATGTTTCAGTCAAATCCACTCCACGTTTATACACACGACGACCTCTACTAAATCTGTATTTTACGGAAACTCCTTTAATTACTGCCGACTTCGATAATCTCGTGTTATTTTTTTGGAAGACTCCTCATTATTTGTTCTATACACACGTTAAGAAATATATGCATAGCGAATTTCAATTTTAATTACCTCGAGAGCCTTAACGCTTACGAAAAACTTCTAATGCACAAAATATGCATTTTTCATTTTCCACTAGAATGTTAATCATTCATTCACTCACTCACGGAGCTGAGCCCTTCTTGAGAAGCTGCCAACTGTGCAGCCACTGAAGAAATTCCCAGCATTCTATGGAACCCGAAGGTTTATTACCGTGTTCACAAGAGCCCTCCGCTGTTCCCTATCCTGAGCCACATCAATCCAATCAATACAATCCCATCAATTTTATTATTGTCCACTCACCAACGTCTTGGTCTTCCCAGTGGTCTATTTCCTTCTTGCTTTCCCACCAATATCTTATATACATCACTCTTCCCCCATTCGTGCTACATGCCCTGTCCATATCATCCTCCTTGTCTTGATCATTCTAATTATAGAAGAAGAGTACTAGTTATGAAGCTCCTCATTATGCACTTTTCTCCAGCCTCCTGTCACGTCATCTCTCTTCGGTCAAAATATTCTCCTCAACGCCCTGTTCTCAAATACCCTCAGCCCATGTTCCTCCCTTAATGTCAGAGGCCAAGTTCCACACCTACACAGAACCAAAGGCAAAATCTAGACTCTTTATAACGAAATAATTTCCGGTACAAAAATATTTACAGAGTTATGTTACAGCCAAATGCAGAAACGCATGCAGGTCCTCATGCAAACTGTCCGTCATTCATGCCGTCAGCAAGACACAGTTGATTCCTGTTTCTTATCTGAACACTTTAGGGCTCCATCTTGCTGAAAGTGGCAATATCTTTATGAATTGCGTTCCGGGTTTCTGGCTTCGTCTTTCGTGATCTGCTTCCATGCTTCCCACTAAGTCCTATGGACAGCGTCATTCATTTTCAAGTGGTCACGGCGCCGTCTCAAAAGTCATACATGATCACAACAGAAAACACTTCTTTGTGAATCCGATATGTTAGCGTTTTGAAGGAAATTTTCTTTCTCCAGAAGCAACGTTTGGACAAATGCAGTTTTCCAGAAAATGTAAAGGACATAAGATGCTATTTCGGAACACGCGATTTATCACTTTCAATTTTCCCAGGGACGTTTCCCGGTTTTCAGGCGATGAGTAGCTACATTCGTTGCTACACGGTAAGAATATTCAGTGACACTGGCTTCTCAAGTCTTAAAATTTTGGACATATGCTGTTTTTCCCGGCAGCAACCAAACTGATAACATTTAGAGGGACACTAAAGAAGTACTCGCCAAAAAATATCCATTAGCCCGCCCGTGACAAGTGGGCGGGGAAACTAGGAACACTTGTAGTAGTGCTAAAACAATACAATTGGGCGCAAAGGACACATAATCGTATAGACACAAGCGCTGGGGACGGTAATCTTGTAATTAATAGCTACGTGCTACTCCACAGTTCTTTCATGCAATAAAGTTTCTTAATAATTTCAAGTATGAAATTCATCTAATATTTAAACATGTCGATCCTACCTGTTAGGAAGCACACTCCACAGAAATGGCCGGTTAATGCCATTTTGGGAAACGATGAGGGGTTTTTCCTGAAAAACAAAGAAAACTCAGATACTCTTTGGGCAGTAGATATTCAATATGGAAACAGATCTTCCACAAGATACAGTTGTGTAATACAGTGAATCTACAGTGGTGGCACGTATGAAAATAAAGTATCATACTACCGCCTTGAATATGTGTAACAGTGTTGCAAGTACAACAGTTCCCAGCTTCTTGGTTAGAACACCACAGAGTCCACGTTTTCATGTACATTTACACGTTCGGCCTCATGGGACCATTACCAGGTACATATGACGATTCGCATAAATTGCTACACCATTTTCTAATATTTACCGCCCCTGTGGTCTAGTGATCAGAGTTTCTGGCTACAGAACCAGAGGTCTCGGTTCGATTCCCGGCGCTACAAGATTTTCTGAGAAGTAGTGGATCTGGAACGGGGTCCACTCAGCCTCGTGAGGATAAATGAGGAACCATTTCAAGGAAATGGCGGCTCCGGTCTAGAAAACCAAGATTACCGACCGTGGGGATCCGTTGCGCTGACCACGTGACACCCTTTATCCGCAAAAGTGGGCATTAACTTCGCCGACAGGGGGCGGTCGCCCTGTCGGTATAGTTCGGTTGCGGACTACAGGCCACGGAGTGTGTTCTTATTCTAATATTTCATGGCACACAAGGCGTGTAAGTCTAAAATTGTATTCCTCTTAAAATCCAAGTTACATTTTTGTTAAAACGTAAAGGCAGTTATCCTTGTGATTAACTAATTAAGCACCACGCCTAAAAGAGGTATGTGGGCGCGGAGGTATAGCTCCATCACTCTTAATTTCGGCACTAGATGAAGGTCAATGGTCAGCTACAAGGACCTACCGCTTTATCCCTGGAGAAACAGCCCCGGATAACCATTGTACAGGAGTCTGGGTGGGTCCCAGAGACAATATAGATCTTATAAAAGTAAAAATATCCCTGTAACAGGACGTGGAGACATGTAAGGTTGTGAAACTTCGACGCTCCCACATTTTCTAGACAATTGCCTCACAGATGGAGGTGAAGTTGTCAGCCTATGCGCCGGCTGCCTTTTACCACCAGGAAGATTACTGGTACTCGATTTTGTTAGGGAGAAGAGAAAAATCTCTTGCCCCTACCGGCAATCGAAACCCGATTCCTGGTCGTCCAACATGTAGCCTAGTCGCCGTAAAAGAGTAAAAAGTAAATCTATTACAACCTGCGTTGAGACGTTGAGGGTCCCACATTATCTACACAATCGGCTCAAACATGGCGGCAAGGTTGTCAGCCTTACGCGCCGGCCGCGCTTTACTCCCCAGGAAAATTATGCAGAGAGAAACATTCAGTTTAAAAGTATGGCCATATTTAAACCAACGCATCGACTAGTGCATGGTGTTTGTGAAGACACCTACCAAGGTGGTGCCACATGTTAGAGGAAACTGGCTCCATTATGAAAACAAGCTGTGACGGGAAAAAAAGTAATCCGAAGTTAAAAATCAAGTTCGCCAATTATGCAGGCGTTCCATAGAAGTTTATAAGACATGAAAATGAAAACAAATGTGCCTTATATCACGTACCGTGGGGCACGCGGTAGCGTAGTTCGTTAAGGCACTATGCTACAAGCCGGAAGGTCGCGGGATCGAATCCCGATGAGGTCATTGGATTTTTTTTCAATTTACCTAACCCTTCCAGCTGAACTATGGCAATTGGGTCGACTCAGCCTCTAACAGAAATGAGTACCAGGAATATTCTTGGAATGCTCTTGGGTGTAAAGTGCGGCCGGCGCGTAAGGCTGACAACCGTACCGCCAACTATAAGTCGATCGTCTAGAAAATGTGGGAAGCTCAACATCTGACAATCCTATGGGCCTCTAAGGCCTGTTACAGGGATACCTTTACTTATTTAGTATATCAAGTACTAAAGCCGTTTAGAATTCTCACACTCGATGTGAGGACGGACAGATGGAGACGAAAACTCTCAACACTGACTGGCAATGCCATGTGACACGTGTCCGCTATAACCGGATCGCATGAGGAACATGAAAAGCTCGTTTCCTAGTGTCCTGAGTAAGCAAGTCCGAATGTGAATGTCTGGTTTCAAGTTACGTGCTACAAAATATATGGACTCCTCAGGGAGGAGAAAACGAGGAAATAATTCGTTCTGACATTTATTTGTACATGCTCCAGCAACGCAATGAGCATGATCACACTATATTCCAGCAGGATGGTTCACCATGACTTTGGCACTTCCTAAACAGAACTTTCGATGACAACCGGTAAGATTGTTGAGACCCAATGCTTGGCCTCCAGATTCACCTGACTTCAACCCACTCGAATTTATTGATTGACCCTCAACATCCAGCACATAATGGAGATATGTGAGCAGATACTGCCGATGCATTTCAACATGTGACTCCACAAATGTTCGGTAGCACCTGCTGGAAACGTTCTACCCAATACTGCGAAAGCCGTAAACGCCAGGAGGCCATATTGATGTGATATGATTTTCCTGTACAAACGCCTGTTGTATTTTCTACCAATATGAAATGTAGGCCGCGCCGTAGCTCAAGCGGTTAGTCTCTGGCTTCCCACGGCGGTGGCCCTGGTTCGATCCCGGGTCTGGTCAAGTGCAATTTGTGGTGGACAAAGTGGCGATGGGGCAGGTTTTCTCCGACTACTTCGGTTTCCCCTGCCAATCTTCATTGCACCAATTGCTCCATAATCACCCTCATCTATCATCTGGGACTGGTACAATAAGCCAGAAGTGGCCGCAGTACAAGGGACTTAGCCCCACACCACTAGCAATAAAAAATGAAACGTTTCACTGAAATATCTTGATCGCGTTCTTTCGAATGATACTTTAATTCTTATTCCATTCTAGCGGATTACTCTGTAACATGCGGCAAAAGGAATTCTCTTTCATTTAAACGTTACGTTATATTACATAAAGTAATGTAAGCATTACAGTCATTACCAATAACGTTTAAATACTTTGAAGATATGGATTCTTGTTTTAAATTATTAAGAAGGATGTTACAAGTTAATGAGAATAAAGAAAAGCAGGGAAATGAAAATTAAATTGCGTTGTGCTCCGTAAATTGAAACCATGTCTCTCTGACCTAAGCTTAGGCATACCTCAACACTAATCCACTTGAGGAACACACAGCCAAGGGTTGAAATAGCTTTCCAGAATTAGTTCCACGCTCCAGAGCGCACATAGTTGGACGCTCCGCACCTGTAGCAAAGCTCGAAAGAATACCCAGCTTGTATTACAAGAAAGTTATTATAGTGCAGATTCGTGAATTGTTCCTATATACCATTGTTGGGCACGAGAACTGTGACATCTTAGGGCAATGAAACCTCGAAATGAA
Organism: Cryptotermes secundus; assembly: GCF_002891405.2. Lineage (NCBI taxonomy): Eukaryota > Metazoa > Arthropoda > Insecta > Blattodea > Kalotermitidae > Cryptotermes > Cryptotermes secundus. The sequence goes on from NW_019737981.1 coordinate 530,981, forward strand.
GCTCTCTGGCACTGAGCTGCAACCGCTAGTCAGGAACCAAAATAAATTAAATTAGATTTTATTCACTTTAAAGACAGAAACAACGGAATGTTTACTATAGGACTGAGGATGGTGTATAACACATAGAGATATTGGGTTTTCGGACTTTTTCCATCGTCCTGGTTTTTAAGATAACTAAGAAAAACACGACGTTTCGGAAACTAGATCTGTTTCTGTCCTCAGGTGAGTAATTGAGGCTACCTCTTTCTAAGGGACCCAACAGAATAGGTGTTTTCCCTCACCTGAGGATGGAAACAGATCCAGTTTCCGATACGTCATGTTTTTCTTAGTTATCTTAAAACCAGGACGATGGATAAAGTCCGAAAACCCAATATCTCAACGGAATGTTTGTTCATTGTCTTTAGCAAGTAAGATGGCGTACGTGACGAAATGCATATAAGGTCAAAGAAAGAGAAATTCTTAAGATACTTCCAATAATCACTTATTTTGATTGGATTTCAAGTTGTGCTGTTAAGCGGAGTACAGCAGGCAATAGCAACCTTTTCCCACAAATGAAAACAGACGTTACTTCGACGAGAGGATGTGCGTGTTCCATATAGAATTACTTTTTTTAGAAGCAGTTAGTTGCATTGTGGCACAGATGGCGAGTAGTGTAGTGAAGAAAAAACTGTGGTATGGTTTGAGAAGAGATCTAACGAGGCGGTAAAATAAGGCACAGAAAAGATTAATAGTGATTTGGCATTGAGAGGAATTATCTGTTCTGTGGCAGTGAAAGGGAATAGTCAAGTATTGTTATGAAGGCGACAATTCGTAAAAAGTACAAGTGACATGGAGCCCTAGTATACAGGCTATACCTACGTTAAAGTGTGGGCCGCGCCATAGCTCAAGCGGTTAGTCGCTGGCTTCCCACCGCGGCGGCTCGGGTTCGATCCCGGGGGCTGATCAAGTGGGATTTGTGGTGGGCAAAGTGACGCTGGGGCAGGTTTTCTCCGAGTACTTCGGTTTCCCTTGCCAATCTTCATTCCACCAACTGTTCCACAATCACCCTCACCTATCATCTGGGGCTGGTACAATAGCCCAGATGTGGCCGCAGTACAAGGGACTTAGTCTCACCTCACCAGCAGTAAAAAAATAATACGTTACAGTGTAAAGTGACAGTGTGAGCTAAGTTATATTTACAGTATTAATTAGTATAAGTGCACGTAACGTTTAATAAAACTGGTTACATCAACCTTCATTTTCCTACAAACTACTCAAGATTTTAGTTATACTTACTTGACTTTGGCATCATTCATCCCTACCTTGGAAACAAAACTCCATCAGAACCGCGAACAACCATGTCGACTATCATAACACTTGCGAAAATCAAATTTTTAGTCTGCCTAATCTTAAAACTTTCGAACTGCTTAATCTCTACTAACGAGACTTGTTATATGGCTTACATCCGCTTTCCTCAACCATTAAGCAACACTTAGATGAATCTCACTCACCGAGAGTAGCGCAGCAACGTGGAGGTGTCACCATGGCGGTCCCGAAGCAGAATACGTTGTGTCGAGAGAATAAAAAACGTGGGACCAGCTGGAAGGGTTCGACGGAAGTGGCGACTGTTAAAAGTAGACAATGTCTACGTGAGTCTACCTGAGTCTAACTCTTCGAATGTAATCTCTGGCAGAATCATGACTACGACCCAATACATGAAGTTAACATGAAGTAACATTACCAAACAGTTTTGATAAAAGCCCGAAAAACTGTAATTGGTAAAACTGAAAAGAAAAAGGAATCCGTTACAAGAGTGAGTTACTAAATTTATAACCCTCTCTACATTTTGACTATATATTCTTGTACTCTGTACATTTTAAATTGTTTTTCATCATTAAAAGGGCATTTTCTTACTTTTTCCGTCTCCTCGTGGAATATGAAGTTTTGACAATAGTGAACGGTAAAACGCATAAATAAGACGCAAATGTTTGTATTTTCGGGCTCTTATCAACACTGTTCGTTAAAACTTAAGTTCCACGCGTAAAGCCTATGTTTTACCAAAATTCGGGTTTTTATAGTCAGTTAACGGTCATTTGTCTTTCATAAATTAAAAAAAAATATGACTGTGTTATTTTTTTCGTCAACAACAATTTTTCTTCAAACAAAACCAATCCGGCAACACTGAACTAACCTTTGTTTTCTTTTAGCGTCTGCTGCATGTTTCGATCTATGTTTGGATCACCGTCAGACAGTCTCTTAAATACGTGTTCGTTATTGCGTTGTCCTAATATGGATCCATATGAATATTATTTCTATATCCCGTCATGACATACGTTTGTATTTTGATATAATAGTTAACCTCAGGGGTAAAATTATTTAAATTAGCATTTGTGTCTCGTCCACATAAATACGAGTTTCCCTGATGCTTGTCTTATAAAAAGACAGTGAAAGGCAACGGATTCTAAAAGCAGTAATACTAATATGGATCCATATGATGACAATTCAACAAGCGACGTATTTAAAAAACTGCCTGATTAGGATCCGAATATGGCTCGAAATATGTAGCAGAGACTAAAATTAAACCAATGTTAGTACAGTGATATTAAATTGGTTTGTTTGAAAAAAATTGTGTTGGCCAAAAGAACACACTGTAACACACGTGAAGATACAGACAAAGATACAATGACGATATAATTATCTTGTCGTGCTGAATCGAAATCACCAGAGTCCGTGAGTGTGAGATCAGTTCGGCTCATAATCTCTGGTACAGCAGTTACCGGCTCTGCTCTACTTGGAGCAACAGACATTTTAATCTGTTTTTTTTTCTGAACATTCACCACGCTTCGCCATGAAGTTACCCCTCTTTAATATCACTTCTAAGCTATACATAAATTTGTATACATTATCTCAGGTCACCATGTAAGTAATTATCATCTTTAAATTACTGGAAATTATTTTTTTAAACACGTTTCGCTGAACGAACACAAAATTAATACATCGTCTGCTTATGCGCAGTTTCTGCCAAGTTTCTTCAAGGCGGTTAATATCCACCGTCTTCTTATTAAAGAGTCTGCTGAACGCTTGAACATGCGCTGAGTAAAGGTCTAGAATTATTTAGATCTCATCTCACAGAACATGTCCCTGGTTCGTACTCCAGTATACACGTAACGGAACATTCTCTTGGATATTCTGTGACTCTGAAGTTGGCCCTTGAATTCAGTATCTTGTCACCAAGCGAACTGGTGTATGTTTCTATTCTGGATGGTCCCGGTATGAATACCAGGCCAATACCGACCACCTGCATTCAAACTGTGCCTATATTTCTTCATTCTCAGTATGAGTTTCGGGATATTACAAGCGCTTAGACCGAAACTGCGTTTTCACCAGTATTTCTAAACATTCATAATCATCTTCCAATCCAATTCGATGCCGTATAATCCGTATAGTTGAAGTAGTGTAGTTAAATCATCTATGAAATATAAAAGGATAGATACAGTAATACCTAAAGACATGACAAGACAATCTCCTTCAAATCCTCAGTCCTGTGCATTCGAGCTGAAACAGAGTCGTCAACTGACTTCAGGCTGAATGCTTAAATATTACAATCAAACACAACATGACCGTTTTCCTTCATAATCTGCACCTACTGTGCGGAATTGTGGCACATCTGTGTCTCCATATATTCTTTAGAATCCGTGGTAAATAGAGATGAGGGATCGACTTCATGCCCCGGTCTCTTTGAGCCTTGACGCAATGGAGAAGAGGAAAATCTCTGCTTCATTCGGGAATCGAATCCCGGGTACCCCGTCAATAATCAGTTAGCATACTTAGAACCAACACAGTTCATTAACCTACCTGATACAGCAAGTTGCGGAGAACTGTTCTCAGTCTTTGTAGAACAAATCCGTGACAAGAAATGTTGACGAAGTGGGCAAGTTATCACTAACGTAAAAATAGGTAAAGCTATCCCTGTAACATGTCGTCGAGGATCATAAGTTTGTAAGACGTCGAGGCTCCCACACTTTCTAGAAAATCGATTCACAGATAGCGGTGAGGTTGTCAGCCTTACGCGCCGGCAGCCCTTTACTTCCCAGGAAGATTCCTGGTTTCTCATTCTCTCATAGGCTGATTCGACACGAAGGCCATAGTGCAGAAGGAAGGATTAGGTCAACTGAAAAAATCCAATGACCTCATCGGAAATCAAACCCGCGACCTTTCGGCTTGTAGCATAGTGCCTCAACCAATTTCGCTACCGCGTGCCTACTGTTGAAAAATACAAAATACGGATTGTGTGACATCCGCAACACCTGTTCTTAGCAAACGTTTGTAGCTCAGTCTGTACAGTGACTAGGGGTTCGATTGTTCTCCTCTGTACAGCGGCCGGAACGTTTCAATAGCTATCCACTGAAGCGGTTGGGCGTGAAGCTGATCGCTTATTCAGATGGAGTGCCGACGTTAAGAATACGTGGAGCTGTACATCCACTCTCCCATTCGTCTTCTTGGCGTAGTAATTAACTAAGCATAAAACCAACTTTAATTTTACTTGACCATGACATAAAAAGTAGGTTTGTTTCTAAAGTTCCTCCGTTTGTAATATTCGTTACCTCCACATCGTAGACAAAACCGAAATATTTTTGAACTTCTGGAATATGACATCGTGTAGTCTGGTAAGTTAGTGCCAACACCTCCCTATCATCGTGGTTTACTTCTTCCTTCAGTATGTTGGTAGGAGTAATCAATTACAAGAAAAGACGGTGTCACAACCCAGAAATCCACAATCATAATCTTCACCCCACTGAACACAGCGACATTTATATTTTTATTTTGTAAACTTCTAACACAAAATTTCAGATTTCTACCTACATTAATTAAATTTATTTTGCTCAAAGCCTTAAGCGTCATTGTTACCTGTGACTACAACAGGTTTCATATTGTGACATGCAAGCCGTTTCTAGGAAACGGATTGGCAAATACGTTTCCGCGGAGATGCGATTCTTGGACACAAACCATCGCTGGGTGTTAAACATTCAACAAACAGGCGTGCCCATGGATACGAGCAAGCAACAAACATCTCCTAGGTTACGTGATGCTATATAAGCGGCCGTTCAGCTAAGAAGTGATTCATTCGTCGTCGGTCATTCGTAATTCGTGAGTGATTCGTAAATCAGAAGCAAGTCAGTCGCAGTAGAAGAGAAGACAGTAGTAGACCAGTCAGAATGGAGTGAGTCTTAGCCAGTCACTGATTGTAAGCATTGATTGTGATTGAGTGATTGTAAAATAAGTTGTCAATAAATCCAATTATCCAATCCAGAACCTGTTATCAGTCACGGAGACATAAACACGTGAAAATATATTCAAGAACTCGATATTTCAGTTTATTTACGAGTTTCGGCTCGTCTGAGAGCAAACAGCCAATCCTTATCAAAAATTCGACGTCTAAATTTTATAACAGCCGTAAGAACCGACCTCTAACTAATATGGGGATATCTGAATTAAGGATTCCTTTTTTGTTGCTTGTTCCTCCTAATTATATTTCAGTGCATGTAATTCCAGGAAACTCTCAGTGCCACGTGCGTCATCCACAATCCTTGTCCACCTCATTCCTCCAATACGACATACTATCAATAACCGCAAAAGAAAGTTCCAAACGCCATCTTTACAATTTTACGTCTCGCGTTAATTTCTTGTTCACGTATTGCAGGAACAATATTTTTGTTGAGAGATGATAAGATTAGAGATAATTGCACCACTGTGATTGGCGTCGTTAAATATACCACAACAAAATAAACAGAAAGTAGGTACAGTCGGTAATCCAGTGGATTTTTTAAACGAGTATAAGATTTTCCCTTCTCTGTTGTGTCAAGACCGGGTCTGGGGCCCAGTCAGCCTAATATAAAATCGGTAATGTGGGCTGTTTCCCCGGAGGTAAAGCTGTCGGGACGTGAAGCTGAACAAATCGCCGACTAGAGCTCAGGTTATGAATGATGGAACTATACATCCACACCAAAAACGTCTTCAAGGCGTGGTGCTTATTAATTAAAGCCTAGATATAACTTAACCTTTATCTTACCTCTCAAATGAAAGTTCATATATTTACCGTTGAGCTAGACTACTCGGTTAAGCCGTAAAGCCAGATTTTCCTATCCGATACTGAAGCTGATACAACTCAAGAGTTTATCGATAGCAGGGTTTTCTTTTGTAGGGCAGGCTCTCCCCTTTGTATCTCTGTGTTGAAATGGGGAATTTGACCAACGATGAAAATACATTCGAGACTTCTCAGTCCTGTTCTGCAGAACCGCAAACCTGAAGAAGAGTGAGGGCACAGACACGCTGCTTTATAGAGGAAACTCATATTTCCCTTGGATACTTGACGACTTGACATTTATCTTCTGGCACAGAAATGACACGTGCAACCCTCAGCAAACAGGCCGTTTGGCGTCAAGTACCAGAAATGCGAGAAATCCGGAACGACGCCAGAAGGAAATATGTGTCCGACGCAGGAAGGAGCAAAACGGTGCTTGGAGACCTTACTAGAAATATATCTCCGTCATCAAGTTGTCGTCCGCCTCACCCAGCACGTATCCTGGATATGATAGTGCCATAAATACTGTTTCATATTAGTTTGCTTGCATTTTGCGATTTTTATTGCTGATCACTACATGATTAATATTACCTGTTTGATTACGCCCGCAACTCAACACAGAATAAACTAATATAGCATATTAGTGGCTTCTTGTCACAGGTCGCATGATCAGGTTCTGTAATGCAAAGCAACGGAAATCAAATTGGTTTATAAACGGTTGCAGTTGATCAAACAAGCTGCGAATTGGAAAGTTAGGTGAATGCAGAGGACGGCTTCATTGACATAAGCAGCTCCCTTGGTCATGTGTACCATGTGTTGATGTGTGTTCCTTGCACTGTACGAATCAACACGTGGTACACATGACCATGGGAGAGGAACATGCAATGGGGCACAGAGGGGCGGCAATACAAAAGACTGGAAGAACGAACATCCTATAACCCCAAAATTAATAATAATATTGATAACAATAAGGACGTACTTTAAGAGTACTACTGACAAAGTGCACAATGTAGTGGATTCCTCTAAAAATGAGTTACCGGAAGATGGCCCTGTGTGGCAGAAACGAACATTTTTGTGAATTAAAGTCGTCTAAAGGTTCGGCCACACAGAGCGCTACGCTATGTTCGCTACGTACGCTATGTATACTGTGTACACTCTGCGATGCAGCTAACATAGGGAACATAGCGTACGTAGCGTACAGAAGTCTGTGTGGCCAGTCACATTGGCAATAAAGGGAGATATTTTTCTGTTCGTATAGCGAACATAGCATACGTAGCGTGCGTTGCGTACGTAGCGCTCTGTGTGGCCCAACCTTAAATGTAACTGGATGTTGTTGTATTATAGACGGAAGAAGACTAAGAGTGATAATTTTTTATTGCTAGTGGGGTGGGGCTAAGTCCCTTGTACTGCGGCCACTTCTGGCCTATTGTACCAGCCCCAGATGATAGGTGAGGGTCATTGTGGAGCAACTGGTGGACTGAAGATTGACATGGGAAACCAAAGTACTCGGAGAAAACCTGTCCCAGGGCCACTTTGTCCACCACAAATCCCACTTGAGCAGACCCGGGATCGAACCCGGACCGCCGCGGTGGGAAGCCAGCGACTAACCGCTTGAGCTATGGCGCGGCCCAAGAGTGATACTTCAACGCAACAGGATACTGAAACACAATTATGAAAGTTCTGACACTACGCAATTTCGGGTTACCACAGGAAGGAGTTCTTGAGCCTTAATATCTTGCGTGGACGTAAGATACTTTAGCACATCAAGAACGACGGAGCAGTCTTTTATTTTAGTGTGTCGTATGTATTTTCTGAGTAATGATAATGTAATAATATGGATATTCAAAGTGTACGTTTTGGTTATGTATTTTTTATTTATTTCGTGGAGTGGGCTGAGACTGAGTCCACTTGATACGTCGGAAACTAGCTGGCCTATTCTGCCAGCCATAGATGAGTATGGAGCATTTGCCAGGACAAACCCAAATACTAAGGGAAAACCTGCCCCACTGTCACCAAAAATCAAACTTGTCGTGACCTATTATCGAACCCAGGCAGCCGAGAAGGGATTCCGGAAACTAGCCGCCTGAGTTAGTTTATCATGTGATTCAGTCTGCGAAGACATGAAAGACCCCGACAGCGGCAGACAGCTTCATCAATATTTAAAACGGGCATCTTCAGAATGAAAGTCCTTTTTGCTCGTGACTTGGGAAGATTTGGAAAGTAAATATCGTGGACTATTTCACAGGAGTACACCGACGTTTGCTTCAACACTTTTGGATGAATATAAAAACCTCAGTCAGGGCACTATGTGGTGCGACAGGGGTTCGAACAGGTTTCCTTCCAAGCACAAATCTCAGTGTTATTACTGTACAGGCCGGTTCGTTGTGGATAAGGAGAAGAGACAGTGATCAGCAGGGCCCGGATTTTGATGACATGTCATCTTTTTTTCCTTGTATCTTATGCGATGCTCTTAAATATATAAATCTCGGATATAAGCTGCTGGTTACAGAAGTGTAAATCTTATAGGTAATTTTTTGTTATTTTTTGATATTTTTAGGTTTAAGGTATATTTGTTTAATTTGGGGGGCAAATTTTGGTAATTTTTTGGACTTTTAAGGGTATTTCTTGTCATTTTTGGCCACTTTAGGGAATTTTTCTTCATATGTTTTCTGAAATGTGAATAACATGGAAGCGAAGTGTTCTTTCTTTTCTCCTTTAGGTCATTTTTCTGGATTTTTTTGGTCATTTTATAGGTCATTTTTTAAATATTTTCAGGTCATCAATCTCATCGCACTGGTGATAACAATGCTAGGCATATGTCAGAGTTCTGTTTTATAGCTTGTACGATTTTAATGAAATTGGGTCGATTTCTTGGTATCGCCTTAGAACATGTTGGCAGCATAAGTAACACTCTTTTGCGATGGAGATGCTGTTTGGCAAAATATTCGTCTTCTAGAGTAATCCTGGGAGTGAGAATATCGAAATGATACCCATTTCTGTCCCTCATATTTATATTTTTTTAAAGGAGAACATGTTGCTGTAACTGTGGTGATTACTGTACTGCTAATTACACAGCCTGGCAAAAAGCACATTCCACCTGTGTCACCAATTGTTGTGGCATGCCACCACGCGGCTGAAATGTAACTTATATCCCACAATGACCAACGAAATTTTGTACTACGTCTGTCTTTACCCTGCTACTCCAGAGCTACAGTAACATACTTGGTTATTCGCTTAAGTCTTCCTTTGAGGATAAAATTCGGTGTTCAGGCAGGAGAGAGTGCTGCGTCTAATTTTATTTCCTATTCCTTACGGGGTAATTACCCTCTCACTGGCAGTGCCTGTATACATTTAAGACTCATGCACTGACCAGCATTCCTTGTCCACAAAACCCTCGGCATTATATGCCGTACCAGAGTTGAGTAAAATAAATGACCTCTGAAGTAAGCATTCTGCTGGGACCGTGGAACCCGCAGTCCAAACTTCAACACTTTAAGACTTGCTTGTATTATTAAGTTCGTTATAGTTAACATTTTTTGGTGCCGGAGTCTGACTCCCTGGTCCTACGTTCCAGCATTACACTCAAATTACAATACTTATAATATACAACCCTTCTATTATATATTAACAATTTAGTTCTGTATATCCTTATGCTAGCTCTCTTAATTCCTACTTGTCTAAATCTATTTCCACTTCACTCTCGTCCTTTCGTAATATCCTGTCCAATTTCTTTATAGTGTAACATTTAGACCCATTATTAGGTAACGGCTCTGTAAACACATTCCCGCGGCAACGATTATTTAGGCAACAATCGGATAACTTGTTGCTATGCAACGGCGCTGTGAATGCAACAATAGAACCTGTGTCGCAAGAGGGGTTCTCCATGTGGTTCGCATATATCCATTGTTGGGTAACGGCTGTTTTCTATGGATCCGCCTTGAGACTATATAAGTGATACAGAATAGAATCAAATTAGAAAGAGAATGAGAGCGAGTCCTCGGCAGTCCAGGAGGAAGGCTTCGGCTGAAGATTGACTATGAATTATTGTAATTGACTGTGATTACGAGTGATTTTACAAGTATGTGTTAATAACTCCAGTCGTCCAGTACAAAACCTATTATTATTAGTCACGGAGCCATAAACACGTGACTATATTTAATCATATGGGTACATTCTTATTCCCTGCCAGCACTGTTTATCCTGTTTACCATGTCCTCCTAACATTTCTGTATAGATATTCCTACAATCCTTGTCTCAAATCTGGTCCCCAATAATTTGTGTTCCTTCTCATCTCAGTACGTTACTGTAATTTGTTTCTGTGCTACATGAGACTAATCCTTCGCTCATTCTTCTTCCTAATCCCTGCCAATATCCCAACTCCTATTCTTCTCCTACATAGTTCTACTTATTCCTTCTTCTCCCAATTGCTCCTTAACCCATTATATAACTTCAAATTCTCTCTCTCTCTCTCTCATCGCAGCTTATATTTTTCTCCTTCTTATACCACCACATCATTGCTTTTTCTTATCGACAACTTTCTCTTCGCTATTCTTTCTCCCGTTCAAATTCACACTCAGTTCCCCTCTTCCAGTTGTCCCCCCCTTTCTTTTGCTGCCCCAGTATATCTGCTAATGGATTTGTCTCATCTGTTTCCAGAGATCTTAACCAATATTTAATTACACTATTACTCAGCGTACAAACTAAAAGCTTCGTTACTGCGGGACCGTCATTTTGTTGGTAAAGCAACTTGTTCCATATTTTCTCCAGGGGGGATCCACTCATCCTTTGGTTAAATAACTACCCTTGAAAGCGTAGTTCATATACCAGGAGCGTGGATGTAGTTCATTAATCCCTCAAAAACACATATGAAAGGTATTTATTCTAGACAATGAACAACCACTTCTGTTTAAGTCGCTCATTCGATGCAACTGAAATATACGAGAATCTCAGGTTTATTCTTCTTCTCCGTGTACCTTGACGGATTAGGCCATCTGGACCGTTCCCATCAGAACTAATGCAGAATTACGGATCTTACAGACAGTTGGTATAACTCCTTGGATGGGTGACCATCCATGTCTCAAGACCGCTACTAACACAGGGTAACACAAACAAAGAATACACGCGGGCAGACATCCGTACCTCAACTGTGATTCCAACCCACGATCGCAATGTTTAAGTTGGAAGACATTAAGTGCCTTAGACCGCGCAGTCACTCTGATCGCCAGATTACTTCTTAAGAAAAGTTAAATACAAAGAACATGGGTGGATAATAAATGGAGACTTGAAAGTTACATTATGCTGCTTGAACAACAACCTCGTGACACAAAAATCCCACCCTCTTTGTCTGAATGGAATAGTAGAGACGAAGTCTACATTGGACAAAGGGGCGGTTGACCACCCCACAAACACAAACACATATACATACACACTCAGTCTGGTACCTGGTTGGGAGAACATCATGATTGAAAGTTTGGTTGACCCAAACAAAGTTCTGTCAACTCCACGGCACATAAGACTGGTCTTAATGAACTTGTTTGCGGAGATGTCGCAGGAGGATAATGATTCAAGTACGATCAACAAAGTTTGAAGGAACACTGGGATAAGTTGAAGGAGAAGCATAGTGTCGGTGTTACCTAGGCAACGCGACAAGAAATTGTGTGGGTCTCAGATTTGGACGAGAGTTTGACTCTTCGTTTCTCGAAGCTGGACTGATTCCTGCTCTAGTCGGATACGAACTGGTCTCTTGTCGCCGCGGGAAGATATTTCTACCGCCTCAAACAATTCGTTGCTTCGATATTGCTAGTCCAGTGTTAGGTTCTCGTGTTCTTCAAGCGGTTTCCTAGGTAGCATGCTTTCTCATTGTCCGTTGCGTAGTGATGGATATCTTAAGAGTCCGGCTTTCAGATAGCACGTCACAATAGGTTGGATTAAAACATGTCAAGCCCCAGATTGGTGTTTTATTCCAACACAGACTGACAGATTGACTCGTCTTCTTAGTCGCGTAAACTAAGGATACGTGACAATATTTAAGATATTATATTTTTAATCTATTATTTTAATAGTATTAATTCATTCATTCATTCATTCATTCATTCATTATTAGAGGGGGTGGGTTTTGCCGTGCACTTAGTCCAGTTATTGGTCCACTGTGCGTCCCCATTTAATTTCTACTGTCGCTATACTCTTCCAGTACTGGTGCTCGCTATCAGCCCCATTCTGCCAGCGAGGTCGGCCCTCTTCTGGCAGTGGTACCCGATTTTAATAGTATAATTCTTACTTAACTTTGCTTACAATCTTCTGAACTAAATTACATGTTAAATTTTGCCAAAAAGAAACGTCTTTTCTTTTCTGATTTTCTGACTGTGTTTAAAAGGTAGTTACATGAAATGTGTGGTTTAAAAAAAGTTCTCTATTTAGCTGGTAAGAGAAGGGGCTATTGAATTACCTCCTGAATCAAACCCGCCTCGTAATTTCATACCAGTCACAAGACTGTTAGGTGAAGCTCGCAATTAGTTCTGTAAATACATTACACATAGCTTCTAATTCAATTTGATGTACACTCAGCATGCGAGCCTTGCAGTGCGCCATGTCACACATCAGTTAGGCGTGTCTGACAAAGTAAGGGCCAAGTTCAGACCGACGAATCCTCGGAACAAAATACTTGACATCTTTCTGGGCAGTTTCTAAATTAACGTACGATTTGATAACGCAGAGTACCGTGGTCCTAACTATGAATATATGCACTAAAAGTCTGAATGGTGTCAACATTATTTTGTATACATCGCTACAAACGCTGATATTAATTGACCACAGAGAGATTAGGGAGAGGGCCACACGGTAGCGTAGTTGGTTGAAGCACTACGCTACAAGCCGGAAGGTCGCGGGTTCGATTCCCGATGAGGTCGTTGGAATTTTCAGTTGACCTAATCCTTCTAGTCGCGATATGACCCTGGAGTCGACTCAGCCTCTAATAGAAATGAGTATCAAGAATATTCCTGGGGGTAAAGGGCGGACGGTGCGTAAGGCTGATAATCTCACGGCCATCTATGAGCCGACTGCCCAGAAAATGTGGGAACCTCGACGTCTCACAACCGTATGGACCTCCAAGGCCTGTTACAGGGATAGCTTTACCTTTAATTTTTAGATATAAGGAACGTGCCTTCCGTCTTCCTCCCCTTTCGACTACAAGTATAATGTAATGGTAAATCAGTTTCAAGCCCTGCCCGTTTTACCCCAGGGAAACAGTCCTCTGTACACATTGGATACGGGGATCGGTAGGTCCTAGAGCCGGTCTGGACGCTGCTCTTGCACTTTCCGAGAATCGAACCCCGACAGTCCAGCCCGCAGCCCATGGCTATATATATGAAAGGATTACTTAAGCAGAAAACCTGCCCTAATTATACAGGGTGAATTTTAGTTACTGTAGGGGTATCCGTGGGCTATAAAAGGAAACCCCGACAGTAATGTAGAATCGCTCTGTATTATATAAGCCATGGAACTTTATTCTCCTACAAAATTATTTAAAATATCGGGAAAAATGGGTCACTGAATTTTTTGTAATTAAGTAAAATATTCCTGGCGTGTATTTTTTTTTTCCTTGGCACTACAGCCCGTAGGCCTAGGCCTACCTCCATGAACTTCTCCGTTCACTTCGGTTTTTCTAGATCTTACACATTCGGTAGGACTCCTTTGGCGGGTGATCAGCTGGTCCCAAGGCCTCTACCTGCACATAAACACAGAAAAACGCACACACACAAATTAAACATCCATGCCCTGAGTGGGAACCCACGATCCCGGTTTCCAAGCGAGCAAAGACAGTACGTGCCTTAGACCGCTCGGCTACCGTGACCGGCACTCGCGTGTTTACAAATGCGTTGTTTGCGATTTGTAATAATAAACTTGTGTTGAAATTCATTTATGGCGCATGAGAGTCTATTGGAAAACTAAGCTCACTCTGTATGCCACATAATAAGGAAGTCATTTTCTCTTCGTCTCTTTACATTCTGTCCAAGTATTCACTTCTAACAGCTCTTCATGTGATCTATATTTTATGACATGCAGTACCTTACATCTTAAGATAATGTGTCAAATTAACGTGAAGTAGGAGTTGTATTGAACTGATACAAACCAAATTTAAAATTTCGGCGACAACTTTCGGTGTACACCCCAGTATAAAAGTCTATCGAGAACAGTTAAGTAGTATCAGCCACGAAATTTTCAGACAGACGAAATAATTTGTAGATACGACTCACTTATTTTGCTTTCACTGTATTTATTTCGTGAAAAGAACATAAGACAATAACAAAACACAAGCGTTAAATTAGATTTAGGACAAAAACAGATCAGGTCTGAAGAATTTCTCGAATATTGTTTACAATATAAACAAAAACCAGTAAAACGGAACACAAGAGAGATTGGTTTAACGACATTTTATCAGCTACTGGTGTTATAAAACGTGGAATGAGAAAGGCGAATTACAAAAAAAAACATGAACACCCTTTAAAGGTAGACGAAAATTAAAAAAAAAAAAACTCCCGTGGTTTTAGTCCGCAAGGGAACTACACCGACCGAGCGACCGCCGCTTGTCGGCGAAGTTAGTGCCAACTTTTGCGGATAGAGGATGTCACGTGGTCAGCGCAAGGGATCCCCAAGGCCGTTAATCTCGGTTTTCTAGACCGGAGCCGCTAATTTTCCACACAAGTAGCTCCTCAATTATCCTGACGAGGCTAAGTGGACCCCGTTCCAGAACCACTACTTTTCAGAAAATCTGGTAGCGCAGGGAATCGAACCCGGACATCTAGATCTGCAGCCAGAAACTCTGACCACTAGACTACCGAGGCGGTCAATCCCACTTCATTAACTCGCTTATTTCTGCTTCAAAGGGTTAATTTTGTGGTACAGCTGAATGGAAGTTACGCGGGGAATCTGACAGGGATGGAGACACAAGACGCTGACGCTAAGTTGCTAAATACTTGTCTACTGAGCATTTTCTTTAAAATTATGTCTGACTCATCAGTGTTAAGCTCGGTAGCGATCCTCTTCCTCATTAATCCTTCACTTCAAGTGATAACATTTTCAGTTCGTAACTCAATTTCCTGTGGTCTGGAAGCCTGAGGAGTCTAGGATGAGATCGCGAGGTCGACAACTTCCGGTATGAGCGAAATTATCGGCACGTATTAATTTTCTTATCGCTGAACGTCACGGAGTAGCAGTAGAATGCCTCTTTCGTATTTGGGGCGTCGTGGGTTTGAATCTAGATCAAAGGCCGGCTATTGTGATACCTTTCGTGTCGTCTTATAGTATTTGGCAAAAGCTATGACAGTAACATAAAATACAGAATGGCTGTTATGTTCCAAGTTGTTCATCGTTGCATAACATATGTAGTTGAGACAGCGACGTTAAAGAAATTAAGAAGATAGAAAATATGAATACGGTGTAACAATTCTAACGCATTTTCTCACTTTTATTTAACAATCTCTAAAACCGCGAGATTTTCGAAAAAAAAAATGTAATGTGTATAAATTATTTTTCACATTCTTCTACAGAGTTTGTTCAAGAAAAAGAGTTCCGATAAAAAAAATGCAGTAAGCTACGCTAGCGATTGGCGTAGAAATGAACTTAAGTCTCTCTGTAATGTGTCCGTTATATCTGTCAGATTATAAACAATATTAGAATGTTCCAAAATATTCATCTTCTACGTCTTCTTTCTCAATTTAGTTTAATAATATAACAACTTTTAAGAAAATTAAGAAAATATTAAATTTCATGCTTTTTCAGACCTTCTGGAGTAGATTTACGCGCACAAACGGACAGAATTTAGACGGAGCTCCTCGGGGATGCTAAGGAACAGAATAATTCATATTTAAAGGAGATCCATCATTACTGTAGCTTACGTTACTGTATGAAACACACAGCGTCGTAAAAGTTTTTTTTATTTTTTAATTTCACACTCTCTCCATGAAGGTAGCCACAACCACTTAGGTTCGCAGGAGTAAAAAAATGGTAAATTTGTCTGTGCATTAGACTAATTAAGCACTACGCCATGTAGGTGTATAGGGGAGTGCATGAATATACCCACGTTTTCTTGAACTAGACACTAGCTGGAAGGGAGCGGTCAGCTTCACGCGCCGGCCGTTTTACCCCTGGGGAAAGAGCCGCCGGTACCTATTGGATAGGAGGTTGGGTGGAACTCAGAATCGGTCTGGACGACATGGAGAAGGGGAAATTCTTGTCCCTACCGGGACTCGAACTCCGACCCCTTGGTCGTCCAGTCCGTAGCCATTCACTACACCGACTGCGCTATCCGGGCTGCATTCACAGGAAAGCCATTATTAATTATTTTGGTGATAAGAAATTGCTATATTTTAGAAAGAGTTGCAGGTACAAATATGAACGAATTTTAAAAGGCAAGGAAACTGATGAAGTTTCTTTCGCAACATTGATTGTAATTCAGCTGCAACTGGCAATCCGATCACTGTCATAAGAAAACGTCGTCTTAAGTGCAAAAGGCTTAGGTAGAAAAAGCAGGTCCCAATTCTTGGCCCCCTAGATCCCCAGGCTCCATGCGACTTCTACCTATGGAGATTTGCGAAAGACCAGGTCTACCAACCTCCGATGCGAAGTAACAAGTTGAGCACATATCCTGTTTTCAAGTTGTTTCATTTCTATATCTGTTTTGAAAATGCACCAATTCACTATCACCCAATTAATTTACAAGCCTAAGAAAGCTCTATAGTACAATTTTAAACATTTTCTTCCTGACTAAAAATCAGACCATGGAGACCTACTGCTATGTGCAGTTTTCCTCGGTACTAGTTGCAGGTGTGAACTGTTAGATTCACGCTGCAACTGCTTTATGCATGCGAGAGCCCAGGTACACACCGCGTAGGAGCAACTAACGAGAATCAGTCTAAACGCGATGCCCTTACTGGAAATCGAACCCCGGCTATCCAGCGCTTAGCCGATCACTTCACTCTCAGAGCTAGTCCGGCTCATCTCTATCTAATCTAATATTTTTCAATTGCTAGTGGGGTGGGACTAAGTCCCTTGTACTGCGGCCACGTATGGCCTATTGTACCAGTCCCAGATGATAGGTGAGGGTGATTGTGGAGCAATTGGTGGAATGAAGATTGGCAGGGGAAACCGAAGTACTCGGAGAAAACCTGCCCCAGAGCCACTTTGTTCACCACAAATCCCACTTGACCAGACCCCGGGATCGAACCCGGGCCGCCGCAATGGGAATCTATCTATCTATCTATCTATCTATCTATCAATCTATCAATCTATCTATCTATCTGTCTGTCTATCTATGGCTCTACAGACCTTCGTTGGACCTTGGCCGCTTTTTTAGTTTCATAATCCTTTACACAGTCGCAAGGCCGCTACCTGCACACAGAATAAATGCACCCAGACACACATGCTTTGAGTGGGATTCGAATTCATGATCCCAGTGTTCGTGCGGGCGAAGACAGTTCATGTCTTAGACCGCGCGGCCAATATCATCGACTGGGCTCATATATGAATGTGTAAAACGTAAAAACTGTGATACATGTTGTTGTATCATCAGAGAGTTAACTAAAAATAAATGTTTGCCATACAGTCATTTGGCTTCTGAATACGCGCTCATATGTAAGTGAAAAGTCGATATACACGTGTATGGTAGAAGGCACAGAATTTTCGGTGGTGTAGGCAGTGTTTGTTTACACGCGTATCAATGCTTAATGGTGTAGGGATGAAGCCACCAGCGGCTCCCGCTGCCGCGTTCTTAAGGCGCGTCCACATTACTCGTGCTCGTGCTCGTGTGACTCGCTATGCTCGGGAGTAATGTGGACGAAATGACAAGTCACGAGACAAGCAAATTTTAAATTTTTAATTTAAAAACTATAGCCAATAAATTAAAATACGACTACAGCCCATATACACACTACGAGTAAACATATGGATCCTCACGCGCCGAAGCAACTGAAGTAGTGTGGACGAAGATTTACGAGCACAAGTAAAAGCTAGACGAGTCTCCTGAGGAGCACAAGCCTGGCGACCACGAGCACGAGTATGAGTAATGTGGACGCACCTTTACTCCATAGAGCGGCCCAGTGTTCTAGCTGGTAAGTGCGGGAGGATACCGTTACATCGCAAGAACTGCGTCGAGGGTACCTGCAAGCCACCAAGAGGAGGGAACAAATGGATGTACGCTTGGGCGTAGAAATGAAGACTAACGGCGGGTTTGGCTGTGCGGCCACTTCCTTATTGTAACGTTTATCGATTTACGGAGCAATTACTGTCGCACTGTCCACAACCGCTTATACTCTTGAGATCAGTTGTTTGTCCACCTACTGCTTCACAGCAATGCCAACAGTCACAAACCTTCTCTCAATTTCTCTGCACTGCGATGAAACTGACTGACTACTCCTTCGCTCACTGACAAATTTAACACTGTCCGGCTAACTAACCACCTCAGTAGCTCACTCAATGACGTAATGCACTCACAGCTCCCTCGCAAAGACTTTACAACTGCTTTTTATAGGGTCGTAATTGTTGGAAATGTAAATATATATTTGTGTTTTTACATGATGCGTTCGGAGAAAGTAGTGAGAAAAATTAACATAAAAATGTAAGTATTGATTACGCGCTTGAGAGATGGTTGGTATAAACAGCATGTACTCGTACACTATATATTGTTACATTATAAGTGAAAAGAGAGCCGTTACTATGTAACGGGAAAGTAAAAAACTCATCAGTATATCACGATTGAACACGCAACAGAGGAACGGTGTCTTCCGTGTTGTCCGCGCGGATAGCGACGTCACCCAACAACAGAATAACTGTAGCATAGTGCCTCAACCAACTACGCTCAATAAAATATACTTGGAAATCTGGCACAACTGATGTCCTATGTTGTTAGCATATTCGATATAATTATGCAGAACTTTTGGCCAGTACAGAATTCTTCTCCATCTGCTCTTATACGCGAGTGAAGTAAATTACAGGAGATGACGCCATTTCACACGGGAAACTGCAGACACGGAGGAGCGCAGTCGATATCCTGTGTTCCATTACGATTATCAACAGATCATGTGATCACAGCCATTTCTGGACATACTGACGGGTCAGTCACGACAGCCAGTGTAATGTAACTGTCAGATAAGTTTTAGTATTGATATGAAATCGGGAGATTTTGTTATAAAAGTGACCTCAACGTGCTTCTTATTCTTACTTTTAAATTACACATCAACACAGATTGTTACACATTATCTTTGTATCTCTTTACTGCGTTATTTCTGCAAGGAATAACAATTAATTATTATGTGCAATTCGCTGTCGGAGTATAAAATGAAAGCTTGATAGTAAAGTTATGAGACCGGCAGGGTATATGGCACGCATGACTGAGGTCAGAATTGCAGTTTTGATGGGAAAATATTGTACCGTTCATAGCTAGGCAACGGCGCGATAAACACCTCGCTTAAGGTCACGCAATAATAGAACGAATGTTTATAGCTCGTTGTTAGCCAACAGTCAGCGAACCAATGGACTGACGAGACAGTTTTCACGTGACTTGTTTTCTATGTGGTCTGCGCTACGGAAAAATAAAACTTTGTTTTCTGTGCGTGGTCCGTGCCGAATGTATATGAGAGAATACAAAAATGAGAATTGACTTCACCTGAGTTCCGAAGTTAGAAGGGAACATTAATGTGGCCAGAAGAAGAATTAGAGGACTTAGTGTGTGACGTTACACGTGTAAGAATTATTGATAGTTATAACTAGTGAAGAGCCAGTAAACCGATTCACTAGTCCAAACGCGCGTCTTACTCACTGAAACACGTGACAATATGAAGGGATGAAAGCACTTGGACGATACGAGTACAGATGGAGGATAACATTAAAGTGCATATTAAAATACGGTGGGTAATTACGCAGTGGAATTATCTAACGCAGGATAGAATGGGGTTCCTTCGAACAAGGCATTGGAAATCCGGATTTCACAAAATCCTGGGAATTTCTTGACTAGCAAAGCAAGTATTGGCTTCTCGAGGCCACTGTTCTATGGATTTATTATTCATAGGGCCATGCAACAGCTCAGGAAATTTGTCGCCGTATTCCCATCGCGAAGGCCAGGATTCGATTCCAAGTCATGTGGGATCTGTGGTGGACGAAGTGACATTTGGATAGGTTAACTCCGAGGACTTCGTTTTCCCCTGAAAATTCCCAATCCACCAACGCTCACATTCATCTGTCCTCCAGAGCTTACTCGTATACCGACGGCTCCTTTTCTCATGGTTTGACTGGATGTACTTGCCTCTATGAAGGCCATGTTTCTCCAATCTGCCTCACAGTTTCAACAGTATGTATACGGCCGAAGTGTACGCCACATACAGAGCTCTTCCCTGTATCGGCCGTCAACCAAAAGAATGTCACAGCGTCTCACTGAGTTTACACTTTCATACCTTACCACCCAGTCCCTATAAAGATTCTGAACCAAGTTCCAGTCATCCATTTGGGACAGGGAACAACTATTTTCGTCTGGGCCTCCGGTCGTACAAGCCTGCCCATCGGCAAAGGAGATTTTATAGGGCTCGAGACAGTGACATCCCATGTTAATTCCATATTTTAACTTCCTGGTGAGTCGAATGTACCCCAACACACAAGATGATCACATGCGGGCTCTGAGGCCTACCGCTGAGGTGAGGCAATCCTCTTGCAGCTCCGTCAGAAAGGAAGAAGTGATACAAGCCTTCGTATTCGATACACTCCTCTGACGTATGGACATTTATTGCTAGATGGTGATACCTCTTTGTGCGCACTTGATCTAACCCTTACCGTCCAGCGTTTTGCTTACGGAATTTCCACATCAGAACGTAGATAATTCTACATTTTACATTCGACACTTTGCTCAACATTCTCGGAGACGATTGCTGTGGCGTGTCTGTACACGAATATCAAAGCAGATTTCAACTTCACTAACAGTTTTGTGCCATTCTACATCACCCTGTGTAGTTCTAATGCGTGTTGTTTTAGGACTCATTTACAATTCCATATGCAGCCTGAGGTATTACTGACTCTCTTTCGACTCTTTTGGATTCGTTTGCTTCATTTGGAACTCTGTGTCCACTCTATCAGACCTCTTTATGGTACGACATACAGAGTTTTATCTAATTTTAAACCATGTTGTTTTTTGCGTTGCGATTTTAATTACAGTTATTTGAAAACCTCAATTAAAAGCAGATATAAAACCCCAGGTATTGTTAACTGTCTTTTAGCTGTTCTCGTATTATTTGCTACATTTTTGGGGGGTGATTTACTGAGTCTGTCTACCAGACCCCTTTACAGACTCGCATGCTTAAAATTTTATCTAACTTTTAATTAGGATGTTTGAAAATATTTGGAGTTGAACTGTGTTCAAGGGCGAATAGCCCTCGGCGCCGAAGCGCCTTAGCCCCCTCCCACACAACCCTCCAACACACCACGTAGAGTCTATTATTTTTCCATTATCCTCACGTCCATGTTTTTAATGGCTTATTTTACCTTGCAGGTGGCCAAAAAGTGAAACAGTGAAATTTTATAAAAAAAATGAACGACTGTACGAAAGGAACTCACATAACTTGGGCAGACCACGCCCTGGTGTATGTATGAGTATGGGAAGATTTAGTTCGTCTGGCTTTAATATAGACAAATACTTCCCATTTGTTATGTTAAAACAGGGAATATTACATTCATATCGCTTTTTGAATGTGTCGGATGACGTTACAGTTGAATTTTTAAATCCATATTGTGAGCGCTAAATTTTCCACTTTAAATCTTTAAGACTTCCATGATTTTGAACGAATTTGTACACAGTAATGCACTGGACAAGAGAACCGTTAGTTCTAACCTGTAGTTAGTGAAATAAGGGACTTGAAATACGATCACGTGGCCTCTCGAATCAGAAGGTGACATCTGAAGCTTTAACGACAACTCAAAATGGCAGGCTCAAACAACACTCTAGGAAGAATTCCGTCTTCTGAGATGAGGCACTGTGTAGATCTTATGTAAACCGACGTTTCGGAGGAACATATCGCCTCCATCTTCAGGGTAGAAAAATCCGCGAGCGAGGAATCAGCCTGAGCAGGTGGCTGCAGCTATCTCCAGGTGATACGATCCTCCAAAACATCTGTTTACACTGGATATAATACACGGCGCCATATCCCAGAAGAAGGCATTCTTCATAGTCACCGCCGTGAAAACCTCAAATCTTACAGCAATCTAAGAAAACAAGTGCCATTTTAAGTGTAATTAACACTAAACATTATAATTCTTTCTTGTGTAACGAATCAGTAGTAACCAGATGAACTTTCTCGTGCAAATATTCCGACATATTCTACACAAGTTACATTGACTTTAATTCACATCCTTACAACTACTGACTTTTAGCAGTTACTGAAAGAAACGTGTGTTTAACTAAAAATGCACATGTCCATATACTATAACAAGGACAGGGAGTCAGTTCAAATGTCAATAAATAAGATTCGGGATTCCGGAAAGCATGAGGCACTGGACCCCATTTTCTGATGTGGTGCAGAAATCAAATGATACACTGACTGAAAGGGGAACTCAATTTAAGATAAAAGAATAATGAATAATTATTAATATATTTTGTATTTAACTGGATTTCTGACGTATTTCCATCGACAGTTATTCATGTTTTCAAGGGACTCATTTTTATTTCGTGAACTAGGGGTAACGTTCCCACCCCATGACTCAAGGTACGCGGGTTCAAACCCGGCGGATGTCGTGGAATTTTTAAGGGCGGAAAAATTCAGGGAACAAGTCCTCCGGGAGGGACTTTAAGCCGTGGGTCCCGTGTCGTAGATTTACGGCACGTAAAATATCCCCACGTCTCTAGGAGACCTCTGAGCAAAATTAGGCAAAGTTTCCCGCCCAAGTAGTTTCCGATGCCTCCGGTAGATGGGGCAGCATCGGGNTTATTATTATTATTATTATTATTATTATTATTATTATTTAACTGCAAATGGGTTTTCACCCAGTGGCAATAAGACGACAAATAACACACATTACTACAATAAGACAACAGACAAATAACACACATAAACACTTTCAAACAAAACACAGCACATAAACATTAGTAGAAAAGCACACAAACTAAACCTCGTACAGAAAATTTAAGTTCAGTTCATATTTTTCTGAGAGCCCCTACCATACATAAAGCTAAATCAGAACTTTACGAATATTATCAAGAACTTTTTTTCCTTGGCACTACAGCCCCAGTGGGCCTAGGCCTACCTCCATGAACTTCTCCGTTCACTTAGGTTTTTCTAGATCTTACACATTCGGTAGGACTCCTTGGGCGGGTGATCAGCTCGTCGCAAGGCCTCTACCCGTACACAAACACAGAAAAACGCACACACACAAACTAAACATCCATGCCCTGAGTGGGATTCGAACCCACGATCCCGATTTCCAAGCGAGCGAAGACAGTACATGCCTTAGACCGCTCGGCTACCGTGACCGGCCAAGAACTGCTTACCTTGCAGAAATTGTTACAAAACATGCAACAGTGGCCTTGCTGATTATACCAATTGCTTCATTTGAAATAATTTTAGATGGTTTTCAATATATTTTCTAAACGAGCAGGGTCAGTCACCGTCAGGGCCAATGACCTACGAAAACGGCGCCTTGAACGAATTAAACGTTATTATTCCATTAAAATACAAATTTCCAGGCTTTGTTTTGTTGTTTCAGTGCACCTAGTTGTAAGGCTTTAGTTAACTTGTCAGGCGCATTGTCACGCCACGGGACGCGAGGTTGTCCCTAGTGGCTTCATGGAGGGAACGCCCTGACCGCTGTTTATTGACTCTCCTTGAACTGTTCCACAGAACGCATCACAACGTATCTAGCGAAGTTATCAGTCTTCACTGAACGCACTGGGCACAGGCAATGTGTAACGTTGCTTCCTCTACCCATAAAAATCTTAAGACACGAGTATTTCAAATATAGCTGATCTTATAATCAACAGAACCGGAAAACCAAGCTGTGAGAAATTTGAGGTGGCCATGAAGATATACGTCTTCTGGGACGTGATACCGTGCAGTCTGATACATCAATACAAAATTTTTAAGGGAATGACGAAACCAAGCTTCCAGATTGCACGTAGTTACAACTCAGAATACAGCAGTCTTTAACAAACAAGATAATTATTTGAACAGTACGATCTTCTGGGATTGCCGTCTACTTACTACTGGTTACTTGCTTGGCTTACTCTTCCACCCTGAATATGGAGGTGATACGTTACTCCGAAACGCCGGTGGACTTCTTTCCCAACAACGCAGCGTTACAATCCAGATGATCTCACTCTACATTGCAGTCTCTCAACAAAACAAACTCCGTGGCCTGTAGCCTGCAAACGAACTATACCGACCGATCGACCGCCGCTTGTCGGCGAAGTTAGTGCCAACTTTTGCGGATAGAGGATGTCACGTGGTCAGCGCAACGGATACCCAAGGCCGTTAATCTCGGTTTTCTAGACTGACGCCGCTATTTCCTTGAAATAGCTACTCCATTATCCTCACGAGTCTCAGTGGACCCCGTTCCAGACCCATTTCTTCTCAGAAAATCTGGTAACGGCAGGAATTGAACCTGGGACCTCTGAATTTGTAGCCAGGCACTCTGACCACTTGACCACAGAGGCACAATCTCTCAAGCAAAAAGGAAAAAACAAATTTAATTTATTTCATTATGGTTTACTTAAGGACGCTCTTAGAATCTCAGTACATCACCGCATGTTAGGATGGGTAGAGTATAACAGACTGTAAAGTATGTGGGTGGAAGGGGTCGTGGCCTGATTTCAGGTACCATCCTGCAATTTATCTATCGGAAAAAAAAAGAAACCACGAGGACCTCAGTCAAGATAGCAGGTTTCCGGGCCAATATTTGAACCCGGGATCTCCCGAATACGAAATAACTGCTCTAATCACTCGATGGTGCCGTTCGTTAAGCGAATTAACTGATTCAGAATATTCAGTAACCTAAACAACTTCGACCGCCTCTCCCGCATGTAACGCCGTCCTAAACCCGATCCTGTCTACCAGCACTGCCATTATTGACAAGGTTTCCTGTGCAGTATCCCTTATAAACTTACAACCCCCTCACATGTCTGAGCTCTTACTTTACGAGGAGACCAGAAGGTGAGATTATTCAGAACAAAGACAGAGTAGAGAGCCTAAAAGATGGCTGGAGAGGACGGTATAATTAAGAGCATCTAACTTATGCTCTTTACCACACATTACTAAGCCGATAAAATGAAATATGAGATAGGCGGTGAATGTGGCATGTTCTGAAGACATGAAAAATATGTAAAAAGTTTGGAAGAAGCCACTTGGAGATAGCTATTGACTTTTTCTGATTATTATTTTAAGAAACTGTCATTATGTGCACAAGAAAGCATCGAATGGTAAGATGGATGATGAAGTGGTAAGGATCTGGTAGAATGCGGTCGTGGCTTAATCACTGCGCTATGACGGAATTTGGCTATAGGGACTGAGGAATACAATGCATTTCTTAGTAGCGACTTTGTACAGCAGAATTATTCCGAAAGTTTTTCCAACGCGTTATAAATATGAAGCGTATGTTTGCCGTATATCTGTCAGTGGAGGTTCTGTACAGCAACGTATGCCTGATAATTCACATTTTAAATACTTACAGCACAGCACAAGCTTATCTAAATACGAGCACACATACGCACCTACAATGCGCATATGAATGAATTCCATGTAAAGTTAAGTGTGTCTTTTCGATTCACAAAATGTCGACATACATATCCCGTAACAAGCTAGCTAGCTCGCCCTTTCTCTTCTGTAGGCATTTTACACTTATCGAATTTCTAGAGTCTTCGCAGTGGATCTCAAGCTTCCCCTCAAAACCGATAGGTTTCCAGAATATTCTAGATAAGAGAGTACAAATACAAAACCTCTGTCGCCCGTTCCGCGACACTGCACCCTCTTCGAAGTTACTCGTCCCGAGTATCCCCGAGATAAGGTGCCAGTGTCTCTAAGTGTACCGCTGCCCTCTTGGAGCTAGA
Organism: Cryptotermes secundus; assembly: GCF_002891405.2. Lineage (NCBI taxonomy): Eukaryota > Metazoa > Arthropoda > Insecta > Blattodea > Kalotermitidae > Cryptotermes > Cryptotermes secundus. Next base: position 557,110 of record NW_019737981.1, read on the forward strand.
ATGTTGTAGACTCCTGTAGGCTAAATGGGTGATGCGCGGGCTCAACTTGTAAGATTCTTCTCATGATGAATTCCATGCCTTAGGTGGAATTCGTACGCACGATTCCAAAGTCCGACCAAGCGAAGACAGTTCATGCCTTAGACCGCGCGACTACAGTGACCGACTAGAACAATACACAATTAGCTACTAAAATGTTATAACACCGGTCGTAGTATCGGCAATAAAAGCCAGGAATGCTTGTGTAATGAGGACAACACAGTCAGCAGAGCTTATACCCGTATTTTGAGAAGGTGGGGGGGGGCTTCTCCGTTGCGCAACATGTCACAATACAATAAACAAATTATGATCAATTTACTCTCTTCTTGAGATAACGGTTTGTATTCTGGTAATTGTTTCCAATGTTGCTCTTTTTACCTTTAACGCACTGTGACGTGACGGCTGAAAGCTTGAACCAGAACTAGACGTCTGTTGCTGAGCAACGGCTCAGAAAATCACGTTCCCGTTACAATGTGTATCAGCGAACGACTCGTTACCAGATAATGAGTTGCTAAACACAAGATTCCCATTACAACCAACGGGACAAGAGAGAACAATTCTCTGTTCGACGTGCTGTATTATATATTTGGGCCGCCTAGCAGTTATAAAAGTAATGGATTCGCGCATTCATGGAGGAGTAGAGACCAGCTCGAGATACACGCAGCAGCGAGAGATTCGCGATAAATTCTTCACAAAAGTTCTTCATACGGCAGGAGTTAAATGTGTGAGCTGTTATAATTAAATGCAATTGTGATGAAGTGGCAATAAACGCAATCATCAAATCCAGAACCCATTATTATTAGTCACGCCAACCCCGTATGCGTGAAAGTATGTAAGCTGATACAATGGTGGGCTTATGGAAACAATGCACTACGAGGGCTTCAGAAAGGGACAAATTGGATATCCGATTCAGCGAATGTGAGTAGGAATTGTTAGGCACTGGACAGGATTCTACTGGATAAGGACAGGGACTAATGGCGGGAGTTTGTCAACGCTGTAATGATCCTTCGGGATATTTAAAGCAGAAACAGTCTCGACAACCTCAAATCAAATTTAAGACGTATTTTTTGGACCGCGGTTTCGTATAGTACATAGTGTCACTGATAGAACTTGGGTCAACCCGTAGAGTTTATATATAAACTTCAACTAACATATCTCATAATCGCAACTGAACATCCAGAGGAGAGCCGATACGAGAATTCTAATGTAAAATTAATAAATTTTCTCGATATGGAATAACTGAACGATTTTTTTCTTCCGATATCGAAGTTGAACTTTATTTTAACATAATATGAGGCTTCTTCGGGAATTCATATTTCGCCTTTCGAACTCATATCTGAAAACTCATTTCGAAATTCGTCCCTTCACTAACTAAAACCTCGTATTTCCGAGGGTAGCAAACAGAACTGCTCAGAAAGACAATCAGTCAGTAAGGAGTTACAAAATAAAGCCCCATGCACTTAAAATGTATAAAAATTAGACATAATAGCCTGTCTCGTTGCCAACATTCGAACCCGTGACCTCCAGAATACGAAGCAGGGGTCATGCTATTAGTTGTTACGTTATACGCGAATGCCTAAACAAATAATATGTTAGTGTTAAGAAACTGTATATTGAATTGTGGTCTTCAGGGCTATGCAGTACCGCGCAATCTTGTAGGTTGTTACTAATGTTTTGTAGGAAGCGCTGCCATCATCTTCAGGACAGACTACACGGTGTCACAGAAGAAGAAACCGTGACCCAGACATTCTTAGTTCAATCTAGAAAATGTAGCGCCATCTTCTACGTCTGTCCGCGACTGCTTGTTCAGTTAACTTCCAAATTCGAACGCCCTCTAGCCGAAATATGCGGACATGCCATCCCGTGGTCACAAGGTACAAAATAACCCTGTTCCCTCACACTAAATGAAGAATATATCGTGACGGAATAGTCCATTACCAGACAACGGCTCGCTAAAAGCTTGTTTCGTAACAATGAATATGCTTGTATAAATCAAAGCGTTTCCACGAGACTGACGTATGTTATGCGGCAACGAACACGCTTGCAGATATCAAGGCGTTGTCCCGAGGTTGACATACGTTTCAAGGCAACGGATGAAACTGAGAATAGCAGAGGAACTCGCAACTGTTCGAGGCTGTGGCATCTATTCGGGCAGCGTAGCAGTTATAAAAGGAAGCTGGTTCGAGGCGGGGTGGAATATCTCGACCGTGACCCTGCGAGTCGTAGGAGGCGATGAAAAGAGAAGTCTCAAATCTGAGACAGTAAAATATAGTCGTGAGTACGAAGGGACTCGGACCCGAGAAAGACTGCGCTGGCAAGGACCAGCAGCATGTACAAATGACAGACCCGTCCTCTAGTCAGAGAGGGTGCCCCACAGAAACAAGATCGTAATGTCAAACAGTAATAAATATCTGGTCATGAGCCCCAGATGGGACTCGACACCAAGACTTACTGACTGACCGTCAGTCGCAATGAGACTATGACTTTGAGTTTTGAATTGACTTCACTTGAGTTCCGAAGTTCCAAGGGAACACAAGTGTGGCCAGAAGAATTAGTAGTGTGTGACGTCACGTATGCTGTAGTTACAGTAATCTTGAGAGTGTAAGAACTAGTAATTGTAGTTACGACTAGTGGAGATACAGTAAACCGATCCACAAATTCAAACCCGCGTCTTAGTCTCTAATACACGTGACAATAACTAGCGTTGTAATCACCGCTCGAAGCCAAAAAAGGACACATCACAAGACACAATACACACAAAATATAGGCTGAACGAATTCCATAGTGGAAGAATGACGTAGTACGCGAGTTTGAGTTAAGACGTGTAAGATGATGGACATTAACAAATTTTGATATATACAAATTTTATTATACGTGTAGTTAGTGAAGAGTGTGCATTTTAGATAATTTTATAAAAGACACATGATGGAGAGCAATGCAATATCTTAACGTACATAACACACCTGAAGATGGCACAGTGATGCCGAAACATGTAGTGAAGTGACATGTGAGATTGAGTGCACTACAAGACGGCCAATATACATATCATGGACGAGAATCAGTGCAACAGGACGCTAAAATACAAGATTATTTCAAGTGTAATTTATCCTCAATCGAACACACAAGAGGGTGGAAATAATAAAAATTTATTCATCGTAAACATACAAAAGAAGGTTCATATTTGACGTGGTAGCGACATCAAATTAAATAACTTCCCACATCGTCGTACTCAACTGATTACAAAACAAAAATGTGAGCAAGAAAATAAGAACAAACTTATGGAACCAAGACTCTTCTCCCAACTGAGTGTTTACGGTTCACAACTTCCCAGTAAATTATGAGTCTTCAAACAATGGCGCTACTCCCACATTCCTGCCTACTAACAACTTGTAAAATCAGTGCAATACTGGGTACCACCACCCACTGTCGGGAAATTTCTTTTGGCTTCCGTAAGAGGAAATGCCACGTTATAAAAGCTTTATCCTGGCAGGAGGAACGATGTGTGGCATACAATAAAGACCGCGTGTCATGAAAGTGCAGGCTAGAAAAGGCATCTTAAATCAACAAGTAGACTCAATAATCCACAATAATAGTAATAATAACTATAATGAAAATAACAGCATCAGCAAGAATACGAGTATTACTACTGTTGCTGCTGCTGTTGCTACTACGATTATTATTATTATTATTATTATTACTCAAGTAGTTTACTTCGGTTTCAAATTCTACCTTCCCGTTTTGGAAATTGTTGGTATTATACTAAATTAATAATGTACGCAATACATGTATGTATATATGTACTTACATACACTTTTTCTGGTAGCGTAATGGCTGGGGAGTTTGAACTTTTAAAGTTTATTACTGTCCAAGTGCCTTGGTTTGGTTTGAATTGTCTCTGTTTGTGTGTGTTTGTTTTGTACCATGTTTGTTTTATAATTGGCCTTTTGGCTTTTGTGAAACAACTTAAGTAATAACGACTTGGGATTGAATAAATATGATTATATATTTACTTTCTTGAAACAATTCTTGCTGTAATATTTTATACTAGCCGTGGTCCTTCTAGTTATTAAAATACTAATTGAATTGATTGTAAGGATAGACATATTTTACTTTTATCACTTCTTAGTTTTAATAAAATTGTTATCATCACCATCATCATTTTCATTAACAATATTAATGTTATGCATTGCCTTGTCTGTGTGTTTGTTTCTGTATCACCTGTCTTTTTCTCTACTCGTGCTAACTTTGTAATTGTTCTTTGGGCTCATAATTTGGCCTGTAAATAAATAAGAATTGAATCACTGTTTGCATATACACAAACATAATTTAATTGAATTATTACTGTTACTGTTACTGTCCTTCTGCTCGATGGCCCGTTACATATGTTTGAAACCAAAGCAGTTACTACCAATCGTATCTTGCGGTCACTCCTATAGGTCTTCTAAAAACGAATTTATTGTTTATTATATATATTTATTACAGAAACAGTAATATGTAAGTATGTTCCACTGAGTTAGCATGTAAACAGAAATATAATTTATGGAATTGCTATTATTATTAGTGGATGTTACTGGTTTTCAGTATTGCGTTACTGTTTACTGGTTATTTTTCTTGTTTTTACTGTCCTTACGTTTTGCTTTGTTGTGTAAGTTACAAATAGTAGTTTCCTCACTTGCTCTGTGACTGTTTCTTTATGCTTCTGTTTTTTATCTACACTGTTCTGTTCATGCAATTGGTCCTGTAGCTGTTGACTCGGCATACAATAATCTAGAATTTAATTACTATTATTCAGAGCTACTACAGACTGAAAAGTTATGCAACCAAGAGCAGTTACAGAGATGTCCGCGGAGAAAATAATGGTCGTTTTACTTTCCACTCTCTCCTTCCTTCAATGGAACGCAGCTTTGTTAGTCCTTGGTCTGCTAACCTTTTCGAGAAAAGAGCATGGAGAAAGTTTCACTCTGAAGGCTCATTAATGAGTTTTTGTTTTTTAGTACAGAAAAGAACAAAGATCACTAAATTAGAACTTCTAAAATTGGGTGTTTGTATGAACTTAAATACATGTCTGCAAAAGTTTGTCATGAATTGCAAAGGCAATAAACTTCGCTGACTAAAGCAGGGTCTAGGCAATGTTCACATACCAGTTTCCACCGCGTCACTGTCATTCGAAAAGCAGACAAAGCGATAGCTGCCAAATGTGCTGCTAGTCAGGGCAACTGTGCGGACTAGGCGCAAAATGTTCATAAAACGAATGCAGCCACTTCTGTCAGCCGATGGAAGCTTTTATAATATACAGTGTGCGCTGTAAGTTGTGGGCGAATTGTAGTTGGGACGTTTCCAATTTAAATCCTGGAGCCTTTGAGATAAAATAGAATTAAAAACGTGATACACAGTACAAAAATATGTAACCAATAAATGACGGTGTAAGACGAAAATGCTCTCTTTCACTTCTTCCCTTCATATTAAAGATATTGCCAGAATGTGGCAGAAGACACTGGCTAGAGTTGTTAAATAAATGGCAATGATACAAATAAGAGGGAGAGTCAGGAAAAAAAGTCACAGATGGAAGTAAAACAGCTGTAACTGACGTAACAGATTCCCTATGTGTACCATCAGGTATCAGGACAGTCCACCTTTATGACAAGTCTAGGTGTCAGACGCGCACGTGCATGTTTACAGGCTGGTTTCAGTAGTCAAAATGGCGACAGTACTTGAGAACACTACGGAAGAGCAGCGTTCTGTTGTGCGTTTCTTCTGGGTAAAAGAACTCAATGCTAAGTATATTCATAAAGAAACGGTTGCTGTTTATGGTGGAAAGTGTTTGTCGCTTAAAGCGGTAGAGAAATTTTCTCAAGGACGTTCGAAAGTGGCAGATCATGCCCGACAAGGTGCGGAAGTGGCTGAAAAAACAGTTTAAAGACTTCTATACCGCGGGTTTAGACGCACTGGTATATCAATGCTGGTGGAGGATATGTCGAGAAATAAATGTTTTCCCCAGCTTTGAGTATCACATGTTTTACGTTCTATATCCATTCGTGACCTATTTTGTGTCTCTCCCTCGTACAACGTAAGTTTTCTGGTTCCCTTGGTGGTGATTGTTCAAATTGAGGTCTTTAATCAATTCCTTATTCTAATTTGCTGAGGATCATATATAAATTTGTACACGATGGAATATCCGTAGACTCTAGGAGTCATATCGTCCGCGACATAATGTCGTGTGGTCCGTTGAAAGTCAGCTGACTTTTCCGAGGAATCTGTCGCCTCCATCTTCATGGTCACCGAGCATATAACTATCATGAAGCAGGGAGTAAGAAGAAAAAGATTACTCTTCGAATCTGAAGACGGAGGCGACATGTTCCTCCGAAATGCTGGTTGACTTTCAGTGAACTACATGGCCCTAATCCCAGAAGTTAGTACTCCTCGTAACCACCACTCAAATACTACATCCATAGATTCATATACACATATTTAGTTATATAATTAACGTATTATGTATTTTGTCGTTCCTACCTAAAAAATTATTTGGAGAGACGTGATCTGTGACAACAAAAGTGGTGTCAGTTAAATACTTGCAGTATTGAGGAATGTCAGTTTTTTTATTGCTAGTGGGGTGGGACTAAGTCCCTTGTACTGCGGCCACTTCTGGCCTATTGTACCAGACCCAGATGATAGGTGAGGGTGATTGTGTAGCAATTGGTGGGATGAAGATTGACAGGGGAAACCGAAGTACTCGGAGAAAACCTGCCCCAGCGCCACTTTGTCCACCACAAATCCCACTTGCCCAGACCCGGGATTGAACCCGGGCCCACGCGGTGGGAAGCCAACGACTAACCGCTTGAGCTCTGGCGCGGCCCAGGAATTTCAGTTACTCAGGCTGCAGCACACTACAGCCTGTGACACAGAACATGATGTATAGGCCTGTATATACACATGTATTAAAAAAACAAAACACACTGTAACATTCATGGAACCATAAACCGCACATTGTTAGAGGGGTAATACCGAAAGTATTCTGAAACTGTGTAGCAGAATAATAGCCACACCTACACATTAAATAGATACGAATATTTTACGCTAACGAAAGGATACATTAGAAGAGAAATGCCAAAAAGCTTTTGCTCGGAGCAGTCACAAAATCATAAATGTAGGACAAATGAAGATACCACAGAAGAGGTGGAAACTGCGGGTAGCGACACTCATATAAAGGCGTTACAAAACGGAATCACAGCACATCGGTGTCGAGAAAATACTGCCCCAGCTCCATACGCTGAGGCTTATGATAAAGTTAAGTAAGTATCACGCCATGAAGACGTGTTTGGAAGTGGAGGTAACTTCGGCATTAGACAGAGGGCAGGGGTCAGCTTTACCCCAGGAGATATAGCTACCGGTATCCACTGGGTTGAAAACTGACGGATTCAAATAGCCCGGAGACCGTAATCGGACGGACGCTTCTCGTGGTTTCGGCGGTATCTACATGCATATTCCGGGATTGGGCCACATTAATATCAATCGACATTTACTGTTCACTATCATCCTAACTTTCGACGCTATATTATTATTATTATTATTTAGAGAGGGTGGGTTTCCCCATGCACCGCGACTAACTTGATCTATTGTGCTTCCCTCTATAATATTCTACCAGTCTCTATACCCTACCGATAAATGGTGCGTACCATCAGTCCCGCCGAGCAAGCGAGTTCGGCCAATTGCTTAGCGGTGTCTATAATGCTTCCCCCATCTATTGGAGGCCTTAGAGACTATTGTTGGGCGGGAAACGTCCTGGAATTTGGCTCAGTGATCCCCTTTGGGGATATGGGGTTCTTTTACGTGCCGTAAAGTTACGACACGGGACACACAGCTTAAAGTCCCTCCCGGAGGACTTGTTCCCTGAATTTTTCCGCCCTTAAAAATTCGACGACCTCCGCCGGGTATTTGAACCCGCGTACCACGAGTCATGAGGTGGGAACGTTACCTATAGACTACGGAGGCCGCTTTTCGACGCTATATAATCACAGCATTTCACAGCATCGTTTAATAAGTAGTAAATAAATAAACGTTCGAATTACTGGAAACAATATGTGAGAAATATGTCAGTACAGGAAATTCGCACCTACGGACTCCATCATGAAATTACCTAATGGAAAGTAAATTGAAAATGTCTCTCCACAAAATTTCAATGATGGATTTATTTCGCAGAAAACTAAATTAAATTTTAATTCGAAGTGGCAATATAATATTGTTCCTTGCAAGAGCATTTTCAATCACTGAAGCCAAAACATATCAAAAGTTGATCTGTATTGTTTATAGAATTTCAGGTTCTCACAACCGATGTTTTGAAAAGTTTTGTCTTCTGCGACATCAGGCCATGTGGTCCGTTGAAAATCAATCCACTTTTCGAAGGAACATATCCCTTCCATCTTCACGGTCGGAGAATAAGCCAAGCAATAAACTAGCCTGAAGATATCAAGAAGAGTTTTGTTCCCTGAAGATGTATGCGATATGTTCCTCCGAACGTAGGTTAATTTTCGACGGATTACACTGCGTCATATCGCAGAAGATATACATATGTATTTACGTTAACAAGGAAAGTAATTTGTATATAAAGGATAAAAAATTTATCCTTAGCACCATCCCTTGAAGGCCTATAGGAGTCTGGAGGTAAGATAATATTCTGGACCAGGTGAATCCAGTTCACATCTTAAAGCACAATTTCTTCAGCCCCCTAAAACTCGGTGGTAACTATGGTACTTCAAGTTTAATATTAAGAAACTGTGTTCTGCCCTCAGAAAGTATTTAGGGTCTTTGGGTTTCGTGGGGTTCTCACATTGAACAATGATAATTCTATAGATATTTTTCGTCTTTGTATCATACACGTTAGATTTCTAGAATAATCCGGACCAGAGATGAAAGATGAGGTACACTGAGTTTATGGAAGTTGCGAGAAGAGAGAGTAAGCATGGAATGCTAGGCGGCGATTCGCGCGCATACGCGAGCTGTAAGTAGCACAAAGCACGTTGTATCGAGAGCTAAGGAAATGAGTAAATATTGAACTGAAATAGAAGTGAAGCCGGTCACGATAGCCGAGTGGTCTAAGGCATGTACTGTCTTCGCTCGCTCGGAAACCGAGATCGTGGGTTCGAATCCCACTCAGGGCATGGATGTTTAGTTTGTGTGCGTTTTTCTGTGTTTGTGTACAGGTAGAGGCCTTGCGACGAGCTGATCACCCGCACAAGGAGTCCTACCGAATGTGTAAGATCAAGAAAAACCGAAGTGAACGGAGAAGTTCATGGAGGGAGGCCTAGGCCCACTGGGGCTGTAGTGCCAAGGGGAAAAAAATAGAAGTGAAAGTAGGAGGATGAGGCATAATTTTTATGTTTTAGAATAACAGTTTTCGAGGATGGGATGTCAAATGAATTAAGAATTTTGTTGAATGAAGATTTAGACTTTGAGTTATACTGCCAGAGAGAGGTTTTGGTACTCAGTCACTTGGTATTCTAATCACTCAGTTATTATGACTGGTGATCGACTAGTTCGGCACGTCTTAGTTAATTACTGTTTTGTTCGTTCAGAAGAATTATAACCACGACAGTTCTCACGATGTGATGGCTGTTTCTTGAGTTTCTTGAGATGTTTGGAGTTTAATGATCTAAATTTGAGGTTTTCACGGAGGTGACTAAGAAGAACATTGACTTCTTGGATGTGGCTCTAGTGTACACGGACTCGTACGAACGTATCGTCTCCATCTTCAGGGTAGAAAAATCCGCGATAGAGGAACCAGCGTGAGCTATCTCGGCTGCAGCCACCTACTCACACAGGTCCCTTGCTCACCAGATTTTTCTGCCCTGAAGATGAAGGCGATACTTTCCTCCGAAACGTCGGTTTACACTAGATCTACACTTCCCAGGAGACAATGTCAGTCTACAGATATGGCGCCGGTCATCTTGCGCAAACGAGAGAAGATTACCGTGTCGATTTATGAACCCAGAATTCTATCTTATTTCATTTTGCTGGGTTAAATGTACCGTAATACAGAGAACACAGACTCCCCATATAATTTCCCATTATCTCTCAATTCCTGAACCAATAAATCAGCTGTGTATGACGTGACTAAATAGACATTTATTTCTCGCCTCGTGACACTACTTTGGGGTTCGTGTTTGCAACAGGGGTGAGCAATGTGTGCAACAGGGGTGAGTAATGTTTGCAAAAGGGGTGAATAATCAGTGTTTCCGTTAGAATTAATATTTTTTTTCCTTTTGTGCGGGAATTTTGATATATGCATATTTTCGTGTGCCCTTTTCTACGACTGCCCCCGAAACTTACGAATACTGCGCTATCTTTGGCCTCGAAAGGACTTAACGTAATGTCAATTTGAACCTTATGAACTGAATGACGTAGTAAATTAAAAATGTAAAGAATGACAGGGCACGCAGCTTGTTTTGGAAAGAAAAAACGCATACAGGGAGCGGGGATGGGCCCCATTTGAAAGCAGCTACTCGGAATATCAAGGTTGTATTTATTTGTTTATGTATGTATTTGCGACTTATTTAAAGACGCTGATAATATCTCAGATTACACAGCGACGAACAATAAGATGATCAGTTAATACTAAGTTGTAAGTAAATGGATGGAGGAGGAAAGTTGGAATGAAGATTAATCAGGCAAAAACAAAAGCAAGAGCATGTATAATAAAAATATAAATACTTTTACTCTAGACGGAACAGAAATAGAAAGTGTTGATAAATTCCCTTTTCTTGGGAGTATAATTACAGAGGAGAGCGGTAGTATGGCAGATGTAAGAAATAAAATATATAAAGCAAACAGGGCTTTAAATCAACGACAGAAAATTTGGAGATCAAGTGATATTTCATTGAGAATAAAACTAAGAATTTTCAACTCTAATATGAAATCAGTGTCATAATATGGATGTGAGACATGGCGAATCACTCAGGAAATATGCAAAAAAAAAAAAATTATAAAATGTTGCAAATCGACACCTCCGTAGAATGAAGGTGAGATGGTCAGTTATAGTAACACATGATGAACTATGGAAACAGACAAATGAAATAACAATAACTGAACAGATAACCAGACGTAAATGGAATTGGATCGGCCACTCTCTTCCAAAAGAAAATGCTAATGAGGAGGAGGGTATGGAGTGGAACCCATAGGGACAAAAGAAGTTGGCAGAGAACGATACTAGAAGGAGCCTTGCTGCTGGAAAGACGTGGTAAGAACCGTATGAGATGGCCACACTTTGTTAATGCCCTATGCTCCAATGGGAGCTAAACGATGATGATGAAATAGATGGAGGCGAATGTGACATAATTGGAGATATTATTGTGGTATTTTAAAGGAGAAACCAAGGAAAACCGCTTAAAACCTAAATCAGTATAGCCAGTGTCAGGGCTAGATTTGAACTCGGGATCTCTTGAACACGAAGCAGGAGTGCTGTCAAGTTGGCAAGGCCGAGAAACTGAGAGGGTAACATTAAGATGGATCTTAGGGAAATACGTTTTAATCTTTGGGTGCAGACTCAGTATGGTTACCTGTACTGGGCGGCTGCACTGGCGGTTTTAAGCTGCGGGTCTGCTCCAAAGATGTGTCATAGGTTTAATTATATCCTAGGTAACAATGGCACAGGCGTTTCTGGTTATTTACGAAAAGTATCGCTACCAGGACAGGCATGTCTACGAGTGCTGTCTGTGTACTGTATTACTTGTCAGCATTCTCTGATAGTCCTTGTAAAGACATTGTGGTCGTATTTATGTGTTATAGATATATCTGTTGCGTGTGACGAGCTTTAAGTTAGGCCAAGAATTTATAACACCTAATGTAGTTTATATTATAACCGATTTAATTGAAGTGCATAGGTCAGTTCAAAAAATAATAGTCTCTTATTAGACTCCAAACATTTTAACATGATCTTTCCATCTTTGTCTTGGTCTCCACGACGTACTTTGTACATTACATATGCGTGAGAGTCAGTAAATAGACGACAAATGGATATAAAACGTAAAACATACGATATCCGAACTTGGAAAAAAAACATTTATTTCTCGATATATCCTCCAGCAACACTGATACACTTGTCCCATCGCTTTACCAGTGCGTCGAAACCCTCAGCGTAAGTCTTTTGACTGCCGTCTCAGACACTTCCTCATCTGGTCAGGTATCATCTATGATTTTCGAACACCCTTGAAAGAATTTGTCGACGCAGTTATGAACCGGTTTATGCGACAAACACTTCCTACCGTACACAAGCATTTTTTTGTGTATATATTTGCACTGAGTCCTTTTGCCCACAAAAGACGCAAACAGAACGCTGTTCTTCGGCAGTACGCTCAATATACATTAGAATGCAGCTTAAATTAAAAAAAAAAATCGCATGGGGGTGGGGGGGTGGAGTCCAGTTGGGTCCACTGAGCACGGCGGCCACTGATTGGCCTATTGTACCTGGCTTGAGTGATTATGATGGAGAATTTGGTGGAATGAAATTTGGCAGGGGAAACCTAAGTACTCGGAGAAAACCTACACCAGCGCTGCTTTGTCCACCACGAATCCCACTTGACCAGACTCAGGATTGAACCCGGGCCGCCGCGGTGGGAAGCCAGCGACTAACCGCTTGAGCTATGGTGCGGCCTTGGAGTGCAGTTTACTTCTGAAATCAAGTTCTGGAATTCAGGTCATGACTTGTAATCAATGAACGAGTCAAGTAATAAATGTTCTTATCATTAATTCACCTACTGAGTAACCTATATCCATCTATTAACTCACTAAAAGGTAAAGTTTTCCCTGTGGTCCATATTGTTGTGAGACATCGAGGCTCCCACATCTTCTAGACAATCGGTTCACAGACTGCGTTAAGGCTGTCAGCCTTACGCACCGGTCGCCTTTTAACCCCCAGAGAGATTCCTGGTACTCATTTCTATTAGAGGTTGAGTCGACCCCAGGGCCATAGTGCGGATGAAAAGATTACGTAAACTGAAAAATCCACCTCACCGGGACTCGAATCCATGACCTTCCGGCTTGTAGCAAAGTTTCTCAACCAACTACGCTACCGCGTACCCCATTCACTCACTAAACTAAACGTGATTTCACACAGACAACAAAAGTTACATTCAAAATTAAATTTCAACATTGTAGTCATAGAAAATCCTCACTGGACCCTGGCTTCAATCCAAACCAATTTCTTTATGATTTAGGAGTGCATATACCTCCATTCCCCTTTCCAAATCTCTCTTTCCTTCTGCGTTTAATGGATTTCCTAAAGTCACCCACGTGTTCTGTGAAGTTATTATCTAGAACATTCTTACATAGAATTCTTTACAGACGTCTCTTAATCCCGAACTGCATAAGATTTCCACCGAGTTTAAAACGTCCCACGGTTTTGTGCATTTGTAAACAAGATTGTTCAGTAAGCCGTGCTTGGGAACAACAAGGATAAGACGAACACTAGACGTTGGAGAAACAGAGATGTAAGCTCTACGAGGTCTTAAGTTACAACTCGACGAAGGAATTTATTTCAAATCCGGAAATTAACATTGTACCGCACTGTCATATTATACGAGACGAGAAGTACAGACAGAGGAGTCGTACAGTCAGAGACAGAAGCTGGAAATGGCATCACACTTGAATTAGCATTAAATCTGTGCTATTTTATGCATATTGAAGATAACATCTGGTTCTATGCAGTGCGGTTTTTACGTTATTGATTAAGTTTGCAACAGACAGATCTGTTTCCACCAGATTAATATGAGTTATATTCAACCATTATTCGGATGAACTTCACAAACTGAGATTGCGTGCGATCTTCCTGTTTGTGACACAGTACCCTTTTTGGGTGGATATGAATATTTCGAAGGGATATGCTGCTTCCATCTTCAGGGTTAAATTTAATAAATTTGAATAAGATGTATGCCGATGACAGTGGCCAGTGGCTGTGCGGCCTAAGGCGCGTACTGTCGTCGGCCCATCGGAATGTGGTTCTCTGTGACTTTTTGTATCTGCGTTGCCATGTATAGGACCTGACTGATCCATCGAGCAAAGAGTCGTAGCAACTGTGTACACGACCGGAGATTTAAGAAATGAACCCTGAATTTGAACAGACAAAGGAGTCTGATCCATAAGGCTGAAGAAGATATTTATTTTATATTCTGTATGCTTCGCGCAGAGGGCAATACGGAATCTTTTCTGCAGCCCACTGCCTACAAACTGAAGTAAAAATATTCAGGCGTTGTAATATCAGATAACCGTTTTTCCCTCAAGCATTTGAAACGGTCACAAACATTCTTCGTAATTACTTTACTCTGACTTAGAAACTTTACACTGAAACGTGGTTATAAAACGGTACAAATAAGAATACTCAAACATGATTCAAGCTAAGAGACATCGTTTTCTGTTTCTGATAATAAACAAGTGGAACTGTCAGGAAAAAGGAGCGGTTTAAGCCAATCACATGTCGCGAACTCACGAGATGTCACGATAGCTCATGATTATTTCGTAGATGACGGGTGAAGGCTTGAAGTGTGATTGGAAGACAATATTTGGAGTGATTTGAAGCGCTAGTTCCTGTGCTTTAATTGAGTTACCAGGAGAGGACCAGTGTGTGTAAATCAGCGATAGCGCTGTATTTAATTGTAATTAAGAGAGACTGTAACGGAAGTGCCAATAAATCCAATCATCCGAACTAGATCCGGTTAATTTCGTCACGCGTACCACCCTACATGTGAAGTTGTTTTATACAGCATACGTCGTAGGATACGCGGATAGGGTAGCCAAATCAGTTAATCTGCCTTGAGCTGGATTTACGACTCAGAAAAAACAAAACAAGAAATGCATACAGAACATGAGGAGTTAATTTACTGACAAGCGGCCACCCGGAAGGCTGACAGAACGGTTTGAATTTAATAACGAATCGTACTATAATACGGAAATAGACCGTAATGACGCGAGCTGGATTGAGCTATCTGAAAATCGTGACGAATGGCGGCCTTTCTAATTACTGGTATTGAAATGTGTAGTTAATGCCTGTCGTTAATAAAGAGTTAAGCTGGAATCAGGCTACATGGAGAAAGAGAGACACAGAAAGAACTACAAGTTTGCGAGGCTGCGTGAATATTTTCATATATCTAGAGCGTTGACTGTAACCTGAAGAATATCGCGGAACCGACCGCAAGCCTGTCGTTAACTGGACTGTCACAATAAGAATATCACTGTGTACGTGAACTGTTCCAGGTATATTTCTGTATGTAACAGTGCATTTCTCTGCCCTTAATCTCCTAGCACACACCACATGCAACTTTGTGTACTCTCAAGGGGAAATTTACAGTGCCGTCTGATTAATGCTGATTGGTTTATCTCTGACCACATGACCGTCAGTGCTATAAAGCAACTGTCACCCCGCCAGCTTGTCTAAATCACAGTTATCATAAGCCCTTCCTTCCGAGACAGCGGCCTGCAACGTCTGAGGTTCCAATACTTATTATAAAGTAAAGGTAGAAACATTCTCACTCACTCATGGAGCTGAGCCCTTCTTGAGAAACACCCAATTCTGCAGCTACTCAAGAACTTCCTAGCATTTTACGGAACTCGAATTTTATTACCGTGTTCACAAGAGCCCTCCACTGGTCCCTATCCTGAGCCAGATCAATCCAATCCATACCATCCATCCTATCTATCTAAGATCCATTTTAATATTACCCACCCACCTACGCCTTGGTCTTCCCAGTGGTCTCCTTCCTTCTTGCTTTCCCACAAATATCCTATATGCATCCCTCGTCTCCCCCATTCGTGCTACATGCCCTGCCCATCTCATCCTCATTGACTTGATCATTCTAATTATAGTTGGAGAAGAGTACAAATTATGAAGCTCCTCATTATGCAGTTTCCTCCAACCTCCCGTCACTTCATCTCTCTTCGGTCCAAATATTCTCCTCAACACCCTGCTCTCAAACACCCTCAGTCTGTGTTCCTCCTTTAATGTCAGAAACAAAGAAATATTCTAACGCTTTTATTATCAGCGTGTCTCGTATAAAATGCTGATCATATCTGGTTAATAATAACAATAAATCTACTTTGTCACAAACATTTCTACACTTAAGAGAAAGAATCTTCTTAAAATTACAACAGATTTGCCAAAGCACTTCATTCTTTAAGTCTTTGGAATGAAACTAACGAGTCCCTTAATTTATTCCGTAATAAGCAAATCTTTAGTTTCGTATCAAAGCTACGAAAATGATCCTCTTTTCCTCTACAAACTAATCAATTATATTTAATTGTAATCTACTTACATTTCAGACAATATTAAAGAGAGATTCAAATTGAATTTCTTCTGAACACTGAATTTGAAAGGGGTCAAGTGATATCAGCAAGAATGGCATCTAGTGTTAAGCAAGTTCAAAGAAATTTCTTTACATTTTTTCTCATACTTGTCTTCAAAGGAACTGAATCTCTCGGGAGATGGGAAAATTTTCTTCATCCATCTTCCAGTGTTTGTGAGTCGCCGTTCTTAATTGCCAATATACTACTGTTGCACTATGCAGAACTTCTTGTAACACTAAGCAGCCATGTTCCCTCTGCATACCATGTGCAGATAACTGGTGACGAAGACATAAATAATTAGTATTACAATGTTGAAGAGCAGACTCGACAGAACTGCTGCCGCTTATAGAG
Organism: Cryptotermes secundus; assembly: GCF_002891405.2. NCBI lineage: Eukaryota > Metazoa > Arthropoda > Insecta > Blattodea > Kalotermitidae > Cryptotermes > Cryptotermes secundus. The sequence goes on from NW_019737981.1 coordinate 573,820, forward strand.
CTTCCTCAAGCTTCACGTGACACTCACATGAGTTGTGTTACTACGTCTACATACGGACAGGGTGGTAAAAAAGCAACTTCTATAACATGTTTCGCAATTTGAAAGCAGCTCCTAGATCTTAATGGTTTTATTACCCAATTCTGTGAAATGCAGAAAGCGAGGGTATAGCGTTTGAAACATGAAAAATGAACTTAGGAGAAAGAAGACAATAAATCTTTTTTCCCGAATTACTATTGTGATTATATTCAATTTAATCGCGGTTATATATCATTTGTGGGGCACGTCGCAGCATAGTAGGTTGAGGCACTGTACTACAAGCTGTAAGCTAGCGGATTCGATTCTTGATGAGGTCATTGGATTGTTTCAACTTGCCTGATCCTTCCAACCCCACTATGGCCCTGGAGTCGACTCAGCATCTAACTGAATTGAGTACCAGAAATCTTCCTGGGGGGTAAAAGGCGGCCGGCGAGAAAGGCTAACAACCTCAGTGCCATCTATGAGTCGATTTTCTTGAAAATGTAGAAGCCTCAACATCTTACAACCCTATCGGCCTCCGCGGCCTGTTACAGGAATAGCTTTACCTTCTTTCATACAGCCTTGGTACCCCAAAGAACTAAATGCATTTACAACCTGAAATATAATGAATGTTAGAGACAACAACCGGTCACGGTAGCCGAGCGGTCTAAGGCATGTACTGTCTTCGCTCGCTTTGAAACCGGGATCGTGGATTCGAATCCCACTCAGGGCATGGATGTTTAGTTTGTGTGCGTTTTTCTGTGTCTGTGTACAGGTAGAGGCCTTGCGACGAGCTGATCACCCGCCCAAGGAGTTCTACCGCATGTGTAAGATCTAGAAAAACCGAAGTGAACGGAGAAGTTCATGGAGGTACGCCTAGGCCCACTGGGGCTGTAGTGCCAAGGAAAAAAAAGACAAAACAATTACGAACTAAGCGACGATATGTTGAAGAAGAATTAAGGAGAAATTCATCGAATTAAAATAAATATCTGGCAAGTACTGCGGCGGATATTATGAATACGTAATTAACTCCACCGACCAGAACATGTCTTCAGAGGCTATGGGTACGGGAACTGGCCAAGGAATTTCGCCCTTTAAGCAGACCCGAAACGTCTATCACCGTAAGCACAAAAGTAAGGCACTGGAACATCCTGAACCGTTAGGATCCAGTCAACTCATAATCAGTGCCTCTAAGACAGGCCTAACATTAAAGCTTTTCGTGCGCTCGTGAAGGTATATAGCAGAGCACTTCTTGAAAGGTCACCAGTCACTCAGCTACCCAAGAGTTTCCCAAACATTTCATCGAACCCGTAGTTCCTTACCGTGCTCAAAAGAGGCTGCTGCTGGTCCCTATCCTGACACATATGAATCCAGCCCATGTCACTCCATTCTGTTTCTCTAAGAACCGTTTTAATATAATTCTCCCACTCACGTCTAGTCTTTCTAGTGGTCTCTTCCCTTCTCGATTCTCAACGAAATCCTCTATGCATTCCTCTTTTCTCCCGTGCGTAATAATGTCCTTTCCGTCTCACCGCCCTTAATTTGATCATTATAACTACATTGGCGAGGTGTAGATGTTATGAAGCTCCTCATTATGGAATTTCCTCCAGCTCTGTTATTATATCCTTATCTGATGCAACCACTATCCCCAGAACCATGCTCTCAAGCCCTCTCAATACGAAGGCATTCTGGAGAATGAGCAGTCACATTTTTATTCCAATCGATTTATTCCTCAGGAGCTTACAGCTTTACCAACTGTACGGGCCGCAGGGCCAGTCTGCACGTAGTATCACGACAAAAAACCTTACACATAAGGGGAATTGACCCTGGTAACAACCTGTTACGCCGATCACAGTCGTTGTGCGGTCTAAGGCATAAACCTCAAACACTGGGATCGTGGGTTCGAATCCAACTCTAGGCATGGATGTCTGTGTGCGTTTGTTCTGTGTGTAGGTAAGCCCTGCGACGGGCTGATCCCCTGTCCAAGGAGTCCTACCATCTGTGTATGGATTATTTTTTTATTGCTAGTGGGGTGGGACTAAGTCCCTTGTACTGCGGCCACTTCTGGCCTATTGTACCAGCCCCAGATGATAGGTGAGGGTGATTGTGGAGCAATTGGTGGGATGAAGATTGGCAGGCGAAACCGAAGTACTCGGAGAAAACCTGCTCCAGCGCCACTTTGTCCACCACAAATCCCACTTGACCAGACCCGGGATCGAACCCGGGCCGCCGCGGTGGAAAGCCAGCGACTAACCGCTTGAACTATGGCGCGGCCTGTGTATGGATTAAGAAACTGTAAAAGCGACCAAGATCCACAAGTGGTGTAGAGCCATGGATACATAGAGTCCGTCTGGTACAGACACATCATGCTGAGCGAGCTGTCCAGGCTCACTGTGTTCTTCTAAGAGTATGGAATGGAAATATCCCGACATCTCCCTTCAGAATTAATTTTGAAACTCATTCTTCGGTGGAAAACGTAAAGTTAGCACTTTTGTGGGAGGCACAAGGGCCAATTCTGCAACGTTACCAAGAGGGGAGCACTGCAGTAAACTGTGTCGTTATAGCGAAACGTTTCGAGACCAGTTGAAACCAGCCACTTGAACCCAAACGCCGAGGATGCTGTCGAAACTGTCCGCAATGCTACACGATAATGCTAGTGCTCACACTAGGACCCATATTGTTTAAATCCTCCGCGAACTGAACTTTGAGGCAATCCTGTATTTAAGCATCCTGTTGCATTACTATATCTATTACTGTTTATGTACTACACAGTCCGTCAACAATGCAACAAATTATTCCTTTCTTTCTTTCTTTCACTTTCACCTTCGACACATGTTTCGGCTTTAAATGACATCAAGTAGCATTACATGATATTCATGCTTAATGACAGATAACAATTTATGCTACATTTGAACGGGCACGTCATGCCATAAGTACTTTCCAAATAAACATTAGTACAAAACAAAAAGAAACAAACTCCGTAGTTTTAGTCCGCAAGCGAACTATACCGACCGAGCGACCGCCGCTTGTCGGCGAAGTTAGTGCCAACTTTAGCGGACAGAGGGTGTTGCGTGGTCAGCGCAACGAATCCCCACGGCCATTAATTTGGGTTTTCTTGACCGGAGCCGCTATTTCTTTAGAATAGCTCATCAATTATCCTCACGAGGATGAGAGGACCGCGTTCCAGACCCACTATTCCTCAGGAAATTTGGCAGAGTCAGGAGTCGAACCCGGACCTCTGGATCTGTAGCCAGGAAATCTAACCACTTGTACACATAGACGGTCAAAAGTAAATTCGATACAAATTTGCCAGCTACTTAACTTAGTTATTTTGTTCGATTTTATAATTTTAAGGTGACTTCATGCATCTTAACAACATGATCACTTAGATAAAACATATTCGGTTCCAGGACGAGATTTGAATCTGAGAACTTATGATTATGAACGAGGTGTACTCGATCACAGCGTTGGGTAGCTATTATGTATGTTATATACCTACATTATAATATATTCATACACTTATAAATTTATTAAATATATATAATGTACGTGATACAGACATGAAAGGAATCTTTAGAAGCTTCTTTCTGGACGAAACAAATCTAGATTGGACAAAGTGGATTGAAAAATATACTCCATTGTCAGCCAGGGAAGTGACAACTCTGATCGGAGCACCGTACTTCAAGGGTAGATCATGTGATCACGTTACTGATGTGGACCAGCTCTATAAATGGGAAAGCGATGTCTTTAACGAGATAAAAGGATAAGCTCTGACCCTCCCTTTCCTCAATCGATACATAAGAACTCGAGATAGAACAACACACTCCTTAAGGAAAAGTCCATACGAGTTTCTTCTTTTCCCGTTCGAGGGCGGAAGCGAAGATGACGTATAGAATGCAACCCGCAGAGACAAACGCGCGTGGCCAGAAGGAGATATGAAAATTTCGGACGAATATTTGTAACCGTGCTGCGTTCTGAAAGTTTCCCACAGTCGAATGTATCACGGCCCGTTTCAGATGCCTAGGGCACTAGTGAAGACAGCACCACACGCTGCTAGAGGGAACAACACACAAACAAGTGGCATATACAGATTGTAGACGTAGCAAAACAACGGGCTAACGAACAAGAACAAGCTGCAGAAGCAAACATTCTGCAATAATCACATAGCTCTAAACAAGTGGACGACGCCCCTCATGAGGTGGAATAGGCTTTTACAAAATAATGAAAAATTTTAATAGATTTTAATTAATTATTTTATGTTATTTTTAAGTGAACTGCAGCTCGCGATTTTAGCGTACATCAGGGTAGTGTAACAGTTTCGATACATTAAGACACTTGAAGATGGCCATCTATGGCCGAAACATGTTGTGTTAAGTGTTAAATGGTAAATAAACAATTGTTACTTTATTGACGGACTGTGGAAACATAGACGTTTTAAGATACGTCTTAAGTTACTATACAGTCACATCACCCTCCGTGCTTATCAATATCCGCAAATTACCTTGTTCTCAGGAACAACGCAGGTTCGATTATCTTCCTATATGACTTGAGTTTTTTCTTCGCTTTCCTAAGGCCCCCCATACACACACACAGTTTGGCCTTCCGATCGACCTTACAGGCAAAACTGTGACAGTTTACGCCCTCCCTTTCCTCCCCATACACGCGCAGATAAAGCGGCAGGCTTCATGCCACAATCACGGTCTTCCAGCCTATAATGTTGAGTCACACACGTCACGTGCTACGGTCCTGCAGGCAGAACTGACGGACTGACGGGTTTCCCACAGGCCAACAGTCCAAACGATTGGCCGGCCGGCCGCACCACACACGTCAGTTTTGCCTTTCAGTCTTCAACAGTGCAGGCCGAATTGGAGGCCAAACTGTGTGTGCATGGGGGCCCTAACTCTCAGAATGTGCTGGAGTAGTAGTCTATACTATAGGAGGGCATAGATTGTGTATGGTAGTGCTCCGAATTGTTACTGTAGCCCGAAATTAAGGAAGGTGATGTTGGGTAACTCGAAACACTTCCCTTGCACTGAGGAAAACATCCGTCAGTGTTGCAGAACTGTAACTCAAACGACCAAACAGCGGTTAGAAAGGAACCCGTCCAAGGCTTCTTCTTTGTCTACCAGGAACAACAAACGTTTGCCCAACACAGTGGTAGCACGGTCTAACGTGTTCTAACGTGTTCTGTCTAACGTGTTTTCTACGGCTCGAACACTGGGATCGTGGGTAAGAAGCTCATTAGGATATAAATTCATGTCGCCTTTTCATTTGTTTCAAAGAGGAAACACATCGATCCGAAAATTAAAGAGTTATACTGGCTAATAGGAAGAAAATCCCATCTGAACCTGGAAAACAAAATCCTGATATACAACACTGTGACAAAGCCCATATGACCCTATGGGACTGAGCTATGGGGCTGTGCCAGTAAGTCGAGTATTGCCATCAGCCAAAGATCCCAGTCCCAAATACTTCGAGTAATGACACATGCACCATGGTATGTATCGAACGACACTCTTCACCACGTGCTTGGCATCTCAATCATCTGACGTAATTCAAGAGCGTAGCAGCAAACACCATGATGGACTAGAGACGCACATAAATCCATTGATGCAGCCGCTACTGGAAGAACCCAAAAACAGACGATTGAAAAGACGTCTTCCAATTGACCTCAAGTTAAGAACAGAGGCTCCTTCGGTGGAAGGATCCTCATCCTGTCACAGGCGGGCTTAGTAGCCCAATGTTATCACAACAGCTTAGAGAATACTGTAATTCTGATTGCTATTTAAGTGACATAAAAAAAATTGTTTCTGTTGCACTACTTCGTTAGGGGTGTTGCAACCGGTAGACTCCACCCCCAAAGAGCCCTAACAACAAACTACCGTAACCTTCATTCTGTCAATTCTCGCACCCTGTCTAGGGCCGGTCCTGAGCTCAGAGGTAGACATAGTATTAGTAACTTCCCACAAGAATTTGGTAGAACTTCTAAAGTCTAGCTACGCCCTGTCCAGACCCTTTCATGGCACACTGTGGAGTTTAATTTTTTTTTTTTCGCTGGTTTATCAGCGTGCACATCTTCTGGTTTGGGGTCAGAGAAGAACCCAAGTACAATATATGCAAAAAATATTGTTTAGGCGTGAAATTCAATTGTTACGTCACGATCTGCCAATGACCGCCGAGCACTGCACGGTTCCCTTCAAGTAAGAAAGAGGAAGAAAGGAGACATTTCCTGATCGATCTTTCAAACGAAAACTGTCAAATCCGCAATAAGATGAGGGTTGCGAAACCTTCAGAACGGAACCAAAGCCATCGGGAATTCAGTTATTACAAGTGGATTTCAACGTCATCTGAAAATAACGGCAGGAAATTCAGAAAGGAACGGAAAAAAAAGTCATAGAGATGTGCTTACTGGCCAAGGGAAAAAGACAAGAAGACAAATAAAATACATGACAGCTGCGGGGAACTATGTGCGTAAAGACGCTGCATCAAAGAAATTTCTGTGTAACTGTTATGTTTATTGACATGAGAAGGACTAACAGAAACAAATAATAGTAGTCCATAAGATGAACTTATCTATTGTCAGCCGTTGAAGTAAAAATAGTAACAAATATAAATCACTCCGTCCAATGTGGCCTGTAAGTTTTTTACTACATGAAAACTTAACATCCTTACATGTTTCGGTCTCTGTGGACCATCTTCAGAGGGCAAACATCACTACAAATAGGAAACCACTATCACATAATTTGTTTACACGTAAAGTACGTACACTTATATGCTACAATGCATAGTACACAAAATAGAACAATACTATGCATTGTATGTGATGGTGGTTTCCTATTTGTAGTGATGTTTGCCCTCTGAAGATGGTCCACAGAGACCGAAACATGTAAGGATGTTAAGTTTTCATGTAGTAAAAAACTTACAGGTCACATTGGACGGAGTGACTTATATTTGTAATTGTTAGTGTGACGGACCAGAATGAAAAAAATCAAACTTAAAAATAGTAAGTTAGTTAAGGACAGATTTATACCACGTTTCTAAACAAAATATGTAACTGATTATGAAGTTCAATATAGTGTAGATGTAATAAAAGTAATTTTATAAGTAGTCTAAGTTTTCAACAAATAGCTGCATCTTAAAGGAACAAATAAATTAGGGGTCAGAGAAGACCCCGCTCAGGATACAAGTAATTATGGAGAAAGCAGTGTACAAGGGTTAGAAAGGAACGCTGGTCTGTCTGGCACCTTACACGCCACTCCCAGCGCTGCGCCATCCAAGTCCTGATTTTTACGGTGTTTGCTTTAAGAAGGTAAGCTTCTTTGTCCATGCCCTGCTCTGCAAACTTCTTAACCTGTCACAGAGTTACGACTCCATTATCAAACATTACAGATCGAAATTTGAACGTGTGATGACATGACGGGAGGTTAGAAAACTGCATAGTGAGGAGTTCCATAATTTGTACCCTTCTCCAAGTATAATTAGAATGATGAAGTCAATGATGAGATGGACAGGGCATGTAGCACGAATGGGGAGAAGAGAGATGCATATAGAATATTGGTGGGAAAGTCAGTAGGAAAGAGACCACTAGGAATACCAAGACGTACGTGGATAGATAATATTAAAAGGGATCTTAGATGAGTTGGAGTAGTATGTACAGGATTGATCTGACTGAGGACAGGGATCAGTGGAGGGCTCTTGTGAACATGATAATAAAACTACGGGTTCCAAAAAAATGTTAAGTTCTTGAGCAGCTGCTCAACTGGCGGCTTCTCAAGAAGTGCTCACCTAAATGGAGTGTTAGTTATGGTGAAATGACGTGTCCTGACTTCTTTGGAATAATTCGGACTAGTGACGAGTTTCAATTCGAAAACTCTTAGATTAATTTCAAAACATTTTATCTCTCGGAGTTTCATGAAAGCTACAAACTGAAATTATAACACTGGCCCCGGCGTAATTTCAGTGCGCCACCTGATTTCTGACTCCAGGGAACGAACTTGGGTGGGGCGTGTGAGAAGGAACTGCGCGGATGAATATGTTAACTTCCGGAATGTGGGCAGAGCAGCGGAGGCGCTTCGTAATGTGATCCCAGAACGCTATATTGCTACGGCATGTGAAATGGATGGAATATGCGGCAACACTGCACACGCGGGAAATGATAAATCCATAAAAATCATTGCAAGAGAAACATAAAAGGAAGAGCTCAGTAAGTAAACACTGGCGTAGATGTTAGAATAATAATAAAATAGTTCGTAAGGGGAATAGGGTCAAAGGTGAGGACTGCAGTCAGTTGATTCACCTGTGTAAAACTGACGGATTTATCAGAAGCCGAAGCACGAAATTTCTTCAGCTGAGTTTTCAAAACACCACCATGGAGTTATTTGGTAGCTTACTATAAACTAATTCGATGAGATGGCTTAGGCGACATCTTGAACCACTGCATCTCTTAATATATCAACAAGCAGCAGAAGTCCATCAAGTGTAAGTAGTTTAATAGGAGCCAGTAAAAGTTTTTAGCCAATCACAATGGCCGCACAGTGTAAAGCATGAACCGTCTTCGCCCATTCGAACATTGGGATCGTGGGTTCGAATCTCACTCGAGGCATGGACATCTGCGTTTATTTTCTGTTGCTCAGTGTGTAGGTAGCGGCCTTGCGACGGGCTGATCCCCCGTCCAAAGAGTCCTACCGAATGTGTATAGGATTAAGAAAATTAAAACGCTGCCAAGGTCCAACAAAAGAACAGTAGAGCCATAAATAGATAATAGAAGTTTGTCTTTGCATGTTGGGAAGTTACTGGACTTCATCAGAATGCATATCCAACACTATAAAGGAACTACTGTACACGTACATAGTTTGAACACACGTTACCTCCCATACATACGTCACTGCATTGCATATATCACGCAGGCGGACATGCAGCCCACAATACAACTGTCGATAAGATATTGTACGGAACAAACAACAGATTCGAAATTCGCCATTACATTCTCCCATCTACTGCATAAGACTATATATGTATTTGAATTAATTTTAACCTAATGCTCCTTAAGCTTATTTCAACCGTACTAAGTATTTAGTCTTCATGTAAGGCCACTTACGACGCTGTAGTGCTTAGGGCCCACCCAGTCTCATATCCAATGGGTACCGGGGGCTCTTTCGCCGGGGGTTAAGCGGCAGGGCCGTGACTCTGACCACATACCTCCAACTAGTGTTGAGGTCAAGAAAATGTGGATCTATACATCCACTCTCCATACGCCTTCATGGCGTAGTGCTTAATTAGCTAACTTTCCCTTTGTACGGTAGCCCCCTCGAAGATGATTTTATGTGATCGAAACATGCTGGGTTTCTAACAGCATGTAATCAACACAGGGACCTAAAGTAGACACATTCAAACAGCAATTTGCGCCTTGTTCCTGTATACACCGTTTATCGTGAAAATGAACTCTTATCGAAATATGAAAATACACGTTTTACACATTAACTGAGATTACTTTCCTCGGTGAGGTGTGTTCGCGCTATATGCTGAGTGTACCGAAAATGTCGACATTCGGTAAACTGGCGGAGAATCGAAACTCGTTAGGAAAAGATAACTGAATGGAAGTGGTTATGCAACTTGAGAGACATTTGCTTATTACAGGAATATCGAATGATGCAGTTCCGTCTTCAAGGTAAGCTGCTTCTCCTTATTAATAAGATCGCGGAACAACAACATGAGAACCTCGTGTGCACGCACGCACGCACAAACACACACTCTCTCTCTCTCTTTGGTCTATGTGAAAGAAAAAAATCAGCAGTAAAAATTAGAACAAAATCTTTTAAGAAAGAAGTAAAGTTGTCCCTCTGCTTAACTAATTGAGCACTACGCCATGAAGACGTATAGGGGAGTGGATGTACAGATCCACGTATTATTTTCCTCAGCACTAGTTGGAGGTGAGTGGTCAGCTTCATGCCCGGGTCACTTTACCCCCAGGAAAGAGCCCCCATTGGATGATGTGAGACTTGATCGCCCCAAGATCCGGTCTGAACGGCGTGGTGAGGGGAAAAATCTTACCCCTACCTGGATTCATAACTCCGACCCTTGGCCGTCCAGCCGGTAAACAGTCGCTAAGCCGACTGCATTATCCCGGCTCATCAATCGTGTATAACACTTTATAAAGTTCGTCAATATCCAAAACCAAACGCACCAAACTTTATAGTTTTGTTTCGATCTCTGCAAGCTGTATCATAAGCCGGTCACAGTAGCCGCGCGGTCAAAGGCATGAAGTGTCTCCGTTCGCTCGGACACTGGGATAGTGGGTTCGAATCTCAATCAAGGCATCGATATTTGTGTGTATGCGTTTATTCTTTGTTTCTGTTGTCCTGTGTTCAGGTAGCGGCCTTGCGACGGGCTGATCAATTGTCCAAGGAGTCCTAGCGTCTGTAAAAATTATTACGGAATTTAATAAGAGACTTGGGCCCTGAATTGGCTGGAAGAGCCATTGAAAGAAAAAAGAACTGTATAATGATATTCTGTTGCCGTTCACATAACTCCATGGGGCGGACACGTGTTTCCATGCTCATTCTTTCAACAAAAGTTATTGTATGAAAGCTGTCCTAGACAACTGGCCGTTGAAAAACACGTGTTCCAAAAAACAAAATTCCGTACGTTTCGTTGTTCTTGATTTGACAATCTCAATGATATTCAAAATGTACGAATATAAAGAAATTAAGAATAATACACAAAATTCATCATCCTATAAGGTGCGTCTTGTCTTCAGAAACCACTGAGAATCTCAAATTTTCTTAAGTGTGGTGTACGAAACACAGAGGGAGAAATGAGAAACTTCAAGACAGATGAATATACACTGTGGCCGATGAAAGGAGATAGGCATCAGTTAAGATAAGAGAGCGCATTCACACAAGCCTGGTAAGTTACAGAGCAGCTGATGGAAGAAGACTTGCCTATATAGCTTGTCGCATGCCAACTTACACTCAAAGTATTAACGCCAGTTCAAAATACAGTCTCTGCAACAATCAAAGAAGATAGAAGATCAGGGCTACATTTCACTCACATTTGCCTTTGATCGTCTGATCCTGATTCATGATCGTCTCTTTCTTCAGCTTCCGGTTTCGCTGATCTGTGAAGGGTGATGCAGAAGAATTAATCTGGAATTTGTTCTAGTAGATTCTAAAGACTTCTGACGATGGCGTATAATACTCAGAACTACTAGGTTTTTGGATTCTGTCCATCATCCGGTATTCTAGAAACTAGAGAAGACGTTTCGGAAACTGGACCTGTTTCCCTCCTCAGGTGAAGGGGGCAAGCACCTACTCTGTTTGGGTCCCCCAGAAATAGTTAACCTTAATCAGTGGTCCAGCGACATATTAGGTGTCTCCCCCCTTTCATCTGAGGACGGAAATAGATCCAGTTTCCGAAACGTTGTGCTTTCATCATCATCATCATCATCATCATCATCATCATCAGTAATCTGTCAGACGACAGGTCCACAGTCTCTTCCAAAACAATTCCTCCACTTAATGCGATCTCAAGCTTTCTCCTTCAATTAAAATATCCTCTTCTGTGACAGTATCCTCTTCTTTCTTGTATCTGAAATACCGGACGATGGAGAAAGTAAAAAAAAAAACAGTAGTTCTGAGTGAAATTTATTCTTCTTTACAATATTATGCCAAAATTTGCTTGGAAAGGCTGGGTAGAACAATGATAAGCAATGGAATAACAGATTTCCACAATCAAACACGGTTAATTGTGACAAGTCTCATAGGATGGGTATTATTCTTCCAATGTGCAGGATATAATTCAAATATAGGCAGGGAAATAGGCCATATAAGCAAACACTTTCACTGATTTCTTCAGTCACCAGGGTAGCGCTGCTTCTTGTGATATCCAGTCTGAGTAATCATTTAAGATCATGCTCACATCCCATTCGATACTGCGTAATGTGATATAGAACAGATACATTATCGTCAAATAATCAGCCAGTCCACCGCTGTTAACAGTGATCCGAAACGTTGATATGAATGGATACGTTTTACCGTGGTATTATGCTTTAAACACCAACAGGTGTTGGTGTTGTAATGAACGTTTGGATGTTTCCCTTTAAAGAATTAAAAAAAATGACGGGGTAGGATTTCTGCTTTCAATTATCTTAACAAGAAAAAGTGAAGAGTAAAAATTGTGAACCACATTTTTATATCCTTGTCTGTAATTTCTTTGTCGCCCCAGCTTTCATGCATTGTAACGTTATCCTTAAGCTGTCGTTATTAGAAAACTTAACCTTCGCTTTCCTTTTAGAATGAGAGATCATGTTCCACACTCAAACAAAACCAGACATAAAATATATATAAGTATATTTGTTTCATTTTAGATTATAGATGTATAGGTAGCAGATGGAGATATAAAATGTTCGGAACGGAACTGCATGAAGCATTTCACGAATTTAATCTGTTCGTAGCATTCCTTTAACTGCGGGTCACAGTGGCTGCGCTGTCTTAGGCATGAACTCTCTTCGCTCGCTCGAACAATGAGATAATGAGATCGAATCCCACTCAAGATATGGATGTCTGTCTGCGTTTTTTCTGTGTTTGTATAGATAGCGGCCTTGCGACGGGCTGATCTCCCGTCGAAGGAGTTCTACCGACTGTCTTAGGATTAAGAAACTGAAGTGAAACAAAGCGTTTCTTGTATTCCCTATGTTCCAGAGTGGAAGAGCAATGAGAAAGAGAGCACGAGATAAAGATTCCTGTAACTAGCTAGACTCCGTGTTTTTACTGTTGGGACTCAGTCTGCTGAGGTGTGGTGTCTTCTAGATTTATAGACAGGCACTAACCTCTCGCAATAAGCCTTCTATTCTAACCATGAAGATGGAAGTAGCAAGTTCCTTTCAACTGTGGGTGTCCCTCTGCAAATCCTTGCGCTGTCACATCTCAAAACTTTATCTTCAGACTCTTTTAAGTTCAACACGCATGCCAATACAATTTATTGTTTTCATTCCCAAGTAGCCAAACTGAACTCTGCTACTCTTCTAAAGGATTTTAGTAAAGTTCTGGAATTCGATTTAGAATATAAACAAAAATGCAGTGACAGAGGCTTCATGTGAGATTGTTACTATGCTACATTCCTGTCAGACCAAAGTCATTATGAAGTCAGTAATCAGCTATGCGATACTTTTCTGAAAACTGTTGTAATTGAGATGGTGTGTTTTATAGGCTTTCTCCTATCCTCAGTTTCTTCTTCTTCTTTCTTCTCCATTTCCTCCACCTGTCTCTTCTCCTTTCTCCTTCCCCCTGTTTAATCTTATTACTCACATCTTACCTTTCTTTAATATTCAGTTTCTCTTATTCTCCGTTCGCTTTCTTGTTCCTCTTCTTTTATATTCATTCTTGTTTTTTCTCCATTATTTCCTACTCCCTCTACTTCTACTTTCCAGTCTCTTAGCCTCCATTTCATATATTTATCTTCACCTACGTACTTTCCTTTTCTTAAGTCTTTTCACATTTCCATCAATAGCATCATTATTTCCGCCCCCTTCTCTTCTTACAATTAAATATTTCAGTTAGCACAATTCTGGGTCAGGCTGTGTTATCTTCATCTGCATCTTCGTTTAAATTTCCATTATTACTTCAATTATAACACAATGGACATTCAATTAGTAGTTCTTGGCAGAATGTTGGCTCGTCACGAAATCGGGCCCTCACACGACCTAGGTCTGAGTAATGCTCAGCAAAAGTTGGAATTAGATTAAATATCACCAGACTAAGACGTAAGTTCCGAAGAAAGTAAAGACACGAACTTAGTTACCGCTTAGTTTTCACCTTGCTTCCTATTGCCAAAGTTCCGAAATGCCGTATCTCTCTGAAAGGTTGCTCCTTGACAGATATGGTACCGATCCGACCACATGAACAAAAATATCTTCAAATTGTAATATCCGTGTCATGTGTGCTTGTCCGGGAGGCAAGTGATACGAAGCAGCAGCCTATGTCTCCTGCCAGGCTAAACCTGCGGAAGCGCTAGTACGTCATAGCCTGTTTGCCTGCCAGGATAAATCTACCGAAGTGCTAGCACGTCACAACATTTTTGTCGCCTAGGCTAAATCTGCTTAAGTGTTAGCACGTCACAGCCTGTTTTCCTGCCAGGCTAAATCTGCGGAAATGTTAGCATGTCACAGCTAGTTTTTCTGCCAGGCTAAATCTCCTTAAGTGTTAGCAGGTCACAACCTGTTTTCCTGCCAGGCTAAATCTGCGGAAATGTTAGCAGGTCACAGCCAGTTTGTCTGCCAGGCTAAATCTGCTTAAGTGTTAGCAGGTCACAACCTGTTTGCCTGCCAGGCTAACATCTGCGGAAGTGTTAGCACACCACAGCCTGTTTGTCTTGAAACTAAGACTCTTTCACGTTAATATTAGTAACTACGATACATTACCCAAAACGACGAAATTTTATTTATTTTTTCTATATAAAGTGTATAAACAAGGTGGTTTTGAATAAATCTTGTACTCAGGTCACAAAACTTACATTATAAAAGTTATAACTCGCACAAACAATTTGTAATTCTCTGTCTTGCATGTGAAGCTTACATGTATGCACTTGCATATCACTGTATCATTACTAATGTCTTGGCTGTAATTCTGAACAGCTCCCTTGTATTACCTTGTTGCTGCTATCGACTGTAGTTTACGTGCACATTAAACATCAATTAAGGGTAGGATAACATAAATAGGACATTAACAGAAACACAAAGAACTCAAGGAACAAACTACAAAATATAGACGAAAAACCGACATGAAACATCAAGTAAGGATAGGACAACATAAGAAGATTAATAGAAACACCAAGAACTGAAGGAACAGACTATATATAGAAGAAAAACAGACATTAAACATAAAGTACATAAAAAGAACATTAATAGAAACACCAAGAACTCAAGCAGCAAACTACAAAATATAGACGAAAAACATACATCAAACTACAGTAGGTAATGTCAAGAGAAAGGAACTGCTGACAGTAAAGACGTACATCAAATTAAAATAATCTGTACGAATATGAAGTCTTGGTAATATATGAGAGTGTAGTAGAACTGTAACATAAAAAGCGCAACGGAAAATTTGCCAAACAAAGGTGCAATATTGGATGCATATACAATTGCGCTCGATATTCAGGTAGGAAACTAATCATAACATCATTAACAATTATAATAGTTTAAACCCCATAATAACTAAGACAATTTTTTTCCTCTTTGGTAATTGGTAATGCACACAGTAAAATCGTCCTGGCAATAATACCTAAGCTTACATAATTACATTTAAAATGCTTTCATATAGATTCTAAAATCTATGTCAAAATATTGTATTGAGGAATAAACTTATATTTTTATATGTTGTAACTGTGTAAGGACTGCGAAATTCACGAACTGAAAGGCGGACACGAGTGTGCCAAAATTATCTTCTGAATATTTCCGTGAAAAGCGTCTGTAAGTACACACAATCATCTCACTGTAAATGTCTGAAAGGTTCGTTCAACGTAATTCACATTTAATTGATGACATTTATTTCCACAAGATGTCGAAGATTATTAAGTGAGAGAAGGAAATTCGAACTTAGTTGAATGTACAAAACGAAATCAATGAATGTTACTTCCGTGCGGAACAGAGGAGAAAGTCACAGAGAAGGATGCGAGAGGATGAAAGAATGGGGCTCCCTGGTTTCTTGATCCAATTCTATTATATAAGCTTAACGGTATTGGATCCTATGAAAACTGCCTGAAACTTCTGTGGAAAACGCGAGAACCGAAGAAAACGTACGATTATAGAGAAGAGAAAATAGCTTCAAAAGAATCGTAGGAAGATAAATCATGAGTAGAACCCTCACAAATATAAAGCCTAGAGAAACTGAAGGTCGTTGCGTGTTAAAGGATACGGAGTATGAGCAAAAGAGAATAAGTGGGAGCAGGAAAGTATCAAGTGAGTCACAGGAGCTCTCTTTCCATCCTTGATCAAATTTCGCACTAGATGTAAGTGAACCAATGTACGTACGATGTGTGGGTATCTGAAATAATATGCAGACCGTCATGAAATAGGAAAATGTGACCTGGCATGTTGCTTTCAGCTAAGAGTTACGCATGTCGGATAACGGTTATGAGGTTTCATTCCATTGAGAACTATTTACAGAATCAGTCAAACTGTTATGCAACAGAAATATAACATAGACAAAGGTTTACGCCTTAGCATCCATACTAGAACCTGTTTCTTGGATGAAGGTGAAAGGTTCGAAATGGGGAGAATGTTAACATGTGTTCAATTAAATTTTACGTAATATCATCACATCTTGTGTAATTAAAGATTCTGTATATAACTCAGATGTCTTAGATATGTAGTTTATAATATGAACACATAAAATGTAAAGCTATCGTTGTAACAGGCCGCGGAGACCTATAGGGTTGTGAGACGTCGAGGCTCCCACATTTTCTAGACAATCGGCTGACAGATGGTGGTGAGGTTGTGAACCTTACGCGCCGACCTCCCTTTACTCCCAGGAAGATTCCTGGTACTCATTTCTGTTAGAGGTTGAGCCGACCCCCCCCCCGGCCATAATGCGGATGGAAAGATTTGGTAAATTAAAGAATCCAATGACCTCGTCGGGACTCGAACCC
This sequence comes from Cryptotermes secundus, assembly GCF_002891405.2. Classification (NCBI taxonomy): domain Eukaryota; kingdom Metazoa; phylum Arthropoda; class Insecta; order Blattodea; family Kalotermitidae; genus Cryptotermes; species Cryptotermes secundus. Next base: position 590,476 of record NW_019737981.1, read on the forward strand.
GCGACCTGCCGGCTTGCAGCATAGTGCCTCAACCAACTACACTACCGGGTGACCCCAATATGAACACAAGTTCTACAAATATTCTATTTCTGTGACATTCAGAATTGTTCTGGAATTAGGAAACAAGCTAGAGAATTATTACTAAAAAAAAATTTCAAATGTTTTTATGGAGAATTCATTGCTATGATTGCGTGAAATGCATAGAAAAATAAGCTGTTATGTGCTCGGTTCAATGATGAAAGATGATCGGTCCAGCAGTAATTGTTTGTGGAAGAAAAAGAAAAAAAATCACTAAATTTTCTGCCCATAAGAGCAGTGCAGTTTGAAATATTTTGCAGAGACGCAGACTTACGGAGTGACCCTTTGTTAATCCAAATATATGAGAATGTTCTTTGTGTTACGTGATACGCGCTTCACGAATAAGAAATTTTAATCATATGCAAGTTAAATGTCCTCTGTCAAAAGTATAAATTACTTATTCCTTTCCCTAAACACGCTAACTTCATGAAAGAGTCTTTCTTGAGAAACTTGTACTATCTCAGCTCTTCACAAAGTTGCACTTTCAGAAACCCGAAGAGTTACCTATTTCAAAGAAACTGACCACAGCCCGAGGAATCCAGAGCGCTTTCCCATCCTATATAATTTAGATTGATTTCTGCACAAAATGGCCAAGTATGCTTAACTTCTGTTGTCTTCCGCTTCGGATTTTAAGGCGAATTCTTTATACACACCTTTCGCCTTTACGATAAATACTAAATGTTCCGCCCATCTTACCGCAGAATCTTCTCATTATGAAGTTCGTTTTCCAGAATCTTGCTCCTTCTTTCGTCTTAGGTCCGAACATCTTTCTCGGAACCTCTCGAAACTGAGGCCTATTAAAAGTAAATGACTGTTAATTTTCCAGTTTTCTTGCACATGTTTCCAATCGCTGTGACTAATGATGCACATTCGGCAATTCACTCACTTTCAATTTTTTTTTTTTTGTACACGAAGAGAGATGAAGATTTTTATTCTCTGGTATATAATGCCGTATAGTCCGGTGAAAGTCATCTGACGTTTCGGAGGAATATGCTACCTCAGTCTTCAGGGTCGAAGAGTAATAGAAGCAAGAAGCTAGCTTAGCTCAGCTTGCCGCCTGCCCCTGCTGGTTTATTATTTAGCACAGTTTTCGACCCTGAAGACGAAGGCGATACGTTCCTCGGAAACGTCGCTCTCGCTCTCTCTCTCTCTCTCCGAAGTACACGAGACCCTACAGGTCTGCTTTTACAATCTTATGTCTCCAGTATCTAATGAATACAGAATATTTTCTAAGTTACGTGGACCCCTACGTCAATATTATTAATTATTATTATTATTACGACTCTAGAGCCCTTTGTTGGGCCTTGGCCGCTTTTTGATTTTCTTGATCCTATACGCAGTCGGCACGACTCTCTACCCACACAAAGAACACAAACACAGAATAAACACACACAATACAGACATCCATGCATCGAGTGGAATTCGAACTCAAGAGACCAGCGTTCGAGCGAGCGAAGACAGTCTATTCCCTAGACCGCTCGGCCACTGTGATCGGCAAATATCCACATTAAGGGGAATTACTACAAGCAAGTTTCTGCCATTTTTTATGTCAGTAAAATAACAGACTCACTCCACTGACGTGGTACATTTTTCTTATTTCAAGCAGCATTAATTCTTTCAAGTGTAGTGGCTGCTCCATTCAACACACGCTTTAACATTCCGAATCTTGTTACTTCCGTAAGATTTTCAGATTAAATCGTGACCCTCTCTCTAAGCACAATTAACGTGTTGTAAGAGACACGAAATGTCTTCTGAGAGGCATTAACTGAACACTCTATGGATGAGTTTCATGCACCAACGACCAGACACGTAATCGAAGTGACTGAGATTGGGCTGCAGCATGATCTAGGTAAGATAAATCATACGCTTTAAAAAGTCTGAACTGTGAGAGGCCATGCATATATTACATATAATGTATTTGTAAAAATATATAACTTTATAGGGAGATGGGATAGCGCAGTCGGTACGGCTACGGGCTGGGCGACCGAGGGGTCGGAGTTCGTGTCCCGGTGGGGTCAAAAATTTTCTCTTCTCCATGGGTCTGTGGTCCACCCAACATCCTATCCAATAAGTACCCGGTGCTTTTTCCCTGGGGGTAAAGCGGCCGGAGCGTGAAACTGATTACTCACCTCTAGCTAGTGCCGAGGTCAAGAAAATATGGATCTATACATCGTTTTCCCCATACTCCTTCATGGTACAGTGTTTAGTTAGTCAAGCATATAAGGGCCGCGCCATAGCTCAAGCGGTTAGTCGCTGGCTTCCCATCGCGGCGGCCCGGGTTCGATTCCGGGTCTGGTCAAGTGGGAGTTGTGGCGGACAAAGTGGGGCAGGTTTTTTCCAAGTACTTCGGTTTCCCCTGCCAATCTTCATTCCACCAATTGCTCCACAATCACCCTCAACTATCATCTGGGGCTGGTACAATAGGCCAGAAGTGGCCGCAGTACAAGGAAATTGGTCCCACCCCGCTAGCAATAAAGAAAAATAGTTAAGCACATGGACAACTTTACCTGTTATATAACTTTATGTCGAATACTGTGTAAACATGTATATTTCATGCATGAAAATGTATGTACATATGTAAATACTTTATATACTTGACAAAACCGAGACTTAACAAAGGACAGACCCATCTTCTCGGCGGCATCCTTGCCCGAGAGGAAACCCCAAGGTACCTAAGACTGAAATTCTCCAAGACCTTCGACTAAAATTTAGTCAACAGACAATTACTTGTGTCACTGCGTGTGCTGTATTACTCAACGGTGTTTTCACTATCTCGGACTACACGGCGTCAGATAATAAGATTACTGCATAATGAATTAGAAGAGGCGTGAAAGCAAGTGGTAGTGGCCTAATTTGAAGTGCTGCTCTAAATCTGTCAGGAGGTACTGCGGAAAACCAGGAGAAACATCGACCACGGCAGCCGATCTCACACCGATAAACGGAAACCAGGAGCTTCCGCGTACGATAGAAATTCGATGCAATATTCAGCATATCGTTATGTGTTTCATTCTATGTATGTGCTTACTGCTTATGTATCTGCAGTACATTACTAGTGAATTTAGTAAACGATATATTTTAGTAAAGTAAGGGAGCGTGGGCCTCTAAGCAAACTGTGTCTGAAATTCTAATATTTTAAATTGATTTTTGTGAACAGAACTCCGTGGCCTGTAGTCCGCAAGCAAACTATACCGACCGAGCAACCGCCGCTTGTCGGTGAAGTTAGTGCCAACTTTAGCGGATAGAGGGTGTCGTGTGGTCAGCGCAACGGATCCCCGCGGCCGTTAATCTCGGTTTCCTAGACCGTAGCCGCTATTTCCTTGAAATAATTCCTGTTATCCTCATGACGTTGAGTGGACCCCGTTCCAGACCCACTTCTTCTCATAAAATCTAGTAGCGCTGGGAATCGAGCCCGGGGCCTCTGGATCTGTAGCTAGGAACTCTGACCACTAGACCACAGAGGCGGTCATTGATTTTTGTATCCAGTATGAAATATTTTTTATAGAATCGTGGACGGTTTTTCTGTAAGCCTATACACTTATAAATTTAATATAATCCACTGGTGTACGGTGTTCCACTTCAGAGCCTGTTACCGTAGGTTCTGATGGCTGGATGACGTTTGAAAGCAGTTCCAATCCGAGTTCAAACACAATATCCCGCTTCATACCCTGCCACAGGATCGCTGTGCTCTGTTTACGAACAATCCTATAAGTCGCCAGATTTACTGCAAATGAGCACAATCCTCTGCAAACAAAGGTAGAATTAAAGTAAAAATCTCTTTAGAACACAGTGTCGCGGGAGACTGTACACCGGCTCGCTTCATATAAAGGAACATTTAAAGCTGCTGCTTCGAGAAAATTCTACCTTGAATGGATATGGATTTTCAATTGTCTTTCTTCCTTTTCTCGAGAAACGTATCACTACTGAAAAGCTGATTTATAGTGGTTTCCGACGCTGTGTTGCAGCGATTGACGTTGAGGGGGGGGGGGAGATCTTGATATCGTACTTTATGCAATTCGGAGCATGAATGCCTAAACATATACAGAACACTAGTCAGGCTTCCAATGCTAAAAACATGTTCAGAAAATAATAATAACCCACAGGCGTCATAATACACGCATGTAATAAGGAAATGTTGTACAACGAACAGTTCTAATATTGATCTTAATGATATTAATATAAATTAATAGCATTTGGGGAAAATTTACTAATTCATTACAATGTAAATATTCGCCTTATTTCGTATTTTTAAAAACTGATGTTTGTTTTTTGAAAATTAAAAAATGAAACACCTCAAATACGTAAACAGACACCCGCATAGAACAAGCAATGCTTTTTGTTTGTTTGTTTGTTTTTCTAACCAATATCGAATGAAAATACCTCAATACACTAAGACGAATGGTTTCTGAGCAAGAAACAAAAGCCTATTTTTGGAGTTTCCAAAATTTGGGGACTTTCAATGTCTAAAATGTCCCCAGGAAGGTTCTCCACCATTACGCCTGACTTAATCGAAACAGGAGTAACGATGTGGAAATGTATAAAGAAAAAGGAACAAACAAATAAATAACGAAAGAAACAAATATAATCCTCTTTGCAGATATGAGATGCAGCTGAAATTATGTACTGAAATAGCTGTATGCGGAAGCAGACTGGTAAGGTGTTAAGCGAAATTAAGTAGGGACGGGGAATAATCATGTTCTTTCCTGTTGACAGTAAAATCATTTTTCTGTTCTGTAAAAATAGGAAGTTTCTTAAACAGCCGAATTTTTCTCGACACTTCACCGAAATCCTTACCGACAAGTCACAAGATAGATTCTAAAGAGTTCGTAAGACCCTGAGCGAGGGAAAGTGCTACGGAGTGTAGAACCCAAACACTAAATTTAATCGAACCCCCTTCTAAAATAATCGTGCAGATAGGGACAAATGAAATTTCATAATGCCGTCATTTAATATTATCACGTGTGTGTGTGACTATAAACGAGGTATGGATTGGTGAATACTTTCTTTGGCCACTTATACACACGACTCTGAACTACAAGCATTTACGTTATCGCTGATTTCCACAATTTACAAACCACCACAGCACCTGCTAAGCGTTTTTCAGACTGCTGTGTCTTCACCAGCCGTTCTCTGACAAAGGCTTCTAACAGTAGAAATTCGTCATCATCCCGCGCTCAGATATTGTTGTCCCAGTCGCTCATGCAGAACTCTTGTCAACTGTCAACTGAACTATAGCGCCATCTCCTCTCAGCCTCCCTTGCAAAGTTAAACTGAACTGTTTGCATCAATTCTCTTCTTTATAACTCCTCAGCGCGGACCGCATAGACAACACCCCGTTACTCCTGTTGCATGCATAACTGTTGCCGTGGGAATGTGTTTACCGAGCCGTTACCCATAAACGGGTCTGATATAACTGCCTATCTCACTATCGCTACATAGCAACGGCTATACACATAACAATATACTCGTACTTCATGTAAATAAAGCGTAATAAATGTAAACAACTAAGAGAAAAATTCCGCGCTGTTCAAAGTCAGAGGCAAACACATGAAAAATGTGTTGTTCTATGGGCTAAGAGCATAGGTGCTACTATAATTTAATAAGAAAATACTGAATAAATATTACTACAGTTACACAAGCAATTAAGTAATATTAATGTTATACAATCTATTAAGAAGACGTAGAACAAGAATACACAATTTGAGCAGCAACATATAAATAGAAAACTTTCGTCTTAAAAAATGAGAGAAATCAGAGTTAATTGTATAATTAGAGCAGTAGAAGGAAGCGAATACGAGACAGATATATATGAGACTAGAAGGAATATAATCAGAAAGAAAAACCACGAGTTTTCTGCTGCAAATTAGTCAGACCCGTACCTACAATTTCTCAGTCAGTTCCCACAGGGGTCTGTCAGGATTATGGAGAGCGGCTATGCGGTAACTTGAACCGGGGTGATAATATTCAGCTCGAGGGAGACGGAACGACAGGCATCGTTTACCGGATATTTTAACAAACCAACAGAAATAGGTCAACTAAAACTAAAACCTAAAAACTATAACTAAAAATTAATACAACAAACTAAAACAAAAACTAAACTTAAAAACCAACGATCCCAGTGTTCGAGGGGGGCGAAGACGGTTCATGCCTTAGAAAGCGCGGCCACTGTGGTCTAGTAAATTAAACGACACTAAAATAAAGAGAAGTTCACTAATGCACGCGCTAATCACCGCGACATGGAATCGTATGTGGACATGAAGCTCCACGCAATCTAGAGTAGTAATTCGGCCGATATTTGAACCCACGGCCTCTCGATATGAGCGCAGAATGTTGCCGCTACCCAGCCCTACTTGGTCTAGTTACGTAATTTGATCTTCTCGCTGATGCCAGGCACGCTAGTGTGACTGATCATAGATGTAATATACACAGCGATTGCAGCGGAGTCGCGTAAAGCATGCATTTAACTTACGCGACCTCAACTATACGCACTTGCAAGAAATAAACAAACAAAACGAAAATAAAAGTAAAAATTTAAGTCGCCATCAAGCTTTGACTACCCCCAAATAGTGTCGTCGGGGGGAGGAATATCCGACATGAATTGTAAGTGTTCATGTCCACGTCTTCTTTTCTTGTCCTGTCATTCATGTCTTTCTCTATTTTTATGTAATTAAAAATATTTTTATGTAACATTTTACTTGTATACGTACACTTTATTATACGTAATGTGACATGATGCCTGAAAGCTGAAATAGTGGAGCTGGTGTAGACGTTCATTGCTAGGCAACAGCTTGGTAAACACGTTCCTGCTGCATCGAATAAGCCATAGACAATGAAGGGATTGTTATAAAACGGTGTTTTCTGTTGGGGCCGTCCCGAGGCTATGTAACGAGGACCCAGGCCAGCTGAAATAACTGAGTCAGTTGAGAATTTACAGTCGAGTGTTTAGCTCTGCGAAGATAACTGAGAAGAGATGGCAACGAGTTACGTTGGCAGTTGCAGCAAAGAATTGGATTGAGAATTCCGGAGTTGGCAGTTGGAAGATGATGGAGGAGTCGAACGAGTTCAGTTCAGAGTTGAAAGTCCGGTTGTGAAGAGAAGATTTATGTGTGCTGTAGTACAGTGATATTCGGAGTGTGATTCAGTGACACTGTTATAGTTCCTGTGTTAAAATCCGTTACCAGGAAACGAGTAGTAGTGTGTGTAACAAGCTGAGGACACTAATATGTGTAAAAATGAATTGTAAAATGTGGAAATCAGCGATAGCGCTGTAATTACTTGCAGTTACGAGTTGGGTGTATAAATGCNCATTCAGAATTCAGAAGTTGGCAGTTGGAAGATGATGGAGGAGTCGAACGAGTTCAGTTCAGAGTTGAAAAATGTGGAAATCAGCGATAGCGCTGTAATTACTTGCAGTTACGAGTTGGGAGTATAAATGCAATAAATCCATTCATCAATTCAAACCCCAACATTCACCACTACACGTGAAAATATTGTGGCATGGAGGCCTGTTGCTAGACAATGACGGCGGAACAAACAACTACACAACAGCCGTTACTAAGGGAATACTCCTTCAACAGCAACAGAGGAACGGTGTTTTCTGTGCGGTCCGTGCCGCGATGTTATAAACAGGAAAGTTAGATAGTTAGTTTAGTAGAGTCAGTGGAGAGAGTTGGTTGGTGAGTTACATAGAACACTGCTGCAGTTCAGTCATTGTGAGCTGTTGCTGTGAGAAGCTGGTAAATGAGATCGGGGAAAGTTCGGGAATTTTGAGGAAGGGGAACATCCGCCGTTGCAAGCCGTTACCAAGCAACGGCAAGTGGAGACTAAGAGACAGTGATTTGTAAAGTGCAATCACGAGTTGTGTGTTGAAGTGTTCAATAAAAATGCTTACCAATCCAAACCCCGTCTATAGTCAATCCATACACGTGACAATTTTATATATACAAATCTATTACAGTGTATATACAGACGGCTGTATTCTCTGGAAGAATTAAGAGATTTTCAAAGGTAACTCTGACTATACGCGATTTTGGGATTACGCTCAGTGTTTAGAAAGTTACTCCCGATTAAGACGCGGCTCCACTGAACAATGAGGCTGGATACGTGGTCATCGAATTGGGCCACATGTGCTAACTGTGTGTTGTATGTTCTATCACCGTCAGCAATCAGCCACTATCAGCTTTCTTATGCAGAGTGTCAGGAATCCATATCTCATGTCGCCGCGTTATAAAGGTAACTGCAGAGTATACTGGTGCTGGCAGCTGGTTTTGCATCATTAACGACGGACGTTGTGGTGGGATGTACGCGCACAGATGAATCACGTGTAATGTGGTAATTAGCATATATCAAATTTGTCTTTCGGGATTTCCTGTGCTTCGAGTGGAAACCTGACCCCTTATCTGCAACAATGGGAGGGGAAATTTCGTTTTAGTCTTTAGTAACATAGTGATGGGAGTTGTAGGTGATTTTTTTTTTTTGCAGGAAGGTGAGTAAATAACCTGAAGTTTTTTATTATTATTCTTCCTCCTCAAATTCCTGCGTCTCCTTGTAAGGTTTAGGCTTTTTAGATCCGTTTCGAGGTTCAAACCATCGTATTCGTGGTCTTCCTGGACCCTTTTTTCTCTAGGTCTGTAGCTGAATCTACAATCTGGCATCCAATGAAAATAAGTTATACAATTTTCCTGGTATTTCTAAATGCTCTCTTAACTTTATATTAACTTAAAATAAATTCTTTATACCATCACTTTACTCTCCATCCCTGGAGGGTACTCTTTTCAAAAACAAAACATACTCCTCGGGTCTAGCCCGTAAGCGAACTACACCAACCGAGAGACCGCCGCTTGTCGGCGAAGTTAATGCCAACTTTAGCGGACAGAGGGTGTAGCGTGGTCAGCGCGACGAATTCCCACAGCTGTTAATTTCGGTTTTCTAGACCGGAACCGCTACTTTTCCATTTAAGTGGTAGTATCAATTATACTCCTTTCAATATCCCTAAAAATCTGATTTGTGGTACTTGAATCCCCTATGTAACTTTGGATCCAAAGGTCCAGCATTTAATTCCATACACATACATTAGAAAAAAATGGTGGCTGTCTTATTCATTTTCTCTCGTCAATATCCCGTTAGGTTGACTACATTTTCTTCATAATTTTTATTTACTTAAACGCTAGAAACCCGAGAGCTCAAGTTTTTAAAATCTTTTATTAATTCCAAAATTATTCTATTTACGATTATTTCCTTCTTTCACTCAGCATGACCTTCCCTTCCATTCTCGTGACTTCAAATTTATTTTTGGATAACTTCCGATTATGAACAGCTGACGAGCAAGTAGTAAAGAAAAGGCGAATTCATTATAAATTTCGTCAAGAAGCATCACACATTAATCTGACACATCTTGAAATTACTTAATTAGTTAGTTGTATTCCAAATGTAGAATAACTCAGTCTTATATCTTACGAAAATGACATACGAGTAACTCTCTTCAGCTCCTGAACGAATCCTTATATATAAACAGTAAGAAATCACTTGTTTCATTTACTATTTAAAGAATGTCGAATCTCACTAGCGGCTTGTGCTGAGGTAGCAGAGCCACCTCCAAGCTCTGAACTCGTGAAAAAACAACCCCGCTTGTCTTATTAATAATTCAGAAAACATGCACGGCCCTTTATGTTTTCCTTTTGTTTTTATGCGGCCATAAGACTCTATTAAGGAGCCGGAATAGCGCAGTCGGTATAGCGGCCGGGGCGCGAAGCTGACGACTCACCTCTAACTAATGCCGAGGTCAAGAAAATGTGGATCTATACATCCACTCCCTCATACTCCTTCATTGTGTAGTTAAGCACAGGGGCAACTTTACCTTATCTTTCCCATAAGTCTCTATGTATCATATTGAGCACTAAGTGTTGCGGGGGAACAACGGAGTCACAGGAATGTTCTGAGAGTGGCTTAAGGAGAGTATTTATAATTGTTACTTTCGTCTAACACTGTAAGAATGATAGAAGTGACAAAGTTGAGAAATGGTGGAGCATATAGTTTGGAGATGTAGAGCATACAGCTCAAAATGATGAGGTCTTAATTATGAAATGCATATATAGATACTGGGGACACGCAGTAACGTGGATTGTTGAGGGATTATGCTGTAAGTCGGAAGGTCACGGGTTCTATTTCCGATGAGGTCGATAGACGAGGCCAAGAACCGGACTGAAACGCCAAGAAGGAAAGGAAGAAGAAAAACAGATGAAACATTGTTTTAGTAAACCGAACTGTAAATCTTCTGAGCCAGAAACTGCCGACGGCAGATGTACGTATAAGTGCCTCGTGTATCGATCCGTAAGGGCACATACGGTCCGAGACACTCGCTAGCTTGCTGATTGCACATGTCACGTGTTTTGGTGTCAGCTTGTAACATAATCCACTAGGCGTAGTACAGTAACAAAACACGCATTAACTGTACTCGGTCTGTCACATATAGGCTCACCGTGTGTAAGCAAATGTGTAACTAGGCCAAAAGCAGCGCTTGTATCACAATCACCTAGGGGTTACCACATTTCAGGGCTAATAGTAATGGAAATGTATACTCCAAACTGCTCTACACATGCATTCATAATGTGCTCTCTGCGTTTCTGATGTTATTTTCCTGATGACAGTAACCTAACGAGACATATCATGTCCAATTTCTCTCTCAAACGACCGAAGTTAAGCGATATTCTTATACGCTATGAGAACTAAAAGTAACATTAATAACTGGTCTCCAGTCCCGAGAGTCATTGAAATATTTAAATACTGTCACGTGTATTTGTGACTATAGACGGGGTTTTGATTAATGAATAGATTTATTGACCACTTACAGGTCGTAACTACACTACTGCTGATCTCCACACTAAATCTTCTCAGTCTACTTTCTTTAGTCTTTGGTAACAGCTCTCAACCATGGCTGTTCCTCTGCAGTGTCTTCACTAGACGTTTCCTGCTAACGAATCATAGTGATAGAGATTCTTCCGCTTCCGTTGTCCGCTGGTTAACACCCCAGAGCTTTACTCTTCACTGCACTGCACTCACTCGCTCAACAGATCGGTCGAGTCATATAGCAACGGAGCGGGCCCGCAAAGAACGTTTCACCACTTCTTCCATTGTTGCGTAACGTCACCGCGTACGTGCTTACCCAGTCGTTCCATAGCAACGGCTGTACAAGTCACGTATCGTGACACCACCTCTAAGGTTACGTGAGGGCATTACCTAGCAATGGCTGTTTCTCTGGCTCCACAATTCTTGCTTTAAGCAAATACGCCACAACATGTTAAACCTGAGGTCATCACAACGGCGACTATAAAGAGTATTATCTTGAGCGGCGTAACGCCGTACAGAGTTGTAGAAATTTATCGATGTTTCGGAGAAAGTTCGAAGAACTTCCAACGGACTACAGCACTTTACATTCGAGAAGACATAACCTTCATGTTTAAACATACTGGGTATTGAGTATTGCTGTCTTCTTGAATGTGACGTGGGCCTCGGATTTAGCGAATATTTATTGAATGCTCACTTTTACACACTCAAATACAATTAGTATCACTTATTACGTCGCCAGTATCACAATCTTCACTCTTCAATATTCAACTGCGGCGGCTATATTTCAGCTGTACTCGACTAGGGCTACCAGCGTTTCAAGCGAACATACACCCTCCATCTTCAGCATCGAAGAATAATCAAAGCAAGAAACCACCATGAAGAAGGAAACAAGAAGAGCCTGTTTGCTACCTGCTACCAAGGTAGACACCGGGAAAGAACCAAGCATGAAGCAGCCTGTTTGCTACCTGCTTCACGCTGGTTTCTTGTTTGGCTCATTCTTCGGCATGAAGTTGGAAACGATATGTTCTTCCGAAACGACAGTTGACTTCCAGGGGACTGCACGGCTAAATATCCTAGGGGATATAACTCTAAAATTAAATTCTTTCTATAGATTTCTGGCATAAAACTTCAGTATGAAATTTTAGCTGTAACCTGTACATTACCATCGCAGACGAAACACGCAGGCGCACGGATAGATCTGATATCCCGCTGTACTTTCCATTTATATGAGCTGTATACTAAGAAGGAACAGGGCCCTGATGCGTAGTTCAGAAACGTTATTTTTTCCTTCTTTGAATTTGCCTTTCATTTAAAGGTGGCCGTGAATAATAATTCTGGGAAGAACTTACGGTGTTTACATTTCTTTTCTTCTTTCTCCCTATTTTTTTCTTTTTCTCCTCCTCTTCGAAAACACAAACCTCCCTAACCTTTTCGTGCTCCCTGCGGCCTCGGCACGTTCTGTATTTCTTTCTATTATCCAGTCACAATTGCACATTATATTTTGATGACGCAATGTGTTTGTTCGTCGTTTATCCAATCGTTTCCACAGAACGACAGCGTGAAACGGACTCGTATGTGAAGATATCATTCACCTTCACTTAGTGACGAAGATGAAAACGTGTGGAGCTTTATCTCCACTCCGTCATACATCTTCACCATGTATTGCTTAAACTCTGTACACACTGAAAATATTACTTTTCTTCCAAACTGCAATGAAATTGTTTTCCATATTTTTACTTTTACACCCATTGCTATGCGGTAGCGCAGTTGATTGCGGGACTACGCTACAAGCCGGAAGATCGCGGGATCGAATCCCGATGACGTGGATTTTCTCAATTTACATAATCGTTCCAGCCGAACTACGGCCCTGGGTTCGACTCAGCCTCTAACAGAAATGAGTACCGGGAATCTTCCAGGGGGTTAAAGGGCGGCCGGAGCGTAAGGCTGACAACTTTACCGCCATCTGTTACCCGACTGTCTAGAAGATGTGAGAGCCTCAACGTCTCACAATCTTATGGGACTTCACGCCCTGTTATAGGGATAACTTTACACCCATTGCTAGGCAACGTGATGTTAAACAAGTTCCCGAGAAGACCGAATTTTGGTGAACAGTCCGTTGCTAGGTTACGCAACAATAGATAAAGGTGCGTTTTCTGTGTCTTCCGCGCCGAGCATCGGTGGAACAACGTCATGCAACCCGTTTCTAAGCAACGGCTCGGTAAATTTCCGCGTAAGCGGTGACGTCAGCAACAATAGAGAAGATGTTTCCGTGGGGGTCTATGCAGAGTGCTTATAACAGAAGTGAATGCAGTAACAGTTCAAGGGCAGTTACGAGTCAGTCGTAAGGTGGAGGAGTGAGTCCAGAAGAATTTTTAGTTCCGAGGTTCCACAGCGACTGAAGACGAAATAGCAAAAAGACTTCACAGAGATTTGAACTGCTAATTTTTGTGTTGAGATCCGCTGCTAGGAGACGACTAGTAAAGATGGACAATCCTACTGCGTGTGCAACGTTGATCGGAAAGTGTGTAAATCAGCATTAGCGTTATATTTAAGCGTAATTAAGAGAACTTGTAACCAAGGTGCTAATAAATCCAATCATCCGAACTAGAACCGTTATTTTTGTCACGCGTAACCCCATACAAGTGACTACTTTAATTCTCTAAGCGTGTAGCCTTTTCTGATTTTCCAGTCTTTTTCTTTTGCCTGGCCAGAGATAAATTTTTAACCCAAGTACAGCAACATAGCGTTGAGTTTGATGTGACTGTGAATCTCGCGAGCAATGCGTACTACTGTACACAGCCAGTTTATGGCAGCGTCAGTAATTAGTAAACAACCAGTACTTTGCTGCTGTGGGATAATACTCATTGCATTCTGGTATCTCCGTGTAATTGTAATCAACTGTTAGATATATGAAGGGTGTCGAGCTGACACTGAGTTACTCTCTGATCGATGACGTGTAACTGTGATTCCATTGAATCAGTCAATTACTGAAATGCTTTATGCTGTCACACAAACGCAGTTCAATTTATGAACGAATGAATCAATCGACCGGCGACATATACTTGCTCTGATAATACAGCATCAACTGAACAGTGTGTTATATCGCTAAACGACAAATTCAAGAATGACTGAATTCGGAAAAAAAAGAATACTCGTACATGGAGGATTTAAGAACAAAACAAAACTCCGTGGCCTGTAGTCCGCAAGCGAACTATATCAACCGAGCGACAGCCGCTTGTCGGCGAAATTGGTGCCAACTTTTCGGAGAGAGGACATCGCGTGGCCAGAGCAACGAATCCCCGAACAAACAAAACAAACTCCGTGGTCTGTAGTCCACAAGCGAACTATACCAACCGAGCAACCGCCGCTTGTCGGCGAAGTTAGTGCCAACTTTTGCAGACAGAGGGTGTCACGCGGTCAGTGCAACGGATCCCCGCTGCCGTTAATTTCGGTTTTCTAGACCGGAGCCCTTATTTCCGCGAAATAGCTCCTCAATTATCTTCACGAGGCTGAATGGACCCCGTTTCAGACCCACTACTTCTCAGAAAATCTAGTAGCGCCGATAATTAAAACCGGGCCCTGTGCATCTGTAGGCAGTAACTCTTGACCACTGGACCACAGAGGCGGTCCGGATTTAAGAACTAGGAAAATTTCAATGAGAATCAACTGTCTCCTGGATGAGGTCGCCTTCATGATATCTTATTTTGTTATATTCTACACCTGTTATTCTTACATTAAATTAAAGTATAATCACTACAGGCTTTCTGTAAAGCTAAATCAGACGTGAACCGATGGCAGTGGCCGTGCGGTCTGAGGAACGAAATGTCCTCTCCCGCTCGAAAACTGGGGTCATGGGTTCAAATCGCACTAGATGAATGAATGTAGGTCTGCGCTTTTTCTCTTTGTTTTGTCCTGTGTAGGCAGCGGCCTTGCGACTGGCTGATTCCCCGTCCAACGAGTCCTATCAACTGTCTGTAAGATTTATACGAGTAGTTTCATATTAACTCTGAATAGGGGCAGGCCAGAGAGCGTAAACCTACACAGGAAGAAGAAATCGAAAGTCGTGCCATTCCTCATCATTTAGTATTGTCCAGTTGTAGACACGAACTGGTCGACAAATCCAGGAGTAGACACCGGCTCATGCGGGAAGCAAAACACGAGCTCCACACTAACACCATGAACAGGCATGTCGCCCGTTCTGAAGCCACTGTCCATTCTTTAGAGGAAAGAGAAACGAGTTGGTCTCCTCTTCCTAACCGGTACTCCTGCACTAGGACCCGCGGTTTACCAGTCAGAACGCTCACCCCTCCCTCTTCAAAAAAGAAACCTCTAAAGATATAATTCATTATTACTATTAATTGGAGAGAGCCGGGATAGCACAGTCGGTATAGAGACTGTTTATGCGCTGGACGACTAAGGGGTAGGAGCTCAGTCCCATTGGAGGCAAGAATTTTCAATTCTCCATGTCGTCCAGATCGGCTCTGTTGTCCTCCCACTCTCGTTTCCAATGGGTACCGGGGGCTCTTTCCCCGGAGTTAAAGCGGCCGGGGCGTGAAGCTGACGGCTCGCCTCCATCTAGTGCCGAGGTCAAGAAAACACGAGTCTATACATCCACTCCAGCACACGCCTTCATTTCCTAGTGTTTACTTAGTTAGGGATAATTTTACTTTTTATTATTAATTTTTCTTTGGGCAGTTGGACTTTGGGCTGTCGAGTAACATAATTGAAATAATGTCATTTCCGTCAATTTTCGTCTCTGGTAACCCTCTGAATTTCGTGTACATGACACGGTCCTACGTACATATGTAAATATGCTTTTTACATATGGATCCTTCTTGAATTTCGGAAAATTTTTAAACTGCGATATCTTATATTGGGCGTTGTAGCGAACAGTGGTTTGCGCAGATAATATAACGTAGAACAAATGGCTAGATTTTATAGCGAAATTAGTTTAATCATAATAATAAACTATATTATTCCTGTCCATTCAACATAAAATAAACTACGATCTTGAAGTGAAGGGAGAATAGGAAACATGAGCATAGAAACAGAAGTTCCACGAAATAACCAACAATTATATGGAAAATGTGACATGTAAATTCAGTAAGTGGCCCTCATTATACGTATCCATCGGATTAATGACGCCTTGCGACTTATAGGTCACCCGGGTCCTTGTTTGTTGCGCGAGGGCCTGTTATCACACCAGGTCAGAGAAAGGTGAGGCATAAGCTGTAACATCCGACGCAGCATCTACCTGTTGCGTTCAGATAAACGGGAGGCACTTTCTGATGGGGGCGAGGACTCTACGTGTATTTACACATCTACAGTCAACACGGGAGCAGCGATAGCTGAGTTACGGGCTGGCCGACCGGGGCTCTATTCCTGGTAGGAGCAACAGACTTTACTGTCCTCCACAGAAACCAGACCGACTCTGGGTGTCCACTCATCCTCCTATCCAATGAGTACCAAAGAATCTAACCACGGGATAAAGCGACAGAAGAGTGAAACTGACCACTGACCTCCATCTAGTGCCAAGGTCAACAATGGTGGAGCTATACCTCCACTCCCTCATATGCCTTCATGGCATAGTGCTTAATCACGTAATTAAATACAGGGATAACTTTATATTTTACAATCAGCAGGATTCAAAGGCTCAAAGTCTGCAATAGAAGCAAGGACGAGAAATAACTAACAAATTTCAAATTTATAAGATTCGAACAGTTCTTAATATTAGGAAAATTCGTATTGTTTAGTGTTATGTACAGCACCCTGAGGCTGCACCCGAAAATGTATCAATCGTTTACGGACACCACGCACTCTTTTTTGTTCACTTAGCTCTTATTTTATAAGGCCGCACCATAGCTCAAGCGGTTAGTCGCTGGCTTCCCACTGTGGTGGTCCGAGTTCGATCCCGGGTCTGGTCAAGTGGGATTTGTGGTGGAAAAAGTGGCGCTGGGGCAGTTTTTTCCGAGTACTTCGGTTTCCCCTGCCAATCTTCATTCCACCAATTGCTCCACAATCACCCTCACCTATCATCTGGGGCTGGTACAATAGGCCAGAAGTGGCCGCAGTACAAGGGACTTAGTCCCACCCCACTAGCAATAATAAAAGGTATTATTTTAATTACTGTATTGGGGTTTTAGTCAGGTGTGTCTGGTAGAGTTGGGACGGTGTATCTTTTCAGTCTATGTGTAGTTTCGCTATTGTCTAGTGCATTAGTGTGGTTTTCTAATTTTCTTAAGTATTTGGTATTCCACTTTTTTATTTCACTGAGCACTGGCAAAATAAGTGAAATTATATCGTGCATATTTCAATCTGCGCTAAGGGATCGGAAATATAAATCGAGGATTCTAATTGTTCATATATAAACACGGATAGTTTCTAGTCCAACACTTGAAAACTACTAAAGGCCCCAGAGGACCCGGAGAGACATGATTTATTGAGCCCTGTTTCCATTATGTCTCTGCATTCAGGTATTCACCGCCATCCTCATTACAGCAAATCTCTTTGCCGCTATATAATCTTGGCGCACAATTGAATCAATTAAAGGGATGCGGTAATTAAATTACGAGGGGACGGTGTTATTAATTTACGCGGGGTATAATCTTGTTTAAGGTGGTAATGCTGACTCGACTAGCAAACTGTTCGGGTAATCAGTTTTCTGTGTGAGCAAAGTGGAGAGAGGACGTTCTCCAGCAATAGACCGGTAATCTGTTTGTATTCGGCCACTTTATATACTGGCTCTAGACAAAAGAAAATTGCTTAACCTGTTGTGAAACCCCTCTGATCTTGATGATCAAACTCCTGTCCTTGTATCACAATTATCCATTGATGATTTTAGTTATAGTAAGAAGGAGAGGGATGGTGTGGTCAAACTGGGCTCTGAATAATTCAGAAATTACGAAAATTGAAACAGCAGAGATGCTCTTTCCAAGGATGTACACTTACAGATCATATACTTACTTATGGAGCTGAGCCCTTCTGAAGGAGCCGCCAATTCTGCAGCTAATAAAGAATTTTACAGCATTTTATTGAACCCGAAGGTTCATTACGGTGTTCACAATAGCCCTCCACTGGTCCCTATCCTGAGCGAGATCAATCCAATCCATACCATCCCATCCTATCTCTCTAAGATCTATTTTAATATTGTACACCCACCTACGCCTTGGTCTTCCCAGTGGTCTCTCTCCTTCTGGCTTTCCCACAAATATCCTATATGCATCCCTCGTCTCCCCCATTCGTGCTACATTGACTCAATGCAAAGGATATTCATAAATAAATGTTTCCTGTTTATGGCAGGATGTGTATGTCGCGTAAAGCGGTTCACAACTGAGTCGAGAAATTCTTTTAAGGACGTTCTAAAGTGGTAGATGATGTGATACCAAGTGCGGACGTGGCTGAGACAACAGTCCAAAGACTCCTATAGCGATGTGACATGCGTATCAATGTTCATGGAGAATATGTTGAGAAACAAATGTTCTTTCCAGGTCCGAATTTCACATGTTTTATGTTTTACATAATTTTTGGCCTATTTACTGACTTTCCCAGGCACATAATATAAAAGGCTGGATTTAAATCTTTCGGCCACTGTTGGTCGTAATTAGAATGCACGGCGAACATCAGGAAAAAAAAATACGTACTATGTGTTTAAACATATCCGTAAGTTGTCACGAAAGTATTTCTACTGGCAATAAATATAGATAATATGTTAAGTACTCGTAGCTAAACACGTGCCGATCACAGTGGCCGCGCGGTCTAAGGCATGCACTGTCTTCGCTAGCTTGGAAACCGGGATCGTGGGTTCGAATCCCACTCAGGGCATGGATCTTTAGTTTGTATGTGTGCGTTTTTCTGTGTTTGTGTACAGGTAGAGGCCTTGTGACGAGCTGATCACTCGCCCAAGGAGTCCTACCGAATGTGTAAGATCTAGAAAAACCGAAGTGAACAGAGAAGTTCATGGAGGTAGACCTATGCCCACTGGGGCAGTAGTGCCAGTGGGGGGAATTCGTTGAGTAATTTTGCAGATGAAATTATACGCGGAATGATGTAGATGATGTAATTATGCACTCCTTTCATTAACAATTTACGCAGCAACCATGATAATACTCCATATTGTTAGGAAACCACGTACATTTCAATTAAGTAGTTTAATCCCTAAACTGATATCCACGCAGCTGGCCCTATTTACGACGCCCTGAAAAAAAAACGCAGTTCAGCACTGAAGGTAAATCTGGCCTTAAAGCAACAGCCTGTGTACATCAGTTCAGGGCGTTGCCCTGGCAGTCTGTTACGGCTCGTGGCGGAACAAACATATCACATGTAAAATGCTGTTATCTAGCTGCTGCGAAAATAGCCACAGTTCCAAGCACGTATAACGACTGTCCCATGCAGAGGTTGTAAATCAGTCATACGCAGAGTACTTTCCAGTTCTTCACAAATGTTTTAATTCAAGAGAGAGGAGTAGTTCTTCAGAACTTAATAGCCAGTCACATTAATAAACTCTCCGGCTCTAATATAACCTGAAGGTGGAATTCTGTATCCACAAGAGCCAACCACTGGGCCCATTCCTCAGCCAGTTGAATACAATCCACATTTTTATAAATCATTTTCTTCAGGTCAGATGTAATACTACCCTCCCACACACGCTTAAGTCTCCCGAATGAAATATTGGGTTAATTTCTAATCTAAATTATGCGTGTTACATTGCAGCCCATCCCATTATGCTTTAGTTCATAACCGTAATAACTGGCGAAGAGTACTGTCACGTGTAGAGTGGTACGCGTGAAGAAAATTGCGGTTTCTAGTTCGGATGATTTGATTTATTAGCATCTTGGTTACAAGTTCCCTTAATCACATGCAAATATAGCGCTATTTTCGATTTCCATAATTTCCAGTCCACCGTAACACACGCATTAGAATCCTCAGCCTTCATTAGTCGTCTCCCGGTAACGGAATTAAAAGTCTCTCTCTGACTAAATCTTCTAATCACACAGCAAGTCTTCACAGGTCGACTTATAATTCTTCTTCTACGACGAAATTTCCGTAGCTGTCTTCTATCGATAATTCAGAAATGAACTATAAGCGCCATTCTTTTTAAGATAACTCCTTTGCACGGACTCCACGGAAAGCACCGTCTTCCACTGTAGTGGATGCATGTTTACAGCCCCATTGCCTGGCAACAGACTTCCTATAGCTCCATTCTTTTGCTCTGCACGGACAGCATAGAAAACAGTTTCCCCTTCTATTCTTTGCCTGTTTTCGTGTTTACAGAGCTGTTGCCTGGCAACGCGTTGATCAAATCCGTTAAAATATCAATTACGATTTTCAATGCTCACGTTTCTCTACGCTCCTGTTATTTGCTACCTACACTTACCAACCTTCTTACCTTAAAATATACAGCAGAAAAATATATAGTTTTGCACACTTTAATCTCAACATTTCTGGACTGGAGACGTGAAGGCCCATCCAAATTGAATGGAAGCATACATTGTCGGAATTTAATGTACTCTGTTGCGTGTGATCTTGATTTGTTACGCCACTGTCTCTCCCAACAGTTACTGCAGTGTCTGAAGGCATTTCAGTATTATTACATTCATATATACTTTACGCGAAACTATTCTCGAATACCTTAATTACCTTTGTTGCCCTCCCTCCATCCTGCATACTGAGCCAAACTGAGTGAAGCATTTCTGCAGTCTTCGTCCCATTCCAAACGCCTGATATATGAAATCAAATTACGTTACAGCGCAGTGTGTGGGATAACAGAATGAGCCCTTGATTTCGTACGGATGACGGCACTGGTAAACATACTCCGCAAGTCTAGTAGCCTCTGTAAGGCTGGGGCCACAAGAGCGCACGAAGTACGTCCGTTGCAACGAAGGTACTTTATAATGGACGTTGCTGAGGACACCAAACAGTTGCAGAATGCGGTGCGTAGTTTTTTGTCTGCAAAGGAGCCAGAAGAAAGCGTAGCATTCGCCTCTCTTGTTTATTTCTAAAACGGACGTCACAACGTTCGTTACAACGGATGCATTTTGTGCGCTCGTGTGGCCCCAGCCTAATGCTGAACGCTTACAGACAGCGGAACCTCAGATGGGACTAAATATATCTTCAGTATATTTAAAAATATGCGTTAAAATATAGAACTCAGTAACAGGTTGGACAATGACAGCCCCTTCCCTCAAAAGAGGAACTTACATTTCAGTATGAACTGAAATGGTTTAGAGACACGGAAAGACGATTTGAAACATAGCTATGACGTGGGAATATGTTTGAGCATAATTCGCGGAAGACACACCAACAAGAAGAAAATTAGTTCTATAAATTCCCTAAGCCTGACAGTTGTAACGTTAATACAAATCTTGACAACATTTTACATAGTTCTTCATTTCTCTCAGAGATTCACAGTACTGCACACCAAGACTAAATTCTTCCAAGTATTACACACTAGTACATCATTACGTTTGCCGAGCGGTCTAAGGCATGTACTGTCTTCGCTCCCTCGGAAGCCGGAATGATGGTTTCGAATCCCACAAAAGGCATGAATGTTTGGTATGTGTGTTTATGTTGTCCTGTGTTCAGATAGAGGTCTTGCTATGAGCTGATCACACGTCCAAGGAGTCCTACAGTCTGTAAAAATGATCAATGAACCTGAGAAATCAGCGCTATGCTCCAAAGTGGGAGCGAGAGGAAAAAAACAACATTATATTAAAGCCAGTCTTGTGATGGAGGCAACTTATATTAGGTTCATTACTGTGAAATGGGGACGAAGGAAAGCAGTAGCCAAAAATTACCGTTTCAAGCTAAAATTCATAACATTTCTTGTCCCCGTCGTTGAATTGGAAACATATTTAAACCGCCAGTGCACAAACCACTGTTTCTTCAGAAAGACTCAGTAGAGATCATGAGGATAACGGTACTGAATTTATGCCGTTCGATAACGAAACTGTTACGCCTATTGAAGAAATAAATGAGCACAATCAATTCTTATCCCGAAAACGGTTGTAGCATAAATCCAGGGAGTTCAAGTTACTAAAACTTCGTAAATTTTCAGCACATGTAGCGCCCAATAGACCGTCATTACAGGAATACAAGGTATCACATTACAGAAGACTCCAGTCTTAATTTTCATTGTCGTGAAAATCTCAAATCTAATGAAACCTTCCATTCTTTACTGAAGGATGATTTCCAAGATTGCAGCGTGAACTAAACACGGGGGATAAAGGCGGCCGCATGCCTTTCTTTCTCGAGAATACTAGACGTTCTTCTCCTGATTCTGATTCCTTCCAGAGCCGCCCAGCCCAAGCCGACAGCCGAAGACCGGAAATCCAAGAGAAGCTCTGAGAAAGATTTCCAACGTATAAAAGTTCTTAGAATTTCGGCAGTTTTACTTCGATTCTACGCTTAGAAGCGACATGCAACAGTCGTGAGTGCAAAATGAGACGTACAGTACAGATTTATGTGAATCGTGTGTTCAGCGGAAGCCGCAAGAAGACAATGCAATGGAGTAATGGTGAACTAGACAAGACGGCAGCAGAATCTTTAGTGGCTACAGACAGTGAGACAGTAACTATTGCAAAAGATGATACATGTTACAATATATCTGTTTACGCAATCCCATCGGTTCATGATTTTGGCGAAGAATACAGGAAGCATTGGTTTTATAATACTGTCACGTGCATGAGTGACTCTCGAAGGGGTTTGGACTGGAGGCTGGATTTATTGACCACTTACGGATCGTGACAAATAACTATAACAGTCTCACGGAATTATACAGTGCAAATATCACTGTAACTACAGCACACATAAAGTCTTCTCACTCTTCATTAGTCGTTTCCTGATAACGGATTTTTACACTGCCCGCTTACGTCCTTCTGACACATATCCTACAATGAACTACCTCCTAAAGGTGTCTCGGTCATAACAACTCGGCTCGGACCAACAGAAAACATAACCCTTCCACTGTTGCTCAAATTATTTCCGTGGGAATGTGTTTTGTTTCCGAAAGTGTTACCCAGTACCGGCTCTGGTTTATTTGCTTATCTCGCCGTCGTTGCCTAGTAACGGCTCTACACACTACAGTACATATGTTCACTTCATAGAGGAGCATAACAAATTTTCTGAGAGCTTAATATCATATGACTCATTTCGAGCTTACTGTTTCTTAGAAGGTGAAAGAAAACAAAGGCACTTCCCTCAACGACTTTTACACAGTGGTATTTCTCGTATTGTAGCTGGTGGGAAATATTTATTGTCGCTGCCAGTCTCGTGACTCTTGTAGTAACATCTGAGTGATATCAAGAAATAATAAACAATGTCTCGCTTCATCCTCTTGTAAGTCCCACGTGATCTCTCTTCCTGCCTTTCGTATCGGGTCTCTGGAGAATATTAATCTCTACAGCCGAAAAGGCACTCTCATAAATTCTCCCAACAGACGTGTATTAATATAAACTTTACAACAGAGCATAGCAGGTCCATGCAGTAAAATGTGTTACAAGAGCAGTTACATCCCGGTTACAAGCATTCTCTCTCATCTTGCTCCCACTTTGGAGTATAGGGCTGATCTCTCAGTTTCTTTATCATTTTTACAGACGGTAGGACTCATAGCGTGGGTGATCAGCTCGTCGCAAGGTCTCTTCCTAAACTCAGAGCAACGCAGATACAGAAAAACGCACACATACACCAGACATCCCTGCCCAGAGTGGGATTCAAACCTATAATCCCGGCTTCCGAGCGAGCGAAGACATTACATGCCTTAGACCACTGGGCTACCGTGACCTGTGATTACAAGCATACATAAGGAGAAAATGAAATTCGAAAAGATACAAAATAATGCTGAGAGGCAATTTGATCTGATTTCACAAAAAAAAAAGTGTCTCCAGCGGCAGGTCACAATTACCGTTCCTTCTAACGGAGTGTTATAAAATAGCAAAGAAAAGTTAAATTCGACAAATGCGCCCATCTGCAGCTTGTGCACTTCTCTACCCAAGAGGGGATAAATTTCTGCTCGCGTGACAGGCTCAGAACTAAAGATCAGAATGCCGATCACGCTCTCTAACCAGAATTTCCCCAGAACGCGACCTCAGACACATGGCGGGGAGAGGAGTGACATGGAAGGAAGTAAAGACGATTTGACAAGGAGAGAAGGCTCGGAAGTCGACAAGAGTTGATGTGGTAACTGTAACACGGCGCACAAACGTCGAATTTAATAGTCCGACCTATGACGGCCAATACACTTATGTGTCAGTCAGTTCTGAAGGACCTGTTCCAAAACCATATTCTCAAGATGACGTCTCCATGTGAACGCGATGTTTTAACAGTGGGTGACACACACCGAAGAGAGTATTAGAGAGCAATGAGAACAATTACAGACACTTGCATGAAAACTGAAGAGCAGATCGCTTGTATTCCACTTGAAAGTAATAGTAAAAGCGACATAAATGAACGAAAGGCGTACTATAAATTATATATGAAAACTTCGGAAAATTAGGAAGGGCTATTTTTCTAACCTGGGTCATATAAAATATTTTACATCCCTATTTATTATATGTTATGCAAGCAGTATCGTCAGATATTAATTTCTTCGTTCTACGAGGTATACGTATAGATGTAAGACACATCTGTCCCATGTCATTTGAAATTTCCAAGCCCAGCCACGATAAATCCTGAACTTTCTTTCGTTTTAGAATATTGTAATATAAGTCTCCTCGACACTTAATATACTGGAAGTTTACAAAGTTTTAATTACTTGAACGGTCGTTATTTTTTTATGGGTTTTCGAACTTGCTCTCTCACTCCGAGCGGAAAACAGATATGACTGTAGAAAGTATTGGAGAAGACACGGATAGTCATAAAAGATATTAAATGTCAAGAAACGTGAAAAGTTTTACCAAGAGAATTTTAGCAGTCTGTACTCTACACCTAATGCAGAGTAAGAGGCCGAATATAAGGCGACCCTCCCCCCCCCCGCCCTATCTATCCAATTAGGAAGTCGTGAAAATTTTTTTTGACAAAATTTAACGCATCATTCACTTCTTAGGATTGTAAGCAAAAAGAAGAAAAGAAGTACTACTAAGACATAACAATCACAATTACTGGGTTTTTTTAACTTGGTCCATCATGCGGTATTCTAGAAACTAATACACACAACGCCCGGAAACTGGATCTGTTTCCGTCCTCGGGTGGGGGGGGGGAACACCTACTTCGTGGCAGCTTCTTCATGGGTTTGCATAAGGTTTTAGTCTCGAGTGTTCAGGTGTTTTGATGACGCTAGCGGTAGGAACTACAGGTCTTCACAAATATTTCCATTTCTATGCACTGATATTCATGCACTTGGATCTGTTGGCTAGGTTTGTAGCATAAATTTCTACCTCCGTTTCTAAGCGGCCTCCGTAGTCTGGGGGTAACGTTCCCATCTCGTGACTCAAGGTACGCGGGTTCAAACCCGGCGGAGGTCGTGGAATTTTTAAGGGCGGAAAAATTCAGGGAACAAGTCCTCGGGGAGGGACTTTAAGCCGTGGGTCCCGTGTCGTAGCTTTACGGCACGTAAAAGAACCTATCTCCAAAGGAGGTCACTGAGTCAAATTAACGGACGTTTCCCGCCCAACAGCAGTCTCTAATACCTCTGGTAGATGGGGGAAGCATTATAGATACCTCTCAGCTAGTAGAGCCGGTCTCGCTGGCTGGGCGGGACTGATGGTAAGCACCAGGATCGGTAGGATATAGAGACTGGTAGAAATCATAGAGGGAAGCACAATGGACCAATACAGGTCTCAGTGCATGGGGAAACCCACCCTCTCCAATACAATACAATACCTCCGTTTCTATCCTAGTTCCACATATGTACGTGCCGTATCACAATTTTTATTTCATATTTTCTTGTTATCTACCGCCGAATTAGCCTGGTCTTAGGTGACAAGTGTTGTCGACAGTAGCCCTGCAAATCTAGCTGGCGACGAAGAGGAGTACACCTAGGCCACCCTGTTCCTGGGAGATATGAACAGGGGAACCTGGCAATGCAGGTTGGGGCAGTCTCGATTCTGAGACATTAAAATGTAGTCGTTAGTCCCTCGGGACTCGGACCTATGAATAACTGAGCTGGCGAGGAGCAGCAGCATATACAAGAGACAGACCCATCCTCTCGTTGGAGAAACTATTACATAAGGACTATGATCGCAAGTGTTAATTTGTAGATTGAAATATTGGTCGTGAGACTGAAGGGGCTTGTTGAGAAGACCAACCGATTTGTGGTAAACTGCCAGTCGTAAAGTAACTCTGACTTTGGCTCTGGCTCTGGCTCTGACTCTGACTCTGAGTCTGACATGGGCTGTCCACTGATTGAGGTCAGCTCTTTCTAAGGGACCCAATTGAGGTGTACCCCCTTCACTTGAGGACGGAAACTGATCCAGTTTACGAAATGTTATACGTATGTTTCCTTGTCTCTAGAATACCGGACGATGGACAAAGACTGAAACCCCAGTAATTCTGAGTGTCACAACACTCACAACATCGTCACAACCATTTAGAATCTACAAGAAATAACAAATTCGTAATTTAATTCATTAAACATTTTTCTAAGTAAAAGTAAAAAGTAAAGGTATCCATGTAACAGGCTCTGGAGGCCCATAGGGTTGTGAGATGTTGAGGTTCCCACAAATTTTATAGACAATCTGGTCTTAGATGACGGTGAGGTTGTCAGCCTTACGCGCCGGCCGCCCTTTACCCCCAAGAACATTCCAAGAATATTCCTGGTACTCATTTCTGTTAGAGGCTAAGTCGATCCCAGGGTCACAGCGCGGCTGGAAGGATTAGGTCAACTGAAAAAAAATCAATGACCTCATCGGGACTTGAACCCACGGCCTTCGGGTTTGTAGCATAGTGCCTCAACCAACTACGCTACCGCATGCCCCAATATCTTTCTAAGAATTTACACAAATACGTATCATTAAATTCAGCAATTACAATTCCTCGTTAGTTTGATTTACGTTCTTAAGGACCAGAAAACAAGGCGATCCTTCTTTTCTGAGACGAAGTATTATTAAAAAAAGCTCCGCTTATATTCGGGCTAATACGATACTCAAATTTATAAAACCAGTAAACTTGATATGGGTGAGGTGTGTAGTAAGCAGACGTGTATAAATGAATATATTATTGATTATATTAAACTGCCCCAGGGTAGGATTTAATGGTGGGATTTGTGGCGATTGTCGTGGTGGTGGAGACGCTTTGTATTTCATAACTGCAGCGAAATTAGTAAACAATCGAATAACAACAAGTATTGATCTTAATTGTAACTATAACATGATATAAGGAAGCTTAGTTCCCCTTTGTCGCTCTAGCCCGCTTCGTGTCGAGGTCTATCTTGTTCAGGTTGTAACATGAATGGTTATTTATTAAGACAAGTGTCATATTGTTGCGGAATTCGGCGCCACCTGCAGAATGAAATTAAAATTTTATGATTCTGAGTCCTTTTATGGAAAATCAGACCATCACAACACAACACAAAAGAAGCAGAGAATTCATGTTCCAAGCGGTACTGCAGCCCGTCAAACACCGGTGATATGACGTAACAATTTATGTCCGCCATAATATCCTTAATACAGCCCCAGGGGCAAATATTTGCTGGTCTAGATTAAAAAATTTCCTCTCCTTTCTCACATATCTTGGCAAGACGCCATTTTTTGCCAACATCCAGAGCCTTGAAGTTTCAGTTTCTATGTGCTGGTAGCGACAATAAGTGACCAAGTATGATGCTCCTATTCCATCGTACGGACAGCAATAATTTGTTTGCTGTTCCATATTTCAAGGACGATGGCTATGATATCACAGATGACTTTGTTCTTCATGCATTATAATGAAGTGACTCAAAACAGCTCATTTATTACACACCAAAGATTAGAACAGCCATGGCCTTTTTGTGACTTGCCACTTGAAACGTAGTCTGCAAATAATTTTCTACAAAAGCATGAAATAGGATTGGGTCGTATGGACTGGATTGATATGACTCAGGATAGAGACCAGTGGGGGGTTCTTTTGAAAATGGTTCTGAACCCTCGGGTTCCATAAAATGCTGGCAAGTTCTTGAGTAGCTGCACAACTAGAGGCTTCTCAGGGACTCAGCTCCATGAAGTCAGTCAGTTAGTTAGTTATGAATGAATATTTAGTTCTCTATGGAGTACTTGTTTTCGAAATACATTATTCGCAATTTTACTTTCCCCTTTGGCTTCAATATTCATTTATTAATAGGACAAATTCTGTCGTGGCAAAATC
This sequence comes from Cryptotermes secundus, assembly GCF_002891405.2. Lineage (NCBI taxonomy): Eukaryota > Metazoa > Arthropoda > Insecta > Blattodea > Kalotermitidae > Cryptotermes > Cryptotermes secundus. Next base: position 618,664 of record NW_019737981.1, read on the forward strand.
CATATTCATTTTCCTCATCATTCAAAAGTGTGACAGATTCAAATAATGTAAGCTTATGAAATATCTCAGATAACTCCTTGAAAATCACTGACCTTGTCTGCGTGAATAGCAGCTTACTCTTTATGACATATCTTGTAATTGCTTCATACCAACACGATCGACAACTTAATATTAATGAAATCTTGTCTGAAACTACGAATGTGCTATATAGAATTATACAGTATGTTCCGTTCAAACCTCCCACATTTTAATTAATCATTACGAACAAATTATGATAAATTATGGATTATAATTAACACTAGATGCCGGTCACGGTAGGCGAGCGGTCTAAGGCATGCACTGTCTTCGCTCGCGCGGAAGCCGGGATCGTGGATTCGAATCCCACTCAGGGCATAGATATTTGTGTTCGTTTTTCTGTGTTTGTCTACAGGTAGAGGCCTTGCGACGAGCTGATCACTCGCCCAAGGAGTCCTACCGTATGTGTAAGATCTAGTAAACCGAAGTGAAACGGAGAGTTTCATGGAGGTAGGCCTAGGCCCAAATTGGGGCTATGGCACGACAGGAAAAAAAATTAACACTAGATGAAAGAAAAACTCAAAGAACTTTATTTCCATCTTTCTTCGGTGAAGCTACAGTCTCTGGTCGCGTATATCTTGACATGTTAGCATAGTTCCTGTATCCCCAGGTAGCCAATCTGCAGCCTAACATAATCTTCCAACAAGATGGAGCCCCCCAAATTGGAGGCTGGATGTTCGGAGGTCCCTCAATGCCACCTTCCAAGATCGCTGGATTGGCCATGGTGAACCAATTCGGTGGCCACCTCGTTCACCGGACCTCACTCCGCTCGATTTCTTCCTCTGGGGGTTACGTGAAGGACCGCGTGTTCGTGGCTCCAGTGAATGAACTCCCAGATTTACAAGCCCGCATCCGTGAAACGATTGCTACTGTACCAACGGACATGTCGGAAAGAACGCGGCAAGAAATTGAATACAGATTGGATATTGTTCGTGCTACCAATGGTGCACAAGTAGAGGTTTATTAATGTGTCAAATAAGAATTTTTTAGTTGTTCTTGTATTTCTTGTAGCTTCATTTTCCTACCATTCATACTTTGTTTTAAGATCTGATAAAATATGGGAGGTGTGAATGGAACATTCTATATTGTGATCCACTGACTCACTGCTAGGCAACACATATTACGCGGGAACGAATACGCAACAACAGGATATACGTTGCTAGGCAATGGATGTGTTTTCTGTGTGGTCCTACCAGAAGCTTTATAACACGAAGTCAAAAATTACTGACAGTTCAGTTCAGTTCACTTATGCTAGTCCCGCCTGGGAATTCGCGGCAGACACCCATCAAGTGAAATTGCAGCACCTGCAAAACAAGGTTCTCCGCACCATTGGCAATTTTGCAAGGTGCACACCGGTCCGCGACTTGCACATGGCATTTAAAATCCCGTACGTGTATGACTATATAACAAAATTATGCAGGAAACAAGCAGAAGTCATACAAAATCATGAAAATGAGAATGTTAGCAACATCGGACAAGGCGAAGCCCGACATAGAAAGTATAAGACGCTTAAACTTGGCGGCGGTCAGGCATACTACCGTTCAAGTGACTACGCTACTGTGGTAGCGAATACTACTAGAAATAGGGCATAATCTGCTGTACCGAGCCTGGATTGACAGAGGCCTTGTACATATTGTACATAGAAATAGGAATTAAGTTTAGATTGTAAATATATGTAAATACTGACAATGAACTTACTAATACAGACTATGATTGACAAATGACAGACCCGACCTCTCGTCAGAGAGGGCGCCCCAAATGAACAGGACAGTAACTTTCATATCAAGAAAAAAATCTGGTCATATGAGACCCAGGAGGGTGCTCGATACCAAGACTTGCTGACTGACTGACTGACTGACTGACCGTCAGTCGCAATATGACTTTGACTTTGACTACTGACAGTTCAGTTGGAGCAGTTGTGCGGTAAAAACTTGAGTGTGTTCAGTCTGTGAACTGTTGTAACCAGTTCTATAAAGGTCCAATAATTCGATCATGAAATCCAAAACCCGTTTTATACGTCAAGCAAGCCCCTAATACATTTCAATATGAATTAATTTAAAAAGGATTTACTTCAGTTACCGTATCTACAACTAATTCTTCATTCAATGACTTATTTATCTTGTAGCCTTCATAATACTGGGTTCATTCTTTATAAAAACAATATTTTATTCGAACAGAAAAAAATAAATGGAAATAAACAGCCTATTCTGTTGCAGAAGCGAAGACATTGCTGCGCAGTCATTAATATTACACAGAGTTATGTTTTCTTTGATTTAGTTAAACATTCGGAACACGTAAAAATATTTCAAATGGCACATTTATGTCTTGCCGATATTTATGTTTCCTATCCTGTACAACGATTGCCATTTTTTTACAAAATCGCCAGTTCCATTGGAGAATGTGCCAGGCAATGTCTGACATACGGGAAAAATGAAACTGCAGAGATAAATTTCGGAATACCGTTATGGGCCCCTTCGCAGGGTTACGTGTCGGGTAGACAGGCCTCGTTAGCCATGGCAGGCAGCCTGTCTAAGGGAAGAAAACCGTGAATAAAATCCTGGTCCTCATAGGTAAGGGTTTTGCAGAGGCTCAAGTAAAGAAAAAAGATACACGCATTCCTCAGAGATGCTTCATGTCTGAGGACGGGATGGGATAAGAAGCTCAACCCTTGCAGATGATGATGATGATGGTGTCTGCCGAAGATTTTTCATGTAGATAGCAGCAGTATATTTCATCAAGTTTAGCATTCTAATACAAATGTAGCTTTCTTTCCAAAACCATTCAATTTATTGAAGTTATTTATTTTTATTACTTTTGTATTTAGTAAATAAGATGTAGGAGTTTGTGACCGTGGTATATTCATATAAACACAATAGTTGTGTTGCATTTACTAGTTTCTTCCGATGAAACTTAATCTGGCTGTATACTACGAGGTAATACTATCATGTCTGATATTATTGATAGAAGCAATATCTCTGTGTTCAGAAATAGTGGGAGTCTTTCCTTCATTGAATTTAGCTTACGGCAGGAGAGTCCAAAAAAGAAGAATAAGTACTCCTAAGCGAGATGAGGTTAGCAGGGCATGTAGCACGAATGGAGAAGAGGAATACATATAGGATATTGGTAGGAAAGCCAAAAGGAATGGACCACTGGGAAGACCAAGACGCAGGTGGGTGGACAATATTAAAATTGATCTTAGAGAGATAGGATGGGATGGTATGGATTGGATTGATCTGGCTCAGGATGACTAGTGGAGGACTGTGAACACGGTAATGAACCTTCGGGTTCCATAAAATGCTGGAAATTCTTGAGTAGCTGCAGAATTGGCGGCTCCTCTGGAAGGGCTCAGCTCCATGAGCAAGTAAGCGAGATATATAGCGCGTAGCACTGGAAGGTTTAACGCTGTTTAATCCAATCAATCAATCAATCAATGAAACCTACCTACCCATCTATCCATCCATCCTTATTCCCGCTGCTCCAATTTGGGGCATAGGGCATCCGCGAAACGCTTTGTTTTGCTTCAGTTTCTTAATCTTGGACAGTCGGTAGGATTCCTTGGACGGGGGATCAGCCCGCTGCAAGGCCGCTACCTTCACAGGACAACACAAACACAGAGTAAACGCAGACAAACATCCATGCCTTGAGTAGGATTCGAACCCACGATCCCACCATTCGAGCGAATGAAGACATTTCATGCTTTCGACTGCGCGGTCACTGTCATCGGTAAAGAAACTATCAATCGATATAAAATTAGTGCCAAATTTGCTGTTCGTATGGATGAATTCCAGAGTTACATTGGCTCCGAATCCTTGAGAGCACAAAGTACGGTTCTGTACTTCAAGCGACTCGCTCAGTGTTCGGACGCTGGGCTATTAATGAGTTTCAGCCCAATGAACATCCTCCAGGCATCACGGAAATGTTTACTTGGTCTGATAATGAGGAAACCGACACCGCCAGCGGTAGCAGCAAGTGCAGGGTGGGACGTAGTTAGCACCGGAGGGCGCCAACCCCAGCTGTAAAACAGTGCACACACTAACCTATATGAGGTTCACACATGCGGCTTTAACAAGTCGGACGGCATTTATACAGGACTTATTGGCGCTGCTGGTGCTTTATACAGGCCAAATGTCCGTTGCGGCCCACAAGAAAAATGTCAATAAAATTATTTCATACCCTCGAGGGAAAAATTTGGAGGTATTCGTTTTTTTTAATGCTAGTGGGGTGGGACTAAGTCCCTTGTACTGCGGCAACTTCTGGCCTATTGTACCAGTCCCAGTTGATAGGTGAGGGTGATTGTGGAGCAATTGATGGAATGAAGATTGGCAGGGGAAACCGAAGTGGGAATCGAACCCAAGATCCCAACCTTCGAGAGAGCGAAGAGAGTTCATGCCTTAGACCGAGCGGTCACTGTGACGGGCCAAATAAGATACAACCCCTTCTAATTTCATGGATCAAAATCATCTTACTATTCACGGTTATATAGACTAACCTGTGCAGTTCATAAGGCGTCGGTAAATAAATAAATAAATATTCAGTCAACTTCAAAACATTATGACAGAAGAGTTATTCTGTAATTAGTAGCATATACGAGATGCATATAAATAAAAATACTTCGTTTGTGCAATCTGCAAACAAGTCATTGTTTGTGGTATATTTGGGCACTATCACAAATGGTAGAATGATTGGGGGTGAGCAATGAGTTTGAAAGGATTTAGAAGGAAACGGTTGTGACCTGGTCGAGCTACTAACCCGGCATTTATCTGCAACTAATCATGAAAGTGCCGGTCACGGTAGCCGAGCGGTCTAAGCCATGTACTATTCTCTCTCGCTCGGAAGCCAGGATAGTGGGTTCGAACTCCACACAAGGCATGGATGTTTGGTGGGTGCATGTGTATATTCTGTGTTTGTGTTGTCCTGTGTTTAGGGAGAGGCCTTGTGACGAGCTGATCACCCATCCAAGGAGTCATACAGGCTGTAAAAATGATCATGAAACTGAGAAATCAGCTATATGCTCCAAAGTGGGAACAATTGGAGAGGAAAAAGTCATGAAACAGAGAAACACGTCAGTAGGCATAGCCAGTGTTCCGACCGACATTCTAACTCAGTACCAATGCACAGCCTCACCGTTATACCAACCTGCTCAGTAAACACCATTCTTGATGGTTTCATATGTGTGGTTATTACTCTTTCAGCTGGTATTAAAAATGGCTTAATTTTCACCACTTTCAATTTCCATACACAGGCGACCACTGACTTACAAATTTCTACATTTACGAACATATTTTTCCATGCTAGACACCCTGAAAAGCCGCTACCTTATGACTCCAGCTCCCATGCACGACGCAATGAAATGAATTCCATCCGTCATCTCAAAACTAAATATTCTTCGACCCAAAACTCCTTGGATATGTATTCTAAGAGCCTATGCCAGTTCAATCGGTGAGAAACGCCGTGAATCCGAACCTACCAATCAACCAAGCAGTTCCCCCCCCCGCCCCCCCAAAATCTAGCCGTCTTACTCTGTCAAAATGTGTATATTTCGGCGCTCCAGCCGAGCAAGATGCAGTACAATCCGCTTCTGCTTTTCTTCAATAACCTTCCGCCTCCACAAAGAACAAATCATGTAACAAGGAGGAACTGAACGTTTGTGATACGACTTTAAAATGTACTTTTTTAATTAGTTCTGTACTGAATGTGATTTTTCATTTTTAAAGGCGTGTAATTTGTGTTTTACTTAGTTCTGCGCCACTTTCTTAGTCTTCTTCTTCTTCATAAGGCTCGACAGCTTCATTTCCTGAACGCTTTGGCCTGCTCAACAATTTCCTTCCAACTGCTTCTGTCCTGTGTGTGAGTTGTCCAGTTATAAATTCCTGAGTCCTTTAGATCTTCCCTTACGTCATCTTTCCGTCTGTTCTTAGGTCGGCCTCTCCTTCTTATAGCGTGTGGCTGCCAGTCATATATTCTCTTAACTGTTCGTCCAGCCTCCAACCCTGAGATGTGTCCAAGCCAACTTATTCTTTGGTCTTTGATGAAGTTAACTGTTTTCCTTCCGTTTATTAGTTTATCTAGTTCATTATTTGTTTTAATTCTCCAGGAGCCATCATGGTTCCCTTTCTTAATCAGTCTTAGTATTTTACGTTGTGAAATAGGTTTCCAGGAACGTAACTAAAATTTACATCAGTGCGCTGATGGGAAATATGGGTTCGCATTACGACGGCTATTCAGAAACCAATTAGTTCGATAGTGCGGGGGTCGCCTGATAACTTTATCTCCATAAACTAAACTCACATTCATGAAGTCATTTCCCACACAGGACTGAAATGACCACTGATCATTACGGACTGCGGCGTTGGTCATAAATATTGGGCTTCTTTACTGTCCTCTCCAAGAAAAACATAATTATTTTGCACGGTACGTGTGATTCAGATGAACTGGCTAATATGGATTTATCCACTTTTTTCATATTGCTAGTGGAGTGGGACTAAGTCCCTTCCACTGCGGCCACTTCTGGCCTATTGTACCAGCCCCAGATGATAGGTGAGGGTGTTTGTGGAGCAATTTCTGGAATGAAGATTGGCAGTGGAAACCGAAGTACTCCGAGAAAACTTGCCCCAGCGCCACTTTGTCCACCACAAATCCCACTTGACCAGACCCGGGATCGAAACCAGGCCGCCGCGGTTGGAAGCCAGCGACTAACCGCTTGAGCTATGACGCGGCCTATTTATCCACTTAGTATATTGTTTGTTGTTGCCGTTTTGGTTGTCGCTCGAATCCTGAAGAAAGATGAGCTAGAGGAGTATTTCGGATCGGAGTGGTAATTGCTTATAGAATATTTGACAAGGAGGCAATTCGAAAAGCATCAAATTAGAACACATATCCAAACCCCGGAAGGATGACTGAAAATATACGCTGGGAACACAAATTTTGTAAGACTTCCGACATGATCCCTTTGCACAATGAAGCGTAGTTGGAAGATCGCATCTGCCGTTCCGCTCGGTCCTTCTGTTGCCTATTGCCGTGTCCGTCAAAAACTGTAGAGGGAATTCAACGCCGGTTAGTATACAGAACATAAGAAGATAAGCTTCACTTTGGTTGAAGCTTAAATTTGATTCTTATCTCTTTAACGAGTATTTGCATTATACAGCGCGTGAAATACAACAAATAACAGCAATAAATATATTTTATTTGAAATATATTTCGATATTGTGTACTTAACGTAACAAAGTAGACAATTACACTGTCTCCGTGCAGCACTGTAGGCCTATTGCTGTGTTGGATTTCTAACAGCAGTACCAGTTATGGGCTGGGCGACCAAGTGGTCGGAGTTCGAGCCCCGGTGGGGTCAAGAATTTTCACTTCTTCATGTGGTCCAGACCGGCTCTGGAGTCCACCCAACCTCGTATCCAGTGGCTAAAGGCGGTTCTTTCGCCAGGGGTAAAGCGGCCAGGGAGTGAAGGTGACCACTCACCTCCAACTAGTACCGACGTCAAGAAAACGTGGGTCTATACATCCACCCTCATACGCCTTCATGGCGTGGTGCTTTATTAGTTAAGTACAGGGTCAACTTTACCTTCTTTTTTTTTAATTCGCTTGGGGGGTGGAGTTCAGCTGAGTCCACTCGGCACGTCGGCCACTGATTGGCGTATTGTACCTGCCCCGGGTGATTATAATGATGGAGAATTTGGTGGAATGAAGATTGGCAGGGGAAACCGAAGTACTCGGAGAAAACTTGCCCCAGCGCCACTTTTTTTTCCTTGGCACTACAACCCCATTGGGCCTAGGCCTACCTCCATGAACTTCTCCTTTCACTTCGGTTTTTCTAGATCTTACACATTCGGTAGGACTCCTTGGGCGGGTGATCAGCTCGTCGCAAGGCCTCTACCTGTACACAAACACAGAAAAACGCACACACACAAACTAAACATCCATGCCCTGAGTGGGATTCGAACCCACGATCCCGGTTTCCAAGCGAGCAAAGACAGTGCAGGCCTTAGACCGCTCGGCTACCGTGATCGGCCCCAGCGCCACTTTGTCCACCACAAATCCCAATTGACCAGACCCGGGCTCGAACCCGGGGCGTCGCGGTGGGAAACCAGCGACTAACCGCTTGAGCTATGGCGCGGCCTACAACTTTAGCTTAGTAGCAGCACATCTGGATCTGCAAGAAATGAACATCAAGGCCACTGAGCTAGCAGTTCTCGAAAGAATGCATCCCCATTTGTGAAACACGTGTGTGTACGTACTGAAGTCAGTGTTCACAATTATATACCCCTCGTTTTCTTACAAACTACGATCTTCGCATTCGACACTACAGCATCTGAGACAGTGCCTGCGTCGTAAACCAAACCACAGTAATGACAAGTGAGAGGATTTACACGTATATCCGCAAACCGATAAATAAAATTTAATGTCTAATACAATAAATTTTTGCAAGATTTAACCGAAACATTTTAAAATTGCCAATTATTTATCTGTGTAAAAGCTTATTTGGAGTTCTGTCATTATTTTCTAATGTAGCAGTGAGGTTTGTTAGCATTTACGGGCAATACAGCGAGTGACGCCCATGCTTCAATCAATGTCACAGACTTTTGCTGACAACACACGTATATTGCACTGATGAGACGGTTTATCTAGAGTGAAATCGTTTTTACCGTGCAGAGTAAATAATTGAAATGGCTTATATACGTGTATAGCTAGAGATGAAAAAACTCACTTCGAAAATTCCACCTATTTGTTGCATTTGAGATAATTCAGAATGACCGCCTCTGTGATCTAGTGGTCAGAATTCCTGGCTACAGATCCAGAGGTCCAGGTTCCATTCCCGGTGCTACCAGATTCTTTTCTGAGAAGTAATGAGTCTGGAACGGAGTCCACTCAGCCTCGTGAGGATGATTGAGGAGCTATTTCACGGAAATAACGGCTCTGATATAGAAAACCGAAATTAAAGGCCTTGGGGATTCGCTGAGCTGACCACGCCACTAACTTCGCCGACAAGCGGCGATCGCTCGGTCGGTATAGTTCGCTTGAGGACTAAAACCACGGTGATTGAGATAATTCAGAATGACCGTGTATTGACCACGCCACTAACTTCGCCGACAAGCGGCGATCGCTCGGTCGGTATAGTTCGCTTGAGGACTAAAACCACGGTGATTGAGATAATTCAGAATGACCGTGTATTGATTCGTGAGTATGTTGCAACTGCGTACGGAAGGAAATGGAACGTGCAGTTGTAGTGTCTGCAGGCTCCTGCTCACGCTGGTTCCTCGCTCGCGGATTTTTCTACCCTTCAGATGAAAGCGATAGGTTCCTTCGAAACGTCGGTTCGCACAAGAACTACACGGCGCCACATCCCAGAAGACGGCATTCTTCATAGCCACCGCCGTGAAAACCTCAAATCTTCAATCGCATTGGCTACAATGATGCATCTTTGTAAAAACTACGAAAACCATTCACAAATTTGTACATAACTACACGAAAAATTTTGTCAGCAACTGAATTTTATTCAAGCAAGACACAGCTTGTCCTCAATCACGGACAGACCGAATTTTGCAACTAATAAAAGCAAATGAAATTGATAGAATGTTGCATTTAATCTATTCCTCAAAATAAATTACTCTTATTATTACTATTATTATTATTATTATTATTATTATTATTATTACTACTACTACTACTACTACTACTACTAATTATTATTAATGTTTTAGCCACTGTGCTGTTAAGTTTTCACGTAAATAAACACGAAATGAATTGAATTATTACTATTACTATCAATATTACTATTATTAATATATTTAATTGAAGTTTATTTTCTTTACGAGTATCCGAAACAAAGTCCTGGAAAATTTATAATTCCACAGCCTCTAACAGGAGCATTAGAAAATGTATAGTATGATGGTAAAATAAGTACTGAGTGTGCCCAGGGCCAAGAATCTGTGTCTGAACCTAATCAAGGGAACATAACATAAACCACACAGCGGGAAGCATCCTACGTGTACACTTTAGCTTGGGTGATGAATCATCGAGGATTAAATGAACATACAGGATAAACCTTCGTAATCGGAAGGCTGAAATCCAGCTCTTATCTTTCCTGTAGACACTGGTGATCTTACCGAAGAAGGGGGAAAATGGAGAAAAATAGTTTCAATTAAAGAGACAACTTATTAAAGGACTTGAAGAAAAAAGTTTTATTTCTAAGCCAGAAATGATGTAGGTAAATAAAATATGGGGAAGTCTACAAAAAAGGTGTTAAATGCATGGAACAACTAACTTCAAAATACCTGCTGAAAAAGATTAAATATTTCTGATAAAAGTGAATTCTGGCTCTCGTTGTTCAACTTTCAGGTAAAATAATTGTTTTTAAGTGTTCAATGTGCATGTATATCGTACGTGAAATGTAAGAAGTCTCTATAGAAAACAGCCTCTCTATTGTTGATGTTTACTTACAGAGCCGTTGCTTAGCAACGCTCTGGCCATCCACGTTATAATAGTAAGAGGTCGCTGGTGTGATATTATTCTGAATGTTCATTCAACAACAGAGGATAAACTGATGATTTGAAGGACAGATTTGACTAGGAATTAGAACTAGTATTCAATATACGTATTCCCTAAATAACATACGAAAATTCTGCTAGGAGATTTCAATGCCAAAGTTGGTAGGGAAGACATTTTCAAACAAACAACTGGGAATGAGAATTTGCACGAAATTAGAAATGATAATGGAGTTAGAGTAGTACATTTTGTCACATCCGAAAATCTGACTGACAAAAGTACAATGTTCCCACATCGTAACATTCATAAATTTACTTGGACATCTCCTGATCGAAAGACTCGCAACCAAATTGACATTACTTCGATTGATAGGGGACGACATTTAAGTGTAGTTAGGTCCTATCGATCAGAGCAGCAGTTTATGATACTGACCACCACCTGGTGGTGGCACAAGTCTGGGAGAGACTGGTAGCGAGTAAACAAACAGCGCACAGAGTTCATATGGAGAGGTTCAATCTCAAGAAATTAAACGAGGTAGAGGGTAAAGAGCAGTATCGTGTTGAGATCTCAAATAGGTTCGCGGCTTTGGAAAACTTAGATGCTCAGGTTAATTGAAGAAGCATACATCATGGTTCGAAGAATAATGCTCGAAATTATTAGATAAAAGGAAGTAAGCCAAGTTGCAATGGTTACAGGATCCAAACGAAATAAATGAGAATAATCTGAACAATATAAAGGCGCGTTCACATTACTCGTGCTCGTGCTCGCCAGGCTTGTGCTCGTCGAGAGACTCGTCTGGCTTTTTCTTGTGCTCGCAAATCTTCGTCCACACTACTTCAGTTGCTCGCCAGGCTTCGGCGCGTGAGGATCCGTATATTTACTCGTGGTGTGTATAGGCTGTAGTCGTATTTTAATTTATTGGCTATAGTTTTTAAATTAAAAATTAAAAATTTGCTTGTCTCGTGACTTGTCATATCGTCCACATTACTCGCGAGCATAGCGAGTCGCACGAGCACGAGTAATGTGGACGCGCCTTACGACTTGAAGCCAACAGGCATTTCAGGAAAAACAGAGAGAATATCTGAAAGACAAAATCAATAAGCTTTCAAAGAAAAATAAGGAAAAGTATATTAGAGACCTCTATAGAGTAATAAATGAATTTTATGAGGAATTGCCAACCTAGAAGTAACTTAGTGAAAGCTGAGAATGGTGATCTGCTTGCAGATTCCCATAATATTTTGAATAGGTGGAAGAATTACTTCTGTCAGCTACTGAATGTATGTTCACGCATTATTTGGTTAATGGACCAATAATGCAGAAAGCCTTTGCTTCTAATTTTTTCGGATAATGGATCCACACTGTACCAATTTGTTCGGACTATCTCGCAGGATGACACCAACTTGGAATGTAAAATGAGCGGATAATATTAAAAGGGATCTCAGTGTTGGAGGCAACAAGTGCGAGGTTCTGGACTCAATTTTACTGATCAAGGATACAGTCTAATGATAAGCTTTCGTAAAAACATCAATGAACCTTCCACGAAATTGAGAACTTTTATTTATGAACTGAAAAAAGCATATAGACTTTTCGAGAAAAGCTTAGTACCATGCAGATGGCCGATCGATTAATTAGTTTCAAAAGTCGCTACGCTTATGCTTTTCATATAATTGCCTTATGCTTCATGCTGTGAATTTACAAAACTTCGGAGGTCATTCTCGTGTTCGAATCATAACAATAAATAACACCGAAGTTGGTTAAAATTGTTTAACGATTTAATTAACGACCCAAAGCGTAAAACCTGCGTCCTTAATTAGAATTCAGACAATTGCCAGAACAGAGGCGAAGCGTTTTAGGGGAGAAAATTTTACAAACCATTCTTCTTTGGTAAATGAAAATTAGTTTCCGCTGCTCTATTGTTCATGTCGCGAAACATTTGGTAGTCATCTAAACATGTTATATAATAATGTAAATGCAATTGTTTTTAACAATTTCGACAATAAAATTTTGTTCTCGGTGTCTGGTATTTTGCGTCATTAATTCTGACGAAGTTTTGAGAAGACTACGTGTTTTAACTTGGGGGGGGGTGAGCATTAGTCGTCGTCTAGCACTGTATTTAAGCTTGCCCCGGAACTGATTATCATTGATGGTGTTTTGACTGAAGAAAACTGAAAAATGCCGGGTCGGATTTACAGTTTTCGGGGCTCAGGAGAAATTAAAATGTCTAGGGTCCTGTCAGCAAGAACCAATTCCGGTCGTAACAATTCGTTTTTTTTTTCTTTATTTCGTGTAACTGAACATGTGAAGTAACTTTTAGTGATTTTAGAGACGAAAATGACAACAAAATCTATAGATTCTATTTCTCTTTCAAAGGGACTTAGGGAAGACCCACCTGCCTGCTCGATGTTAAATTCGGCCCTGAAAAAAAGAACTCCCATATGCCACTTCGCTCAATCGATTCCTGCGTTGAAGAAACAAAATCCATGACCTCAGCAACAACATACGCAAGCCTACAGCATATGAATTAGCTACGGTGAGGCAGGTGGGGTGGTAAGCACGAATGATACAGATTCTGCTCAGTTCAAAGTAGTAGTGTAGCGCGAGAGACAGAGGAAAACCACGAATCTCTCCAATAAATGAAAGAGAATATTTTTTTATAATTCGAACTATAACTGACATGGAAGGGAATGCCCACTGCTTCCACTGTTTGGTAGGAGAAGCTGGTTTCTCTTTACACGGTCTGAGGACCCAGCCAACCACCATTCTAACTAGCAACAGAGATTTTACCAAATAGATAAATCTTTATGAACATAAAGCTGGCCACCAGCAGCCAACTACTGCTGGGTTTAAGCACGCGCGGAGTTTGGTGTTAATTCTGTTTGCGTGGGAACTATTAATTATGTTCTTGAAACCTAAAGAATTTGGCTTATTTATTATTAAAGGAATTTTCTGTGACTACACAGTTTTCCTCAACGCCTAGACACGTTTTCCCCGACGCTCTCCAGGGCTCTCGAACGAAATATTCTTCCACTTGAAGTTTCTTCTCTGCACGCTGTCACCAATCCCACCCTCCCATATGCTGACTGGGCCACCGCGCCTCATGTTCCCCTGCGAGTTCAAATCTGCAACCTGCCCAGCAATTCGGTTGCCCTGCATTCACACGATGTGGCTGTTAACATCTTAACTGCTGTTGTGTTTCCATTACCATTCTTGCCCTCATTCTTTCATTTCTAATTCTATCCATTCGTCATGGGCCGCGCCATAGCTCCAGCGGTTAGTCGCTGGCTTCCCTCAGCGGCGGCCCGGGTTCGAGCCCGGGTCTACTTAAGTGGGATTTGTGGTGGTCAAAGTGGCGCTGTAGCGGGTTTTCTCCGAGTACTTCGTTTTCCCTTGCCAATCTTCACTCCACCGAATTCTCCATCGTCATAATCACCCTTGGCATGTACAATAGGCCAATCATTGGCCGATGTGCCGAGTGGACATATATATATATATATATACATGTGCATATGTACGTATCTATGTATATTTTTACTTAATTATTAACACCTGAATGACGTTACCTACTGTATCTGTTATTCATGTAAAGTAATTTTCTTTTTCATTGGCACTACAGCCCCAGTGGGCCTAGGCCTACCTCCATGAAACTCTCCGTTCACTTCGGTTTTTCTAGATCTTACACGTTCGGTAGGACTCCTTGGGCGGGTGATCAGCTCGTCGCAAGGCCTCTACCTGTACACAAACACAGAAAACGCACACAAACATCCATGCCCTAAGTGGGATTCGAACCCACGATCTCGGCTTCTGAGCGAGTGAAGACAGTGCAGACCTTACACCGCTCGGCTACCGTGACCGGCACGTAAAGTAATATTACGGGGAATAAATTCGTGCACTAAAATTGTTATGTAATACGTACTATGTATGTTGTTTACTGTACTATAATACACAATTTATCTCGCCTCCCATTTAGAAAAGACTCCAATAAAAATCCAGTTATGAACGGATCGGTCGGTGGTCTCGGAGAAGTTTTGCTGAATTTATAATCGGACTTGATGAGAAAGTTATGATGCTTGAGGAATAAGATATGGAAATAGGGTTTCAGAGCTCATTTGAAGATAGCCCTGAAGTCATGGAATTCGCCTGGGAAGATAGATAAATCACGAGAAACAATTCTAGTTGCTAACAGGTCAGTACTAAGACTTCATCTACTGCACGGCAACCGGACGGGTTATGAGTCCCAGGTATCTCTCTATGCAATGGTTACTGGAAATTTTTCTCCGGGGTTAAAACAGCTGGGACGTGAAGCTGGCCATTCACCTCCATCTAGTACCGAGGTCAAGAATATTGGAGCTATACAGGCACTCCCACAAATTTCTTCATGGCGTGGTGCTTAATTAATCAATTCTCCCAATTTCACTCTCATAGGCTATTTGGGTAATGTTAATGATTTCTGTTTTATTTTCTCATATTTACGTATTACATTTTTCTGAAGTTAGCCTGAATTCTTAGAGCAGTCTCTAACTGATCTTCCGTCTCTGCTAGGCGTACTCTGCCGTCCCCCTGGCTTACGCCTTTTTGAACTGGTATTCCTGCCGATACACTACTTCCGGTTTTAATTAGTGCTTGATTTTGTTATAAATTTCTCTATTAATGCTGTATATATTTCTTGACAAATTTATCTTCTTCAATATGTTCAATACGCCTTCCAGTTTTATACTGTCAAAAGCCTTCTTCAGGTCTACGAAATAAAAACTGGTACGTTAAATTCAATATTTGTTTGATACGTGTATTTCCTAATTCGTTTGTAGGCGTCTATGAAGTTGCTGCTTATTATAATAACTTTGGAAACAAAACAAATTAGGAAGAAGGCCGTCTTCTGGGATGTGGGGCCGTGTACATATTGCGTAAACCGACGATTCGGAGGAACGTATCGCCTCCATCTTCAGGGTATAAAAATCCGCGAGCGAGGAACCAGGTGGCTAGCCACCTGCTCACGCTGGTTCCTCGCTCGTGGATTTTTATACCCTGAAGATGGAGGCGATACGTTCCTCCGAATCGTCGGTTTACGCAATATGTACACGGCCCCACATCCCAGAAGACGGCATTCTTCATAGTTACCGACGTGAAAACCATAAATCTTACAAAACAAATTATGAATGCTTGTGATATTACATTATTGACTGATCTTGCAATAATATGTTTTATTTATTATTGAATATCTTGAACCGACAAGGCTTAAATTGTGTGCAGCGCTTATTGCTGAACTGCTAGTGGTCGTAACTTCCAGAAAATGAATGTAACACAATTCCTGGAAAATTTACCTTTATCATTTTATTACTACCATAAAATGCTTTTAATTATGGACGAAAATGAAAATGCATCCTGAATTTCAGTACGATAAAGTTTTCCGAAAGGCAGTACTATTTGTTATAGTTTAATTCATTGCTCTGTTTATGTGAACCCTGGTGCTCAGTTCGATTCACTCTAAGTATATTAGCAAGAAATTAATAATACGACTATGTATGAATAATGTAGACTGAGGACTGCACTTACGTAATTCGTCATACATATGACATGGCTAAG
This sequence comes from Cryptotermes secundus, assembly GCF_002891405.2. Lineage (NCBI taxonomy): Eukaryota > Metazoa > Arthropoda > Insecta > Blattodea > Kalotermitidae > Cryptotermes > Cryptotermes secundus. The sequence continues at coordinate 634,810 of NW_019737981.1, forward strand.
CCCTCTGTTATTCTGGTCTGTTGACCATTCAAACGGTTATTATAGCCAACTGGAATAGAAATCGTTATTACGAGTGTCTTTATTGTCTCTGTGACATTTCAACTACCTTCAAATTGGCTTTTGTACTCAATGTTAATTTCTGTTAATGTTCACTGATTCGCTGTTGCAGATTTTATGCACTATAACTGGCACATTGCAAAATGTTTTGTTCATAATACACCATGTTCAAGTAGAACTTAAGGGGTTCTAACGCTGGTGGATGACACACAGAATTACTGGGTTTTTGGACTTTGTCCATCGTCCGAAATTCTAGGTAATAGAGGACACGACGTTTCGGAAACTGGATCTGTTTCCGTCTTCAAGTGAGAAAAGAAGACACCTACTCAGGTGAGCTAATCTCAATCACGTCCAGTGAGTGATATTAGCTCTTTTTAAGGGGCATAACTGAGTAGGTGTCTTCCTTTCTCGCCTGAAGGCGGAACAGATCGTTTCCGAAATGTCGTGTCCTCTGTTGATTGAGGTTAGCTATTTCTAAGGGGCTTCCCTTCTCACCTGAAGACGGAAACAGATCCAGTTTCCGAAACGTCGTGTCCTCAATTACATAAATTCCGGACAATGGAAAAAGTCCAAAAACCCACTAATTCTATACACCATGATCAGTTCACTGTCTGGGTCTCCCGAAACTAATGTAATAAGACACGCAACCAAATTTACAATCACATTTTTAATATTGTGAAAATCTTAAGGAGATCCAAAACAACAAATAAAATCAGATGAAGAGTATAATTTTGAGGAGCTTATTTCTGTGCCTTCGGAAAACTGACCAGTGTTTTCTGTTATTTCTGATTGCAGGTAGCAATGCTGGGTCTGAAGCCATGTTCAGTGTCTCTCCATCTGAGCCTCCTATGTGTACTTCCGCTGCATATGTGCGTGTTGGCCCTTGGCACAGTATCAGCCACCCCTGGCACTCCCGAGGCTCCTGAGGAATCTTCATCCGGTTCAGGCGGCGAAATTGATCTTCTGCCTCACCTTGAAGAATCATCTGCGGCCGACAATTCCGAACTGGATTTCGTCAAACGACTTTACGACTTCGGTCTGGGGAAGCGTGCTTACAGCTACGTCTCCGAATACAAGCGACTGCCTGTTTACAACTTCGGCCTTGGGAAAAGAAGCAAAATGTACGGCTTTGGGCTGGGTAAACGTGCAGGAGCTGACGGCAGGTTGTATTCCTTTGGTCTCGGCAAACGGGACTACGAAGATTATGTCCAAGAAGAAGAACCCGAAGATGAAGATGAGGAGATTGAAGATCCGGATGTGGACTTCATGGATAAACGCGAGAGGCTGTATTCGTTTGGTCTAGGGAAGAGGGCCAGACCCTACAGTTTCGGAATTGGAAAGAGAAGTCCTTCTTCAGGAATTCAGCGACTCTACGGGTTCGGTCTTGGTAAGAGAGGGGGTTCTTTATATAGTTTCGGACTTGGTAAACGTCCTGACGGCCGGCTGTTCTCTTTCGGACTGGGAAAGAGACCTGTCAGTTCTGGAAGACAGTCTGGAAGCCGTTTCAATTTTGGCCTCGGAAAAAGATCTGATGACACTGATTTCAAGGAATTTGAAGACGAAATTGAAGAGGAAGGAAAGCGAGCGTCACAAGGACACAGGTTTGCCTTTGGTCTGGGAAAACGTGAGGTGCTTCCCAGCGAACTGGAGGCAGTAAGGAGTGAAGAACAGGAAAAGGAGACGAGCCACAAGGATGAAAGTAGGAAGAACGGGACTGCCGAAGGCTATGACCTCTCTGGAAGAAGAGTGAAACGAAGTCTTCACTATGCCTTCGGCCTCGGCAAACGAGCGTATGATTTGCTGTCATCATCACTTGACGGTAACGAAGACGACGAAGAGGCCGACGAAGAGTTCTCAAGACTTGTCCGTCGACCTTACAATTTTGGCATCGGTAAACGAATCCCAATGTACGATTTTGGCATAGGAAAGCGCTCGGAGCATTAGAATTTTATTTCGATTTCCCCGAAACCAATCATTATCAAACACCAACCGATAATTTTCTCCCCTTTCTATGCCTCTCTAATAAAATTATAGACTCTAAACGTACATAAAATAAAGAAACATATAATATTTTCAAAACATACAACCCGAAATCATTAATTCTAAATGAAGCCATCTACAGTGAAACTACTGCATTCTATAAAAGGGCAGATAGCTAATCATTTAACTTGTTATTAAAATACATCAAAGCTTACGTAATGGTGTAATCAATTTGTGTTACCTCCTTAATGTCTCGCTCACTGGACAATGTTGCCAATAGTCATGTCTTGCTCAGTTGCTAAGGTACCGAGTTGCACAGACTGACATGATGAGGCCAACCGACACTCCGCCCATTCTCTGCATAATTGCAGACAAATCAAATTGTGAGGCTTGGTACTACAAGGCAAGTCCACAGAGAGAAGATTTTCGATCAGAGATGGCAGTATACATTAAGGATATTTCAGTGAACTCTTGTTTGCAAAGATGATAATAAAAGCAAAGTTTATGGACGTATTTGCGTTTGCATTCTGTGCAACTGACCTTCCTGTACGCGCATACACTTCAATTATTTACAGTTTTATGCATACCATTGAATATTATGGCCTCTAAGTTTTATGCATACCATTGAATATTATGGCCTCTATCTTCAAACTACAGAAAGAGTTCTGAAATTTTCCAATGCCATTCCTCATTACTTTTCCACACGTTTGTGCCAGTGTTCACACTTCTTCACATATTTCACTAGTCGACCTAAGTACCCCATATTTTAGCCACTGTTCCAAGTCTTAATTGCATCCCAAATTCATCATTCATATATTCAAATTGTTCACATACTGCTATTTCAATATAAATTAAAGAGTCCAGTGAAGAACAGCTGTGAAAAATTGTGAGTCGTAATTTAGTAACAGAATAAATTTCTCTCCATATGGCAGCAATTTCGACAAAGGCATATAATTTATTTCCCATTAGATTTCTTGTTACATTCTGCAGAAATACTGCTATTCATGTGTAATCAAATTTGTGACATTGGGAACTTATAAAATCATTTTGCAGTGTGCACTTATAGTTATCCGTATGAAATATGAAAACCAGTGTTCCCATTTCTTTAATGCAGAACCTACACACAGCGCTGTCACACGGTTACATCTGAAAAAATACGGATACAAAACTTGCAAAAAGATTTCACTCTTCAGCCATTCAAACTCTCTCTCTCACACACACAGGGAGGGTGCTGTGTTAAGTCAGATAAGTAGGAACTTTTGCTAACATTTAAGGTCAGATTTACATAAGTTTCGACAAACTTTAAGCAATTAGATGAACCATTAAAGTATATTTTGTATATATGTGCACAATACAATCCAAAGAGGAACAAAGTGATACATAGGCATACTGTGTAACCTGAAAAAAAATAGCCAGTATACAAATCATCGTCAGATGGTACATGTGTCATCGCGAAGAACTTACTGTTCAATTTTAACCATCGCTGTTTTTCAGATCAGTTCACAACATGACGTGGATCTCGATGTAATTCCAGTGATCGGTAACAAGTGAATAGATCTGTTACGTAGCCGAATTCTTGCTATACATATTAGAAATATTTTGATTTAAATTTGAAATTTATGTTGTTTTTAATCTACCTAATTACGTAAATGGAAACGAATCCTCAATAGCAGAAAAGGCAGTGTCTCTGCTGGAAATATTTGAAGTGTATAATATTTATGTTATACTGGTAAAAATTTAAAACAGAATAAAATGAATGTACCAACAAAATTTCGTTTATAAAAGATTGATGATATAAAAGATAGGATGGTGACAAAATATCTGCGTTTGTGGTAACAGTGCACTTTAAATTTAAGTTTGTATTGTTGGTGTCCATGACTCTGACTAACAACTGAATACGCTAATATTTTAAGGCATATCGCAATATTTAGAAATCGAGAAAGATATTTACTTACTTCAGTCAGTGAAAGTGGCTGTGACTTGCTGCTCCCCGAAAATTGAATGCTTACTCGTATTACATTCCAGCGCATTTTCGATGCTACTTCACATGAAACAAACATGCGCGTATACAATTCGCCAACAATCAATTGGGAGGTAGTTCCTGGAACTACTGAGTACCCATTGCTGTTTGTCGAATTCGGTATTAAATATAACACAAAATATAAGGAAAAATAATAATGAAAATGTCACAAACATATCTTCGCATGTATAATATTATTTCGTTTTTGTGACGCAAAATATCCTCTTTACCGACACATGAATGGCATTCACTAATTGGCGGGGTAATTCAAACAGTTTCCTTCTTTTTTTTCTTATTCCAACACCACGATATGACAGTGAGATAAACTGGCATCTCTGATTGGATAAATTACCGTAAATAACAAACAATATCGAAAATCTACTACAGTTTTCTTAGTTGGCTATTCAACGACGCTGTCACAAACAGTACAGCGCCAGAATATCTGTTATAATAATGATACTAGTGAAAGACCTCTTCAACACAACAGTACTCTTTGTTACCATGGTAAAACTGAGTGGGAGATTCATTAACAAAGGGCGAACATTCCTAACAAGTAAGGCAACAGTGAGGACCACTGCATCATATTACTTCTGTATATTAAAGAGTAAGTAAACATATAATTTTAAAAATTAATTGAAGAAATTTCAATAATAAAGGATATAAATAAAGGATGTTTAATAAAGGATATTTCTTGCAAGGTATTCCGAGTCTGTTCCAATTAATGAAACAATTGTGGCATTTTGGAATATGTCAATCCAACAGATTTACACTTTTCAAAAGGACTGTAAATTATTGTTTCTGGAATTGTTACCAAATATAACATTGAACAAAAATGTGTATGATGTTTGAAAACGATAATTCCATTACAATACAGAATAATCCTTTATCCCATGGACGAGAAGAACGATAACATGTTTACGTGTATTATTCCATTAAGTCCCTATTACAGTTCCAACAGAAAGNTTAACACCACATATACACGGTGCCAAATCCCAGAAGACTGCTTTCTTAATAGTCACCGCCGTGAAAGCCTAAAATCTTACATCCTAAACTTTACAGGGTCGGCACGACAAGTTACTGGCAGTACCCCAACATTATCTTAATTACCACCGATATATTGACATATTCTCAATAACAAGACAGCCAATTACTTACAACAGCTCGATGAACAAGCTTCATAAGGTAAAGCTATCCCTATACGCCACGAAGACAAATGGAGAGTGGAGGTACAGATCCATGTATTCTCAGCCTCGGCACTGGATGGACATAGCTGTCTGCTTCACACTAATGCTTTTACCCCCGGGGCAAGACCCTCCCAGTGCTAATTGGTTAGGAAATTTTGTGGACCTCAGGGGTGCTATGCTTAAAAGTCTCTTACACTTGCCGGTATGCAATTTCCTAGTCATCTAGCCCACAGGCTAATCATTTTACCGACTGAGACATCCCAGCCCATAATGAAGCCCCTCTTCTACCTTTTAATCTAATGTATCTATTATTCATTTGCACTCCAATCATCCGTTCTTCTTGGACGATTGTTATTACATAGTACCGACTGTCTGAATTGTAGGGATATCAATTATATTATATATTTATATATTAAAAATATCAAAACAAGCCTAGATATTGCCATTCAATCACTCGCTCACTCATGGAGAAGAGCCCTTCTTGAGGAGCCATCAATTATGCAGCTACTCTAGAACTTCCAAACATTTTACGGAATCCTGAAGTTCATTACCGTGTTCACAAGAGCCATCCACTGGTCCCTATCCTGAGCCAGATAAATCCAATCCATACCATTCCATCCTATTCTTCTAAGATCCATTTTAGTATTCTCCACCCACCTACATCTTGTTTTTCCCAGTGGTCTCTTTCCTTCTGGCTTTCCCACCAATATCACTCGTGTTACGTGTCCTGCCCATCTCCTCCTCCTTGACTTGGACAAATGTACAAGTTGTGAAGTTCCTCATATGCAGTTTTCTCCAAGCTCCTGTCACTTCATCTCTCTTTGGTCCAAATATTCTCCTCAACACCCTGTTCTCCAACGCCCTCAGTCTATGTTCCCCCTTTAATGTCAGAAACCAAGTACAGAACCCGTACAGAACCACAGGAAAAATTATAGTTTTGTATATTCTAACTTTTATGTTTTTAGACAGTAGACGAGAAGACAAAAGTATATATTATCATTAGAAACAGTAAACGGAATACCCGGCAGGTCACGGTAGCCGAGCGGTCTAAGGCATGCACTGTTTTCACTCGCTTGGAACCCGGGATCGTGGGTTCGAATCCCACTCAGGGCATGGATGTTTGTGTGCGTTTTTCTGTGTTTGTCTACAGGTAGAGGCCTTGCGACGAGCTGATCACTCGCCCAAGGAGTCCTACCGTATGTGTAAGATCTAGTAAACCGAAGTGAAACGGAGAGTTTCATGGAGGTAGGCCTAGGCCCAAATTGGGGCTGTAGCGCCACAGGAAAAAAAACGGAATAGCCTAGGAACCAGAACTGCGTTCCGGGCAATTTTTGATCCAATTATATTTGACATTTTGTATAATCTTCGCCCTAAACAAATGTTAATAACATAAACAGATCCATACGCAGATAAAAAATATTCTTCCGCCAATCTATATACAAGTGTTTATGTTCTTTGCAAGAATCAAATTACTCCGAAATCTATACTAATTGTAGTCACATAATTTCAACATTAGTTCCTATCTTGGTATGTTAAGGCCCCGCCATAGCTCAAGCGGTTAGTCGCTGGCTTCCCACCGCAGCGGCCAGGGTTCGATCCCGGGTCTGGTCAAGTGGGATTTTTGGTGGACAAAGTGGCCATGGGCAGGTCTTCTCCGAGTACTTCGGTTTCCCCTGCCAATCTTCATTTCACCAATTGCTCCACAATCGCCCTCACCTATCGCCTGGGGCTGGTACAATAGGCCAGAAGTGGCTGCAGTGCAAGGGACTTAGTCCCACCCCTCTATCAATAAAAAATTAGCATCTTTCATCGAATTTCTAAAATAGGTTCACAGTTCTCACTACAATTTAGGATATGACACAAGATATAGTCTCAGTTAAGACTTACATTGTTTCTCAACGGAATGAAATGTTTACACATGGAAAAACACTTTCTTCTTTTGAGCCTGTGCTCTTTTGCTATGCAGGTTTCTTCATTTCCTGAATGAAATATTTTATGTGCAACAAATAAACATGACGGCCAGTGGAGTATGTAGAAAATATGTATATCTCCTTGATTAGGCTTTCCACCCACACCACGCAATGTCGGTACACATGACTCAAAGCATAATATATACCAATACGCGCTATTTACTTTCAGATATAAAACACAACGAATCCCACAAGATATCACAATCTACAACAAAGGACGACACGGACGCTAACACCGTAAATACGGGACAAGAATATATATTAAAATATATAAAAAATAAAAAAATTGACAAAATTACATGTATCGCAACGATTTTAACAATATACACTAATGCAGAACAGGAATAGGATACTTCAATAAGGAGTGACGTATTTAAGAATACTGCCTGATGATGTTACAAATATGGATCGAAACATGTAGTAGTCACTAAATACAACCAACGTAACACAGAGATATTAAGATTAGTTTAAATTCTGATAAATTTGTTGTGCTGACGGTAAAAAAACGCATCATGACACAACAGGAGGCAAACAATAAAGATTTTCCACATCTGTAATGGAACGCTTTTGTTTGCAATACTTTCCTTCGGCGGCTGCGAATACGACTTCCAGAAACCGGCATCACCAGGGAGCCGAATCACAACTACGGCCATCTATCGAGCCACTGAAGGTTATTTCCTCTGCCAACGAATTCCTTGCAAAATTTCAGGTTCTCGCAGCGGTGGCTATGAAGAATTCTATTTTCTGGGATATAACGTCATGTAGTCCGTTGAATGTGAACAGACATTTAGGACAAACATGTTGCCTCCATCATCAGAGTCGGAGAAAAAATGAAGCAAGAAATCAGCATGAAGCAGGCAGTAAGCAAACATCGGTTGCATTTTCAACAGATTACACGGAATTATATCCCGCAAGGAAGAACTCTTCAAGGAATTCCTTGCCCTTAGCGGAACCCAAATAATCGTCAAATTTCAGCACAGAAGGTTTCAGGTTAATGCTTATAACATTTGCTTCTTATTCCATAGTGAATGGTTGAGTTTCCATGGCGGTAACCGTCATTTCCAATTGAATATTTTTGTGATACACCGAAAAACATCCAGATAAATACTGTTACGTATAGGGCGTGTGGTGACTTATAAGAAAGGTTCTGGACTGGATTATTGGATTTGACACATTCAGACAACTAAGGACTACAGGCAATACAGTGAAATCGTTGATTTACACACTTTCCAGTTCACCACTGCACACGCACTAGGGTTCTCGGTCTTCATTGGTCGTATCCTGGCAACGGATTTATAACAGTCTCACTGTCTCTTAAAATGATATATGACATCTTCTTTTCACCGCCTAATTCCTTACTTCCCATTCGTTCTCAATCACCTTAGACAACTATCTCCAGAACTCTACCTAATTCTTTACAACCCTCTGATCCCTTGGAACTTGTCGTTATATATCCTCGGGGCGGACCCCACAGAAAACGCCGTTTTTTTATTGTCCCATATTATTTTAGGCGTGTTTACTGATTCGTTGCCTAGCAATAGACGTTCTATTGTTGGGCGCGTTGGCTCCCGCGGGAATGCGTTTACCGGGTCGTTGCCTAGCTATGGGTCTATACATCACAATACCGTGGTAATAACGTAATCCCTCAATCTGGCATTTGAAACCCTAATCCCTGCCACTCCCTCAGTTTTTCAATCATCGTAATAATTATCTCAAGAGATACGTCGTCAAATTTGGTACTGAAGGCTTCGTCCTCAGTGAGTCCTTCCGGTAGGACGATCTCAGAGCCGGTGTGGATCTTGGCGAGGAGAAACATCTCCATCCGCGCTGGGGGCCTAACACTGAGTGTCTGTCACGCAGCCAGTTACTTTACCGGCAGGCCGCGCCATAGCTCAAGCGCTCAGTCGCTGGCTTCTTACCGCGGCGGCCCGGGTTCGATGCCGGGTCTGGTCAAGTGGGATTTGTGGTGGACAAAGTGGCGCTAGGGCAGGTTTTCTCCGACTACTTCGGTTTCCCCTGTCAATCTTCATTCCATCAAATTCTCCATCATCATAATCACCCGGGGCAGGTACAACAGCCCAATCAGTGGCCGCCCTGCCTAGTGGACCCAGTTGGACTCCAACCCCCAGTAAGTGAATTTTAATTTTACTCTACCGGCATATTTGGAGTTATATTCTACTGAGAAAGCGTCTTGGGAAAAACAGCGAAGATACGAGTATAAGATATGGTAATTTCTCATGGTAATGAGACATCCCCATTTCCTGTCCTGAAAACATGTGTAACTTTAATACAGAAGGCCGGGCCATATCAAGCGGTTAGTCGCCGGCTTCCCGCCGCGGCGGCCAGGATTCTAGCCCAGGTCAGGTCATGTGGGATTTGTGGTGGACAAAGTGGCACTGGGGCAGGTTCTCTCCGACTACTTCGGTTTCCCCTGCAATTTCTCATTCACCCTACTGCTCCACACTCATCATCTATCATCCGGTGCTGGTACAGTAGGCCAGTTAGTGGCCGACGTATCAAGTGTGCTCAGTCTCACCCCACACAAAGAAACTAAAAAAATAAACACTTAAATAGTATGTAAGATTTGAGGTTTTCACAGCGGTGACTATGAAGAAAGCCGTCTTCTGGGATGTGGCGCCGTGTAGAAATTGTGTTAACCGACGTTTCGGAAGAACGTATCGCCTCCATCTTCAGGGTAGAAGACAAGAAGAAATNGAGAATTTCTTCTTGTCTTCTACCCTGAAGATGGAGGCGATATGTTCCTCCGAAACGTCGTCAACACAATTTATACAAAGCGCCACACCCCAGAAGAAGTATTTCTTCACTTCAACAGTGATCTACCATTCATGCCTCTTTTTCCATCGTGGTTCTTCAACAAGACATTCATCCCAATTATTAGTCTGAAATTGTTTCATCTGTACTGTAAAAGTAAAGCTGTACAAGGCCTTGAAGGCCCATAGGGTTGTGAGACGTCGAGGGTCCCACACTATCTAGACAATCGGCTCAAAGATGGCGGTAAGGTTGTCAGCGCCGGCCGCGCTTTACTCCCCAGGAAAATTATTTAATTAATTCCTGGTACTCATTTCTGTTAGAGGCTGAGTAAACCCCAGGGCCTAGTGCGGCTAGTAGGATTAGGCCAATTGAAAAAAATCAGGACTTGAACCCGCGACCTTCCGGCTTGTAGCATAGTCCCTCAACCAACTATGCTACCGCATGCCCGTCTGTACTAAGGACCATGATACAATGTGTAGGGTAGAGACAGCGTGGTATAAACCAACTGAACTGATATGTTAGAGATTATTGATTTATTTGTGTAATCGAACTATATCAGGATCTAATGTATGAGTTAAGACAGTCAATTACCCTAAGTAATTAGAAACGAAGCAATCAGGCTATCGTTATGTTCGCCCTACAAAACAGTAACTGGATCCAATTAACAACGAGCCTGTCATTCGAAAACCGAATAATTCAATTTCCAACCAAGAAAGCGCACACTTTTTTGAAAATGTTCGGGATTTTCTTCCGGTTCTCGCATTTAAATTACTGAATATTATATCCAGATCTGCCATACACAATATTCCAACCATATCTCCTTCCACGTATCTTTCAGTAACATTCTAAACGTATTATATTAATCAGTAACAAATCGAAATCTCTGAAGATTAGATCCAATTTCTCCTTTCTTCTCCCATCTGATCTCCTATACTTCCACTGTGTGCTAATTCCCTTGTAATGACGTAAATTAATCGTCTCTTTCTTTTCATTCTTCCTCTGATGTTTCCTTTTTTATGTGGTTCGTCTAGAAAGGAGGCCTCTCCATCTATCCTGTCATCTCGAGGATTTGACGTCTCGAGTTTATACCTAAGTTAATCCTTTATCCTTGATGACAACATTCTTAATCTCTTGTCCCTATCTTCAGTTAGGTCTCTGCTTCCATCAACCTACCGTAAAGGAACTTCTGGCATTCAGAATCCCAAATCCCATCATTCTTTCCCGTTGCTAACGTTTAAAGGAATTAGTCTAATCTCGAGATTATATAGCATTTCGCGTCGCGATAATCGTTCTACTTCTTTGTCGGCTGTCTGCTGCAGATTCTGAAATGCTCACAATTATTTTCCACACCTGGTGCCCGTTTAGTAAAATTTAGTGACAGGTACAGATTATGAAGCTCCACATTTTGCAGTTTTCTGCAGCCTCACATTACACCATTCCCCTTAGGTGTAAATATTCTCGGTATCATATTCGCAAACACCGTCAGTCCATGTGTTTCACTTAACGTTAGTGAAGAAGTCTCACACCAATATAATACAACAGAAAAAAATATGGATTCTTATATGTTAATATTTACATTTTTGGATGGGACGACAAAATTCGCAACTGAACCGTAGAACCACTGCCCGAAACTGAAGCAACTAAGTACAACAGCAACTTTTATCTAAATAGCTGAAAGTCTAAATGGTCAACACAATTAAATAACCAGTTCGTTACGTTACTAACCAATAAGAAAGGCCGCGCCATAGCTCAAGCGGTTAGTCGCTGGCTTCCCACCGCAGCGGCCCGGGATCTATTCCGGATCTGGTCAAGTGGGATTTGTGGTGGACAAAGTGGCGCTGGGGCAGGTTTTCTCCGAGTACTTCGGTTTTCCTTGCCAATCTTCATTCCACCAATTGCTCCACAATCACCTTCACCTATCATCTGGGGCTGGTACAATAGGCCAGAAGTAGCCGCAGTACAAGGGACTTAGACCCACCCACTAGCAATAAAAGAACCAATAAGACTAATTACTCAAATAGTGACAGTTAACGAAGCAAATAACATAATAAATTACGTCATGATTTAAAATAAAGACAATACATTCCCTAGCACCACATCGCGTTAGGTCAAAACTGGCACAGAATAGCCTCGTCACTGATGCCTACGCCGAACCAGTTCAACTTAGTTCATGACCATATGTAGGCAATGTTACTATCTTCCAACATAATTCTGGACGTTGGTCATAGGTTGCTTTAAAATAATATGCAAAATACAAATATGTTTTTGGACATTATCCATCGTTTTGTCTCTATCTAAAAACCATCCTGTTTATTTTTCAAAACACAGCGTTTCGGAGACTGGATTCTGTTTCCATCTTCAAGTAAAACCTACTCAGTTGGGCCCAATCGATAGAGATAGTCCGGAGATAGGGACTAGGTCCGTTTTTCTGACTAGTGGGATGCACTGTGTTGTTTTAATATATTGGTTGCTTTTCAGGGTGAATAATCAGTGTCACCTTCAGCTGTTTACCTAGGTCATAATATATGGACAATATTTTTCATTTAAAACAAGTAATACTATAAGAAATCTACTATGAAACAACACCAACCACAAACAAATGAAAACGTACGGGGAAGTATGAACTTGCGTGTACATGTTTAGATTTTAGAGAAGCCTACATAGGACGAGCTGTGTAGTCATTCTCTATTAGCCAAAGGAACACGTTCGAAACATAAAACTCAATAAAGAAGATTCCGTATATGCAACACACATTTTAAACAAAATTCATGAATAGGAAGAAATAAAAGACACTTTGGAAATGAACAGCCTCTGTAAGAGAAGGTAAAAAATTGACATAAAATATTTCTATTCGTGCAAAAACCGCAACAAACTCACATACGAACAAAAATCCGAATAAAGAAACAATCATTACTCCGACACAGCTTGAATTCTCATGACGATAAAATACAGCCCTCATAATGCGCATGCGCAAAGGATAATTTGACCACAAGAAAACTTCTGTATTTTCGACTAGTAAACAGCGTAGTACTTAACCTCATGCAAGGCATGCAGAAGTGAGGGGAAACACCATGCTTATGGGCACAGTCTTGAAATATTAGCAATATTTGCTAAACGTGCGCGGTGTGACAGCAACTTCCTGTAAGTACACGCCAACCAAAAATTCCAAAAAAACACGGCTATGCGCTTCACGACGACCGGTGCACCGCTGGCTCCAAGGTGCATACGAATTTTGCAGATGAATCAGTATGCTGGATGGACAACAACGTTCGGAATGAAGTAGTTACAATTCGCAGATTACAGGTGGTGTTGAAAATGTTGTCCCTCTACACGTAGATATATTTCAATTGTGGTTTTATTTCGCCTACGGCGACAAACTATATAAACCAACTGCAGAAATGAACCCTGCTAGCTGGATCGCGCGGCTGCAAGGCGTGCGTGGATTGCTTAATTTTATAGGGTCTAAGCTTCAGCAATTGTGTTGCCGTTCTTGCACGAGACTTTGACACTGCAGTCTCATGAGATAAGCATTGCAGTTATTTCCAAGGTGTATATTCAAGTCTGGTAGCTATGTCATCTAACTTCACCTCAGTAAGTACTAGACGCTTATGTTTTTCTTTCTTGTCTATTAGGAGTCCCATTGTTCTAAATTCACATTGTGAATTGTCTGCCTGCTGGGAACTCTTTCATCACGAAATTTACGTTCACACTTAGGCCGCGCCATAGCTCAAGCGGTTAGTCGCTGGCTCCCCACCGCGGCGGCCCGGGTTCGATCCCAGGTCTGGTAAAGTGGGATTTGTGGTTGACAGTGGCACTGGGGTGGGTTTTCTTAGAGTACTTCGGTTTCCCCTGCAAATCTTCATTCCACCAAATTCTCCCATCATAATAATCACCCGGGGCAGGCTACAATAGGCCAATCAGTGGCCGCCGTGCCGAGTGGACCCAGTTGGACTCCACCCCTCAAAGGGTATTAATTAATTACGTTGACACTTTCTGGTAGATCCGAATTTCACATAGGAGTCATACAGAAACACACGTTGTTCCAAAGCACACCGTACCATGACATACTACACTGCTCACTGACTGTAACTGAGAAATTGGCTAATCAGACATGCTGATTCATCGGCAAAATTTGTATGCGCCTCGCGGCATGCAACTCACCGGTCGCCATGAAGTGCAATGCCATGAACCAGTCAACAAAATTAAGAGCATGTGGTAGAATTGTCAAAAGCTTACCTTTCGTATTAATGAAGGGGTTCTATGTCTTCCATATACTGGTCATGTTCCTCATTTTTTCCGTGGTCGCTGAGGGTCGAAATTTCACTACACGAATTGTTATCACCAAAGGCCGCGCCATAGCTCAAGCGGTTAGTCGCTGGCTTCCCACTGCGGCGGCCCGGATTCGATCACGGGTCTGGTCAAGTGGAATTTGCGGTGGACAAAGTGGCGCTGGGGCGGGTTTTCTCCGAGTACTTCGGTCAGCGACTAACCGTCTGAGCTATGGCGCGTCCAGATTTGCATGGTGTTACTAGTGGACCACATGCCCTTTCACTACGAATTTTAAAAACCAATGTTTTGAAAATTACAATGGCTTCTGCGGTTTCACTGACAATCCAATTCACATTTTTATCGGGTCTGAGATGTTTTACATAGGTAAAAATGTTCACTACAATTTGTCTTTTTTACCAAGAACTCGTCCACTTTTCCGTTTGACGGAAACAAAACTATCCACACTCTTAAAAACGCAAATTATGTTTGAAGAAATCAACGACAAAAAGCAGGCAAACACAAATACCACTTGCCTGTTTATTTAATCACATTGCACTACACAACCATACTTCACTGCATTCCAACGCACCATTTCCACAGCACGTAACGTAGGTACTGGCCGTTTCTTCTATCGTTCACCACCCCACTAATTACTAAAAAAGTGTAGTATATGTAAGACGAAATTGAAACATTTAAATAAACTCTTCGCTGCAATAATATACTACGGAATGTTTAACGCACCTTCTTACGAATCACAGTAGTAGTGCAAGTCTCAGTTTCGTCAATGGAAACATTAGTATAGGGGGTAACAGCAATAGAAGTAAAAGCTAGTTGGTGACGTGATTTGCTCAGAAGTCAGGATGGGTAATAGGAGCCAATAAAATGATGCCGCGTTACGTCATCATATCGGCAGACATTGATACAACCTATGCTAGAACTGGCAAATAAAAATGAACAGTATTTATGTAAGGTGCCCAGACATCCCGATTTAGCCGGGAAAGTCCCTTTTTAAGCCATTATCTCGGCTTTTTCTCGGACATCAACCGGGATGTTAAACTGTCCCAGTTCTATTTGCTTAGGCACAACAGTATTAGCACGAAAACATAAAAGTCTTGACAGACCCCAAGAGCTGTCGCCGAAGGCAAGACATGATGGACATTGAACTGCACAAGATATTGGGTTGCAATGCAGAGCAAATTATTATTATTATTGCTGTACCGCCCTTTGTTGTGCCTTGGCCACTTTTTCAGTTTCTTCATCCTATACACAGACTGTAGGACTCCTTGGAAGGGGTATCAGCCCGTCGCAAGGTCGCTACCTACGCACAGAATAAACGTACGCAATATAGACATCCATGCCTTCGGTGGGATTCAAACCCACGATCCAAACTGTGGAAGGAGTAAAGACAGGTCATGCCTTTGACCACTGTGATTAGCAGAACAAGGAACAATATGTAAAAGAGATCTGCAGTTCTGTGTTTTATCTACAGGCAGTTATCAGTCGCCCCCACTGGATATGTACCATTTGGAAAGGAACATCAAACAATGCTGAAAGCAGCAGGAATTTTTTTCTCTTGGACATCGCGGAAGATATATACTAAGCCAAACAAAACAATGCATTGTCTGCAGTACTAGATTCCGAGTAAACAGCAGAGACTAGCTTATAAGGGAATTTGATATGGATGCTGCTGCTCAGGTCAGTTTCGCCGAACTGATGTCGGGACCATACGTCGGCAAGATAACTGAGGCTGGCTTCAACAGATTAAAATGTAGGCCTAACTTTCTTTCCACTATTTACCTTTACGTTTGAAAATATGTAAGCATGCATTTGTGCGGCAACAGTGTGAGGGATTGAGAACAATGAGTAAAGTTTGTCCAGTTACAAGCCTTTTCATTTTACAGCAGCGCATTGTTGCTTATGAAGAAATGGAACGTTACTTCCACAGTTGTGCTGCAGTGTACACGGAGATTCTGCTCTTATTGTTTTCTTTGGTGCAAGTAATGTCACCACTAAGCTGGTCACAGCAGCCGCGCGGTCTAAGCCATGATCTGTCTTCGCCCTCTCCAAAGCTTGGATCGTGGGTTCGAATCCCACTTAAAGCATGGATGTTTGCGTGTGCGTTTATTCTGTGTTTGTGTTGTTCTGTGTGTAGGTAAAGGCCTTGCGACGGGCTGATCACTACCAAAAAGACAAACAAACAAAACAAACTCCGTGGCCTTTAACTCGCAAACGAACTATACCGACCGAGAGACCGCCGCTTGTCGGCGAAGTTGGTGCCAACTTTTGCGGATAGAGAGTGTCGCGTGGTCAGCGCAACGGATCTCCACGGCCGTTAATCTCGGTTTTCTAGACCGGAGCCGCTACTTTTCCATTACAGTAGCTCCTCAATTGTCCTCAAGAGGCTGAGTGGACCCCATTCCAGACCCACGACTTTTCAGAAAAATGTGGTAACGCCGAGATTCTAACCCAGGACCTCTGGATCTGTAGCCAGAAACTCTCACCACTAGACTACAGAGGCGCTGAAAGATTCACCGTATATGAAAAATGATTACGGAACTCAATAAGGGGCCTGAGACCTTGAATGGGCTGGAAGTGCCATTGAAAAAAAAAGTCACCACCAAAACGTAAGTGCGTATTCAACGCAGATCTTCAGAAGGAATAACCATTTGTTAAAAATAAAACTTCTCCTAACTCAGACGTTGGCTGCACTATGTGTTCCTCCTGTGTTCCTCCTGGGGCGCACGGTAGCGTAGTTGGTTGAGACACTATGCTACAAGCCAGAAGGTTGCGGGTTCAAGTCCCGATCAGGCCATTGGATTTTTATGAATTGACCTAATCCTTCCAGCCGCACCATGGCCATGGGGTCTACTCAGCCTCTAACAGAAATGAGTACCAGGAATATTCTTGGAATATTCTTGGGGGTAAAGGATGGCCGGCGGTTAAGGCTGACTACCTTACCGCCATATATGAGCAGATTGTCTAGATAATGTGGGAACCTCAATATCTCACAAACCTATGGGCCTCCACGGCCTGTTACAGGGATACCTTTACTTATATTTACTGACTTTATTTGTGCTGATAATGCTAACTGCAAGTTTGGATGACCTTCCAGAAAATGTGTTAACGTTTTCGGAACACTGATATGAAGCCTAGGGCATTATTTAATAGGAAGGGGGGTGATAGCACATATTATTCATAATGCTATTTGAACAGCAACCGCTACGCTTTTTGTTGATACTGACGGCATTCCTATTTTCACATGTAGACCGCCAGAGTTGAGAATCGTAAAAAAAATTCTGTGAGTTCGTAAACCAAGGGCATAAAAAGATTTTAGGTTGCAGTAAAACAAGATGACCTGCCCTACTTACCGCTGTTGAACCACTTCTAAACATTTTTTGCCGCTGAATTTTTTTTTTTTAGAATTTTAAGGTAAGTGTTCATTTTTATCAAAGCTTTTATTAAAAATCTTTAGTAAGACTTGGCTACACTTTGTGCACAATGAAGCATAAGTTTTTCATGCAGCAGATGAAGAAGTAGAGGGCCAGACAGACCAATTTTTGTTTAAGTTAGTGATGCATTAACAATCAGAAAAACAACTGAGCTTCAAAGCCTGATGACTGAATTCTTTCTTCTGCTGTTAGGACCGTATCTGGCAAGTCCATACGCTTTGCCAAACTGCCGTAGAATATTTGTGCAAATGGACTTCTCCTCTTGAAGACTCGCAAACCTTTAGATGGGTAACTCTTCGTACGTACTGGAAAGAAACTGAAAATACTGTGGAATTTGTCCGGAAAGTTACACCTTCATTTGATATCGATGATAATGTCTTGTAGACGAATTTATGTGTATTAGACAATACGCCAAAGAAGAACAACTGGTTGAGTGGAGATCAGCAAAATCATTACGAGAACGGGGCTGGGTGGGAATTATTTCACAATTCAGTGCAAATGATGTGCCTTAGTCAAACGTATTGAAATTAGTCGAGTTCCTTCTGTGTCTGGCCGGAATTAATGCACAAAAGGAGCGAGTGTTCTCCTTCTTGAACAGTCTGTGGACGAGTGAGACGACCCTGCTATCTGTTGAAACCTGAGGGCACTTTTAATCATCAGAACTAACTTAGGGCACACTTGCTTGTGTTTTGAAACTGTTGTGTGGTGAAAGAGACAACTTGAAGAAGATCCAAAGGTCCCAGAAATATTGATGACGTGGGCCGTTGGAAAGCCAATGTGGGCCTAAAAACTATTGTCAGGTAAGTTAATCATTTATTCCCTTTGACGCTACAGCCCAAATTTGGGCCTTGGCCTACCTCCATGAAAATCTCTGTTTCATTTCGGTTTACTAGATCTTAGACATTCGGTAGGACTCCATGCTCTGAATGGGATTCGAACCCACGATCCCAGCTTCCGAGAGAGCAAAGACAGTGCGCGCCTTAGACCTCTCGGCTACCGTGACCGGCAAGTTAATTATTAATCTTAAATAAATTAATTACATTTCAAATACAGCATAATATTTATATTCTGAAGACAATACAACCAGAATAATATTTTCCTTCTAAAATATATGTGAGCCGGTCAAGGTAGCCGAGCGGTCTAAGGCGTGTACTGTCTTCGCTAGCTTGGAGACCGGGATCGTGGGTTCGAATCCCACTCAGGGCATGGATGTTTAGTTTGTGTGTGTGCGTTTTTCTGTGTTTGTATACAGGTAGAGGCCTTGCGACGAGCTGATCACCCGCCCAAGGAGTCCTACCGAATGTGTAAGATCTAGAAAAACAGAAGTGAACGGAGAAGTTCATGGAGGTAGGCCTAGGCCCACTGGGGCTGTAGTGCCAAGGAAAAAAAAACCATTGTGTGTTCGTGAAAAAGCACTGAAGAAAATATTTTCGTTTTTATGATTAATCTCTTCTTGAGGACCTAATAATCTCTATGTTACTCGTAACATTTCCCGCCATTAATGAAGTCTGTAAGTACATTACCGTGTTCACAACAGCCTGCCATTGGAGGCTAACCCAAGCCGGACTAACCAAGCAGGATAATAAGTCTGCATGTTTTACCCACATACCTCTGTAAGCAAGCTGTGCAGAAAAGTATATTGGGGCGCTCCTATATTTCCGTCTGTCTGTCCGTCCACAGGTTTCCTTTTCAGAGAAGTACACAGATTTCGATTAAATTTATTACCTTTATTGGGCCAAGTTAGAATTGTCTCGTTCCATATTAGTCTTATCCATTTGTTTTATAAGTTTTATTTTTCTGCTTCTAAACAAAAACTTTTTTCCTTTGGGGGGGTATATTATTAGGCCTATACGCGATTTTAATTGTTTTATTGAACGGTGTTTATAAAGATATCCTTATCCTGGGATATAGCGCTGTGTAATCCGCTGAAAATCCAGTGATGTTTCGGAGTAACATGTCGTCTCCACCTTCAGGATCGACAAATAATCCACGAAAGAGACCAGCTTGAAAGCAGGTAGCAAAGAAGAAGGAGGCTACATGTTCCTCCGAAACGTCGGTTTACTTTCAAAGAACTAGACGGCGTTATATCTCATAAGGTACAAATATTCACAGACACCGCTGGGAGAATCTCAAATCCTAGATATTTTTACATTAAATGCGAGATATAGTTCTATAACATTTATGTTGGCACTAAGGCTCCTGTTTGTTCCAGTCAGTGGTTGAGGTCCTTGATCAACAACGTCAATCGGATGATGAGGGCCCCAGGCTCAGATCAAATTATAACATTCGTAGTGACCTCCGACAATGCAAAGACTTTACATAAAACATAAAGACATATTATTCCCTTTACGATGTAAAGCTATCCCTGTAAGAGACCATAGAAGTTCATAGGGTTGTGAGCCGTTAAGGCTCACACATTTTCTAGAAAATCGGCTAATAGATGACGGTAAGGTTGTCAGCCTTACGCCTCGGCCGCGCTTTACCCCCAAGAATATTCCTGGTACTCATTTTTGTTAGAGGTTGAGTCAACCTCAGGGCCATAGTGTGGCTGGAAGTATTATGTCAATTTAAAATTACAGTAACTTAATCTGGAATCGAACACGCTATCTTCCGGCTTGTAGCATAGTTCCTCAACCAACTACTCTACCGCGTGACCCAAATTCGAGAAAGATAAAAGATAACATATTTTTTTTATTTACATAAAATTAACAATCAGAATTACATTTGATTCTATAAGCTAATTTGCTGTAGTATTCTTCGTGACGTGGAGAGGGCTTATCCAGAGATAAGTCCTCGTTTACCCTCTCTCAGGTCGGCTGGCCAATTCCTTTTTAGTCTTCGTCCATTGTGCGGTTCCGGTAACGGTTGCATTAGTACGTTCTCATGTCCTATTTTGTTGAGGTATCTTGTGCTTTTCCCTTTTATAACTTCCTTCACTAGCGGCACTTTCAGGTCTTCATGGAGTGTTATATTGGAAACATACCATGACTGACATCTTTGGATTATGGAAATATTGGTTTTGCTAGCACATCCCCATATTTCCACTCCTTATACCCAAATGGGTTTTATTATTGTTTTGTAAAGTAAGATTTTGTTGTCTAATGAGAGCTTGGAATTTCTTCCAATTAATCGATGCATACCCTTAACTTTAATTCAATCTGTATGCGTTTTTTAGTAATGTGTTCCTTCCAGGTTAGATGGTTGTCTAGATGAATACCTCAGTATTTTGTGCTGGGTGATTCAGGTATTTGTATGTTATTAAAGAAAACTGCAGAACATTATTCTCTTCTTAGACTGATGTTTAATTGCATTGACTTGGTTTCGTTGATTTTTATTTTCCATGTATTTGTCCACTCTTGTATTTGATTTAGATGAGTTTGCAAAGTGAAGGTAGCTATTGCTGGATCTGTGTTGGCTGAGAGGATCACGGTATCATCCGCAAATGTGCCCATTGTTGTGTTGGAATTGTAAGGTACATCTGCTGTATACAGTAAATAAAGTAGCGGGCCTAAGACACTGCCTTGTGGTACACCTGATTTTATTGCAAAATTGTTAGATATGCTATCATTGATTCTCGTTCTGAACTCTCTGCCATTTATATAGGATTTTAGTAAGTGGAAATAAGTGATGGGCAGATATTTTTTGATTTTGTACAGTAGTCCTGGATACCATACCTTATCAAAGGCTTGAAACTTATAAATGGAGAACACTCCAGTCTTGCTATTTTATCAACGGAAGAATACCTTTTGAAATGTTATTAAATGTTAGTAGTTTTGTATTTTTGCGCGTCTCGTTGATGTGGCCTGATTCTTACGATAATTAAACAGTACCTAATAACTTATAACATGAAGCGTGACCTAAAAACACAATTTAATGTTAACATACAGACATGAAAGTCGGACCTACATGCAAAGATGTATCGCCAAATGTCCGATGTACATGACTGTACCGACCAAAAGGTTTCCATATTACTATGCTTGAATGTTTCCAGTTAACTTCACATCCTGTCTTAAATAGGCATGTTTCCTAAGCCTAGACTAAATTATATTTATTCTTCATAAAGGAACGCCTCTGTGGTCAAGTGGTCAGATTTCATGGCTACAGATCCAAAGATCCCGGCTTCGGTTCCCGGCGCTACCAGATTTTTTGAGAAGTAGTAGGTACGGAACGGGGTCCACTCAGCCTCGTGAGGATAACTGACGAGCTATTTCAAGGAAATAGCGGCTCCGGTCTAGAAAACCGAAATTAACGGCCGTGGGGATTCGTTACGCTGACCACGCGACACTCTCTATCCGCTATAGTTGGCACTAACTTCACCGACAAGCGGCGGTCGCTCGGTCGGTATAGTACGCTTGCGGACTAAAGCCACGGAGTTTGTTTATTATTAATGAAAATCCGGAATCTCTATTATGAAAGTCCGTTATTAAATACGATTCTGGACCAGTTCACTCCCGAGTTTACTATTTTGTACCAGAAATCGAAGATTCCATAACATTAACAACAAAAGCCCACCACCGGTCCAGATCCTCAGACACTTCAGTTCATTTATACCAAACACTGTGGATCAAAATCCTAAGTGCCGACGTGGTATGTGTAAAGTTGTAAGCAGGAGCCTGAAGATTTAACTGTAATTTAAATTTATATCTGAGAATTTATTCGGTAGCAAAAACAGTTATATTTTCTCTCTCTTAATGTTGATTCTTGCTAGGCTTTATGTAAGGTTGGCAACAATGAGAAAGGTGCCAAAGTTTCGCTTGTGAGTTCCCTGCTGCTCTCTCTACAGCTATTGCTGTCAAGTGCCTTTCACTGAAGCAACAAGAGGTGCTTAGGCAGTTTCGGTGTATCTCGTCACCAGGGAAATCACTGACATAACAAGTGATGTAACATACGACATACAATATTGATAATCCCCTGTGATATAGGCCGTATCCTCTCACATGAAAGCTATGTCGTGCAGATCGGGTATTCCTGTGGAACATTTTCGTTATTTTTTACCGTAAACGAAGGTTTACATCAGATATATGACAATTCATTTCCATTCTATGCTGATTTTTGTTTGGCTGGTATAATTTATAGTCGAAACAATCCCACTGACGTGACTGATTCACTACGAATATAGAGATTAGGGTACAGGCAGGACGGTTGGAGAAGTGGGGCTCGATTTCCGGGGACAACAAGGACTTTTCTCTTTACTACTGTAGCCAGACCGACTATGAGATCCACCCAACCTCCTAACTAACGGGTAACATTGACTTCTTCCCAGGGAATAAATGAGCCGGGGCGTGAAGCTAACCATCACTTCCATATAGTGTCGAAGTTAAGAATGCACGGAGAAATACGTCCACTCATATATACCTCTTCACGCCGTGGTGTGTAATTTAACACAGGGACAGCTTCGCCTTTCACAATCCAAGATATAATGGTCATGTATTTCAAGGCAGGCTTTTATTATCAAGTTCCAAAGAATATCCTCCCATGATCTTCGCTCTCGTCCAAAAGTTCTTAGTTGGAAATTCTTAAATTTTTTTTTATAATCTTCAAGGGTCCATTCCTGAGATGTTATGCCACTTGTTTTTGTAGTCTTTGGTTCTTTCTTCAAAACCACGCTCAATAATGCATTGCGTATTGTGACTGGTTGCTCAAAACAATAAGATACGGAACCAGAAACCCCCGTGTAACGCGGTCAACAATAGAACTTCCGTTACTTAGTAATGAAGGTCTCAACAATCATGACAACATAGGAAAAATTGGAGACGTTTCCTAGGCAGCAGATAAAGAAACGCAGTAAAGACGTAAACAGAGAACCCTTGAAGGAGGTGATCTCCATACGGTTCGACCAGAACCTACCTCAGGGAGAGAACTGACCAGAAGAAGACAGATTAAGACAGAAGAATACAGAAAGCTAAAGAACAGAAAGCCGGTCACGGTAGTCGAGCGGTCTAAGGCATGTACTGTCTTCGCTCGCTTGGAAACCGGGATCATGGGTTCGAATACCACTCAGGACATTGATGTTTAGTTTGTGTGTGTGCGTTTTTCTGTGTTTGTGTACAGGTAGAGGCCTTGTGACGAGCTGATCACCCGCCCAAGGAGTCCTACTGAATGTGTAAGATCTAGAAAAACCGAAGTGAACAGAGAAGTTCATGGAGGTAGGCCTAGGCCCACTGGGGCTGTAGTGCCAAGGAAAAGATAAAAAAACAAAAGAAGAGAAAGCTAGACGCTAGTGCAAGGTCCAGAAAACAGTGAAGAATCCTTTTCCAGAAGCAATGAATTTTGTGAAATGTAATCAAGAGGAACTGTAACAGAGACATCTAATAAATGCAATGAATCAAACCTAGAATTCACAACATCAGTCACGCGTAACTCCCCCCCCCCCATTACACTTGACAATCTTATCGTATTTCACACATCACAATCTCAAATGATTAACCGTAAATTCGGCTTTAAAAAAAATACTAAATAGCTGGACCCAGCGTCACAGTGTTGATTCCGATACATTTATATCGAATTTTGAAGGCTCCAATTTTGATTTTGTCTTGAAGTCGGCCTATCACGTGGTGTGCTTGAAAATGAAGAGCTAGTGACTTAAACAGCTCACGAGTGGTTCCTGCCAAGTCCTTCCCAAATTCATAATTCGGATTATTCATATAAGAGTACCGATATGTGAAATGCTGATGTGATAGGAAAAGTAAAAAATGAATCAGTTAATTAATAACACACTTCTGTGCAGATATAAAGGAACTCACAAAGCAGGGGGAAAAATTAAAGAGTGTATGAAAGAGAGTGAACGAGTCACTGCAGTAAAAACTACGGAAGGAAATATGTTTAGAGATACAGAAAATAATAGTCTAAGGACGGTTGTCTCCGAAAGCCGTGCCCTAGCTCATGCAGTTAGTTAGTCGTCGGCTTACCAACACGGCGATCAGGGAACGAGCCCAGGTCAAGTCATGTGGAATCTGTGGTGGAAAAAGTGGCACTGAGGCAGGTTTCCTCTGCCAGTTCTCATTCCACTGACTGCTCCACATTCATCATCTATCAACCGGGGCTGGTACAATAGGCCAATTAATGGCCGGCGTACCAAGTGAACTCAGTTTCACCCCCCCCCCACAAGAAATAAAAAAAGTTGTCTCAGAACGGGTGATGATGATGTACGTGTTCAATATGTGCGACGGTGTGAACAGTTTGCAGCGAAGTGACGGCAGTGTTTGTCTCTCCAGAGGAGTAGCCTTGTCCAGCCACATCGTAACTTTCATATTCTGCGGCGAGTTGACTGAGCCACTGACGCCTTATGCAGGACGACACTCGGCAGTGAGCCCATATCTCACCTAATTTTTTTTAATTCGCTTAGTGGGAAGTGGAGTCCAATTGGGTCCACTCGGCACGGCGGCCACTGATTAGCCTATTGTAGCCTGCCCCGGGTGATTATGATGATGGAGAATTTGGTGAAATGAATATTGGCAGGGGAAAACGAAGTACTCTGAGAAATCCCGCCCCAGCGCCAATTTGTTCACCACTAATCCCACTTGACAAGACCCGAGATCGAACCCGGGCCGCCGCGGTGGGAAGCCAACCACTAACCGCTTGAGCTATAGCTCGGCCTAACTTCATAAGTTGCTCTATTCCCCAGATATTAATAGGTTGTTTAAATAAAGATACACGAGCTAGGCTGGGCATGTAGCACATATGGAAGGGATGAGACGTTGGTAACAGTTGTCCCTGTGCGTAGCTAATTAAGCACTACGCCATGAAGGCGTATGTGGGAGTGGATGTATAGATCCACATTTTCTTGTCCTCGGCAAAAAGTGGAGGCGAGTGGTCAGCTTCACGCCCCGACCTCTTTACCCATGAGAAATAACCCCCGGTACCCATCGTATAGGCGGTTGAGTGAACCCCAGAGTCGGTCTGGACGACATGGAGGAGTGAAAATTCTTGACCCTGCCGGTACTCGAACTCCGAAGCCAGTCGCTTTACCTTGGTGCAGAACTGCATAACTCTAATGAGACCATCTGGAGGAAGGAGACCACTTCAAACATTGCTGTAAGTAGGGATATTTTTAGAGCAGATATTAATAGTAACATGTGACTACGTGGAGTGGATTAGTCTGACGCGGGGGAGTGACAAATAGCGGCTTCTTGTGAGGGCGGAAATTAATCTTCCGTTTCCATGAAAGACAGAGAATATCTTCACTAGGTGAGGAATTATTACTGACTCAAGGAGGATTGTGCTCTACGGAGTTAGTCTGAACGCACAGCCTGTGAGCGCCGTGTCTTCTGTCAGTCTGCAAAACACGTGGGTAAGGTGCGGCATCTTGAACACAAGATATGTTCTGCTGTCAACAGGATTGTTAAAGAGGATATGTAAATGTATATAACAGTACGCAGTCTACTCAACAATATTCTGTATTTAAAAACTTAGTTTAGCTTAGCGTCAATAAAAGTAAAAACAAATGTTGATGCAATAATGTCTACTTTGTTTTTAAATAGAGAATATTGTTGTGTAGACTGCCTACTTTTATATACATTTACACGTATATACCCTACTTATAACACACACAGGATACATTTTTTTTTTCCTGTGGCGCTACAGCCCCAATTTGGGCCTAGGCTTACCTCCATGAAACTCTCCGTTTCACTTCGGTTTACTAGATCTTACACATTCGGTAGGACTCCTTGGGCAAGTGATCAGCTCGTCGCAAGGCCTCTACCTGTAGACAAACACAGAAAAACGCACACAAACATCCATGCCCTGAGTGGGATTCGAACCCACGATCCCGACTTCCGAGCGAGCGAAGACAGTGCATGCCTTAGACCGCTCGGCTATCGTGACCGGCCAACAGGATACATACACACGTATTAAGATTATTAAAGAGGAAATGTGGATTAGGACTGACGGAAGGGGTATAACATAGTAGGAACCTACCGCCCTCTACTGTCCCTTCAAGGGAAAGAGGGACAGAATTTGAACGACTAGTCTCGAACACGAGGCAGCAGATTTAACGGGTCCCCACAAATATAATTTCGTAACAAGCTTATTTTTTATGGTGTGGAGTTTTTAGCTCCACGCCGAACCCCCAAGCTGGAGGACCACTCTTTGTGGGCTGTCCGCGACTATTTATTCAGTATATTCGCAGCTTCCCTCCATACCTGGAGGGCGTCTCCTGCATCCGCAACCTGAGGACACGCTATTCCGTGGTAACAAGGGACCCACGTAACATGGGAGGAACATAGACTGAGGGTGTTTGAGAACAAGGTGTTGAGGAGAATATTTGGACCGAAGAGAGATGAAGTGACGGGAGGTTGGAGAAAATTACATAATGAGGAGCTTCATAACTTGTACTCCTCTCCAAGTATAATTAGAAAGATCAAGTCAAGGAGGATGAGATGGGCAGGGCATGTAGCACGAATGCGGAAGATGAGAAATGCATATAGGATATTGGTGGGAAAGCCGGAAGAAAGGAGACCACTGGGAAGACCAAGACGTAGGTGGAGGGACAATATTAAAATGGATTTCAGAGAGATAGGATGGGATGGTATGGAGTGGATTGATGTGTCTCGGGATAGGGACCAGTGGAGGGCTCTTGTGAACAAGGTAATGAACCTTCGGGTTGCATAAAATGTTCGGAAGTTCTTTTTACAAACAGAATTTTGAGGTAGGAAGTGGCGGAACTTTTTCAGTATATACGTGTATTTATGTTCCCGTATGAAGTGTGTTACTTAAAAATAGTGAATGGTTGGTGTCATGTTTTAAAAACTTATCTGAACGATGCAATGTCCTACCAAAATTGCAACGACAAATTCCTGCCTGTGGTATTAGTGACACACCTAAATACTCTTAACAGTACAAGAACATTTCTTTTTCCTTTTCAGTGAGCACGTGAACTGATTCGTCATTAAGAGGCTGCGTTTGAACTGCCAGCATACTAAATGGCTGTTTAGTTTCTAAACGTCCTTAAATGTCAGAAATTTAGTGCTTCACAAAAGAAATTGTGCTAATTAAATTTCAAAGATCTAGATAAAACGTGTATTACAAAAAGAAATAAATTCCTTTACTTCAAATTTTGAAAGAAACATTATATACACACGCACATGCTTTGCGTTTATATTGGAATATATTCCTTTATTTTTACATGTTCACATTCAAATTATTTTATGTTTAGCTACGAAAAGTGCCAGAAGCTTTTGACGACGACTGTACTTTGATAGGTGTGTTCATCGCCCATTGCTCTAAACACGAGACAGCTAAGATAAGCGGAGTCCCAGCATTTCTATACAATGGTGCTGCTGTTCTAAGAAGGGAAAAGTTAGGAATATCATACGATAACTTCCACTGGTGTAACTCCCTTTAGCTTTGCTGTAAGACGGGAGGCAAATGACCACCCCATTTTCCCATACTGTAAGGTCCACGTCAACTCCCAGACAAAGACGAGATTGAACTAACGCTTGACAGAGAATCAGATGCGAATGAGGAAAACTGACGAAACAGCCAAGTACAAAACAAGTTCCAGTTCCGTCACTGCAAGGAGTGTATGAGTATAATCGAGATCAACCAACGGACCAGTAAGCTAGGGGTGTCTACGACAACACAGATGATAATATTGGTGATGTCTTGGTTCTAAACCCTCTTGCATCCCCAAGGGGTGTTGAAATTGGATCAACTGATGGGTCAGACAAGCAGTAATATCCATCAATGTCTTTGTGATATGGCTGGCAAAAGAGAGACTGGAAAAAAACATTTAATTAAACGCTAGGACTCCAATCAGTACTGTCGTGTTGCATTTCGCAGCTTGTGGTTGTTGGTGGAGGACACCAATCGATGCTTGGATTTCACTGACGATGTACTTTCTCCTGTACTTGACGTCACTGAATCTGAAACGTTTCTGGTTCTAGCGATTGTTATTCAAATGGGACATGACACACGTGACAGCCTGAAAGAAAGTGGTAGGATGAAGGCAGGTCTTTTGATGTTTGTATGAAGAAGCAGTGACACGTGTCATAGCCTTTTGTGTTCTTAGATTTTTCCACTTTTCATACCATAACAGTGCTTTTGCCAAAATGACGCAAACTAAAACATCTTCCAGACTTTATGAACGGGGAAAACTCAAAACATTACACTTTTTCTGAACAACTGGCAGTGTGCTAAATTGTAGTACGTAACAAGACGATGGTAATATTCAAACAGTACATACTCAAAAAGGGGCACGCGATAGCGTAATTGGTTTAGGCACTATGGTAGAAGCCGGAATGTGGCGGGTTCGACTCCCGATGTCATTGATTTCTTTTCAATTTACCTAATCATTCCAGCCGCACTATGACCCAGGGGTCGACTCAACCTCTAACAGAAACGAGTACCAGGAATTTTCCAGGGAGTAAAGGGCGGTTGGCGCTTAGGGCTGGCAAATTTACCGCCATTTATGAGCCGATTTTGTAGAAAATGTGGGAGCCTCGACGTCTCAAAATAGTATGGGCCTCCTCGGAATGTTACAGGGATTACTTTACCTTTTATCTTTTTTACATAATCAAGGAGCGCAAAATGTTGGAGTAAAAATATATAAATTTTGTGGCATGTCAAGCTATACATAGGCATGTGATATGAACGCCTACTGAGGGAAGGACAGGACACCTGTGACCACAACAGCAGAAACTGTTGACAAATTGACAGGAAAGATGGGAGGACGTGGGTATGGACAACTTCTTTTCTTTTCTTGATTTACCCGAAGATCTGACGAAAAAAAAAATCAGGGATTGTCACCTTACAAAATGAACTACTGAAATAATCCGATGTTTATTTTGGAACAAGGGATGACTTGATAGTAATGTTCTGGTGAGGCAAACGTAAGGTACATATAGCGTGATAAATATGCACGATCCGCCAACAAGTGGAAACTTCTGTGACAAACAGAAAATTACTATAAAGGACTGAAACCTGTAAGCATACAAAGGGACAGAATGGCAGACAGTTACTCAATACAACGCCCCACACGGAAGTAGAAAAAGAAAATCTTCTTTCACTTGTTAGACTTGTAAATTCTGAACAGCTTCCTGTTGTTGACTTCCTGTGCTGCAAGAATGGCCGACAGACAATTCGAACTTCCCTTTGTTTGCAACTTGATTTAAAATCCTTGAAGTGAGTCTTTCCTACGCCGACCCCCAGGGCAGACCACTGGTTTCGGGGAAACAAATTATTGGGCTCAAGGTAGATTTCAGCAGTCGTTGTTAAAGCCTCAATGCCATGGACATTTTGTCGGCACGACTATAACGGGTTATGTACAAGCATACTTTACAGGCGGTGCTCTTTCTTCTTGCGAATGTTGGATCAATAAATCTGGCATTTAAAGGAATAGTAATTGGGAGAAGAATTGGTGTTCCTGCCGATTTCTCCAACACAGAAGTAATTCTTCTATTGGATGAAAGTTTTTCTTAAGCTTTTAATTCTACTTTCCAAATATTACATCATGACATTTTCTCAGCTTAACAAAAGTGCTCCCCCCTCTTTTTATGTTTGTGTGTGTTTATGTAAAGAAAAACTTTTCAGTTTTTCATGTTTCACGTTTGACGTTTAACCATTAATAGCTTTTACCAAGATTTTACACATGCATGAAATAAAGGATTTATGACATTTTGAGAATAGTAATAAATTTAATGTTTTTCTTTATTGCTAGTGGGGTGGGACTAAGTCCCTTGTACTGCGGACACTTCTGGCCTATTGTACGAGCCCCAGATGATAGGTGAGGGTGATTGTGGAGCAATTGGTGGAATGAAGATTGGCAGGGGAAACCGATGTATTCGGAGAAAACCCGCCCCAGCGCCACTTTGTCGACCACAAATACCACTTTACCAGACCCGGGATCGAACCCGGGCCGCCACGGTGGGAAGCCAGCGACTAACCGCTTGAACTATGGGGCTGCAATTTTAATGTTACTAAATAGATTTCAAAGACTAGACCTCCCTCTCACCCTCTGACAAATTAGTCGCGCCCTGCGGACTGCATAATGTCCCAGAAGACAGAAGTTGATAAAATGGAAAGGTTTTGGAATTTATTTTTTCATGATTTAATCAAATTTAGATCTTCATATTTTATTGGAGTTTATTTTATGTTCGTCTTTTCCAGTGCAGGTAGCGGCCTTGCGAAGGGCTGATCTCCCGTCCAAGGAATCCTACAAACTCTGTATAGATTAAGAAAGAGAAAGAGCGGCCAAGGTCCACAAGGGCTATAGTGCCATAGATATATTTGCGTGAAGGGAATGAATTTAAATTCTCTTGTCATAATAGCCGGTATCTACATAGAAATTCGAAATGATGACCTCTCGAATACAATTTCGGAGCGTTATCACTACCCAAAATCCCTTTGTTATTTTGATAACATATAGAAAACTCTCTGTGTAACTTATAATGACTTACATATTATTTGTGATCTTTAGCAACAGGAATTTTTATGATGAGGACAACTTAGCCCAACACCCAACCCCCAAGCTGGATAGCCACCCCTTGTCGGCTTTCCGTGACTGCTTATTCAATATTTTTGCAGCTCGAGGCTTCTCCATCCGCAACCTGAGGACGCGCCATGCCATGATGACGAGGGACACACCTTGTACTTTCTAATGCAGCCTTGTGATACGGCAACTTCTCCTACTTCAGCCCATTCCAGGACAGTATACGCACGAGGCGTTTTGTTAATTTGGTCTATTCGAAGGTCGGTTGTGGTCATGTTGTTTTCCTTTCTTGCGAACATGAAAATGTTTGGATATTTCTTCAACAACTGAATAAATTAACGTAGAACACGAGGAAGTAGTTTAAATTCTGTGCCACTGCAGATGTTTTCTATGTTTCTCTATACTGTAATTCAATTCACATTGAGCACAGAGGGAGAGAGGGGAACATGCCCTCAGATATACAAAATGAATTCTACGATGGAACGTGTCACACTCGTAAAAGAGCCCAGATATGCACAGTTGCTGGCGTGACGAAGATTGTACCTGAGTTAACAAAGAAGCTTCGTTTCATTCTCCTATTTTACACTTTGCAAGGGAAAGTTTCACATGATTTAAGGTCATGCGGCGTTGTTATTACGAACCGTAAAGCGTAAAGTTTGCAATAAACATCATGAAATGGTGCGCTGGATAGGGAAGCACATTAAATGTACAAAATGAATGAATAATTGATTAATCGAAACCTGTATTCGATACCGGCATCAAACTGACTCGTAATCCACTTGATACAGAAAACAGTACAATTTGTACTGGCACCCGGGACACAATTGCTTTATCGAGCAAGCTGCAGTTGTTCCCACACGACTGTACGGGACTCGTGGGGTAACTCTACGCTCGAGTATGTTGATTATACAAGAGACAAGAACCATCCGAAACATGGAGCAGAGAAATGGGCTTTAAACGGAAACGACAATAATTCGGCAAAATGTAGAGCCAACAATAAACTGACTGGCAGTAAAATTTCATAGAAATCAGATTTGAGGTCACCACCCTCGAAATTCTGCCTCCTGTGTATTTAATTAATTTATTAATCAAGCCCAATCCCATGAAGACACATGGGGGAGCGGAGGTATAGCTCCATAATTTTATACATCGGCATTAGGTGCAGGTGATTGGTCAGCTTCATGTCCCAACCGCTTCACTTCCGAGGAAAGAACTTCCTGTACCCATTGGATGGGAGACTGGGTGGGCCCCACAACTGATCTGGACGTAATGAAGAAGAGAAAAGTCTTTCCCCTGCCGGTTATGGAACCCAGGCCTTCTAGCACGCAGCCCGTCGCTATACCTACTCAGCTATACCGAATCCTGATCTTCTGGGTTCATCTGAAAATATCATGACCAAGTACCAGGCTACACTGTATCACAGAGCGTAGAGAACTACACAAACAGGAACTTTAGTATAGCAGTGACCCAGTGTCCAACATTGCAGCCTGTATAGAGATATTCTGAATTCTGGCACAGTAGTGTAACGTGGTTGGACACAGCGTTGCTAGGCAACTGACCGCTGAACACCTCGGGACCGAATACACGCAAGGCAACAATGGAAGTGCGGTGTTTTATATGCAGTCAGCACCATGTCCGTTGCTATGCGATCGCTCGGTAAACACGTCCAAACAGCATAAGGTGTTTTCTGCGTGATCAGTGCGTAACAAGGATAAGTGAATTCACGTACATGGGGGATGACAGTACTCGAACAACAAGAGTTATGTTTCTAGATCTGTTGAGGATGTCGGTTCGCTGTGTGACTAAACATCACTATTGTCACATGGTCGGTCTCTCGTTGTCTCGGTTAGAATGATTCTAGTGCCTGTACACTGTAGTGATTTTATCAGCATTTAGCTTCAGTAATATTGAAAGCATTATAACTGTATTGATGGGGGCACTAGGTCATCAGTGGTTCAGGTCCTTCTGCAGCGTCGCGACAAATTCTATACATGTCATTTATATTCTTTACGTCACGTGTTTTATAAGAAGGGTTTGGGATTGGATGATTGGATCTATTGAAACCTTATTCACACACCTCGGGACTACAGGCAATTACAGATATCGCTGATCTACACACTTTACAGTTCACCGTTACACAGGCACTAGGGTTCTCAGTCTTCACTAGTCGTATCCTGGCAATGGATTTATAACATTCTGACTGTAACTTAAAATCACCCATTGAGTCTTCTTTGCACCGCATAATTCTTTCCTATCATTATTCTGCAACTGCCAATTCCGAGGACTCTACTGAATCCAGGTTCATATCCCGGCAGGCTAGCGTCCCAAAATTAGATTGTTCACTTCTTTATGCTGCTGAACACATCTTTACAACCACTTTGCATGGACCACGCGGTAAAAACATCCTCTATTGTTATGAAGGCGTGTTTACTGATCCATTGACTAACAATGGTTGTATTATGTGCCGCGCCATAGCTCAAGCGGTTAGTCGCTGGCTTTCCACAGCGGCGACCCGGGTTCGATCCCGGATCTGGTCAAGTGGGATATGTGGTGGACAAAGTGGCGCTGGGAAGGGTTTTCTCCGCGTACTTCGGTTTCCCCTGCCAATCTTCATTCCACCAAATTCTCCATCATCATAATCACCCGGGGCAGGTACACTAGGCCAATCAGTGGCCGCCGTGCCGAGTGGACCCAGTTGGACTCCAACCCCCCACTAAGCGAATTTAAAAATGATTATACTATTGTTGAGCTCGTTGGCTCCCGCGGGAATGTGTTTACCTAGTTGTTGCCTAGGAGTGGGTATACACGCCACATATGATTCCGCCTTCAAGCTTATGTTGTCTTAATATATGAAGTGATTTATTCAGTACAGAAACCCATATACCGTATAAAACGGAATATAAGGGAAATCCCTATGTTTCCAATGAGAAAATCGAGAAAATAAGATTTTTGTGACGAAAGTGAACATTTCTCTTAGTTATGTCGTCTTTATATTCATTTTTAAGAAACCGAAAACAAAACGAACCATCTTTTTCTAAGAATCAGTAGCTGAAAAGAAAAACTCGTGTTATATCGGGCGCATATCAAGATATTTTCATGAGGATAAAAGAGTTTTAGATTACTGGTTCCAGCTTGTTATGAAAATGTCATGCCCGGTACTCTAGAGGGTGCAGTAAGACTGAGAGTACGCGATATCAAGACATCTTGTAAAGAATTGTAGTGACAATGGAGCGAACGCTACGGTAACTTTCTCCTCTCAAACTACACAGGGACGCGTGGGAGTGACTAACATATGTGTCCAAGAGGATGCAACAATGCATGAGATCAACAATTGTCCAATAATATTTTATTGAAATACAAATAACTGTAAAGATAAGAAAGGTGCACCGTATAAGCACTAGGCCTTGAAGACGCACGGGGGAGTGGATACAGACCCATGTTTTCTTGACCTCGGCACTAGTTGGAGGTGAGTGGTCAGCTTTAAGTCCGGGGAAAGAGCCCCCAGTACCCATTGGATAGGATATTGAGTGGGCCCCAGAGCCGGTCTGGACGACATGGAGAAGTGAAAATTATTGCCCCCACCGGGACTCGAACTCCGAACCCTTGGTCGTCCAGTCAGTAGCTAGTCGCCATACCGACTGCACTATCCCGGCTCTTATACAAAACACCATAAAGATAAGAGAGGTAAAGTTGTTCCTGTGCTTAAATAGTTAAACACCAGACCATGAAACCCATTTTTGACCTCGACTCTACATTCGTGCACCTGCCGTTTTACACCCCGGGGAAAGAGCCCCCGTTGCTCATGGAGGAGGAAGCTGGATGGACCCCAGAGCCGGTCTCGACGCTATGGTACCTGGAAAAACCTTACCCCTACCGGGAATTACGAAACAGGATCTCTGTCTGAACTAATATTAATACATTTCAATTTTATGGCCAAATTAGCTGTTGTTTTCATCAAAATGAGATTTTAGAAACAGTTGTATGCCCATGAAAACACACCACATATCCATTACAAAGATCAGCTCACGGAAAGAAGTCACTGTTTACTTTGAGAACAATTGTAACCCCAAAAAACAAAATTCGTGGGCAAAATGCTGCACTCCTTAACGTTTATATGCAAGCAAAGCAGCACAGCAACGATAGACACTACGGCGCCATATCCCAGGATGTAGAATTCTTCGTAAGCACTGCTGTGAGAACCTCAGGTTCTACACTGAAGTATCTGTTTATTTAAGGAATGGGGAACGTTATATATCTATAGGTACATAAATTGATAAGGGTAGTTAAAATAATTTGGAATAAACCGTAGAATATTGAATAAACCGCTGAAATTCGTAAGGCAATAAATACCTTGAATTCGGTATGGGGGAAAAATATACAAAAAATATAGAATAAATATATAAATATGTACAGTATACACATATTTTTTCCCCTTTGGCGCTACAGCCTCAGTTTGGGTCTTGGCCTAACTCCATGAAACTCTCCGTTTCACTTCGGTTTACTAGATCTGAGACATTTGGTAGGTCTCCTTGTGCCGGTGATCAGCACGTCACAAGGCCTCTACCTGTATACAAACACAGAAAAATGCACTACACACACAAACACCAAACATCCATGACCTGAGTGAGATTCGAAACTACGATCCAGGCTTCCGAGCGAGCGAAGACGGCGCATGACTTAGACCGCTCGACTGTCGTGACCGGCATGTACAGCACGCACGAACGCACGCACGAACGCACGCGCACACACACACACACACACACTGATTAACAGTATTTCAACTTGTGGATCGGACGAGCTGCAGATACCAACAAGAAAGTGGATAAGCCGTTATTTAAGACAATCGGTGCTGTATCTGCCGATCACAGTGGCCGTGCGGTCTGAGGCATGAACCGTCTTCTCCCGCTCGAAAACCGGGATCGTAGGTTCGAATTCCATTCGGGGCATGGATGTCTGTGTGCGTTTATTTTGTGTTTGTGTTGTCCTGTGTGTGTAGGTAGCGGCCTTGTGACGGGCTGATCCCCCGTCCAAAAGGTTCTACCGATTGTGTATAGATTAAGAAACTGAAAAAAACGGCCAAAATCCACAAGTTCTCTAGAGCCACAGATAGAGGTTCGGCCACACACAGCGCTAAGTACGCGACGCACGCTACGTACGCTATGTTCGCTGTACGAACATAAAAATATCTCCCTTTATTGCCAATGTGACTGGTCACACAGACTTCCGTACGCTACGTACGCTATGTTCCCTATGTTAGCTGCGTCGCAGAGTGTACACAGCGTACGTACCGTACGTAGCAAACATAGCGTAGCGCTCTGTGAGGCCGAACCTTAAGTAGGTGTTATATCCACGATGGCAAATGAGAGATGTACGAATTAAAGACGTCATGGGAGTAGAATTTAAGCCAGATACTGTAAAAAATAAATTAGGATACTGTCATAGTCATCTCCAGCGTATTACAGATGAAAGATAACCCAAAAATAATTTTGTATTCATCGAAGGTTTAAGATAAAAAGGAACAGAATCCCTGTACATGAAGGAGAGGAGACAGCGACAGAACCAGACGTCTGGAAGCTTGACAAGGACGGAGAGCAGTAAACGGCGTTTCGGTACGTGAAGATTTCTTCAGTCATCGTGAACTGGGTATTATTTTTGCTCTTCGACAGTCCTAGTATCTTCCATGTGCTAAACCGTAGCGCCCAGCTTTGTTATCCATTCAATTCACTGATTTACTCTGATTACCTGACAGGAGTTATCGCAGTTCAAAAATACATATAATCCCTGCTGTACTTTCCGTAATCTGTTTTAACAAAATCCCTGTATTATTTGTTGGATTGAAATTGTGTGATGGTTTCATTTAAAGCGTATGGTAATTAGCCTTGCTGGTGGGATTAATTTTAAATAAATACGCCTATTTCTATATACGACAGCAATAATCGACAGAAACAGCGAAAGTGCAATGTGTCGATCCGAAAGTGACAGTTACTACAAATTTAATGAAATATGGAGGCAAAACTGATAATCAATACTGAATGTATAGAGTCGTGGCCGATCTATTTCGTCATTTAATAATATTCAGGCATATTACGACAAAAACATTTCCTCTACCTGCGTTAACATAAGAAGTAAATCTGTTATTGACAGAAGTCAGGGTTTATTCTCATTCACAGAGTGCCCGGTTCGAGCGTGCGCTGTGCTCACGCACGCGCGTGTATTTGTGGGTGCGTCTTGGAGACTCAAGATGTGTTAGCGTCTATGCGCCCTGGTAAAATCAAATTTAAAATTTAAGAGGAGGTGACTGCGCCAGTTTTGGCGACAAATGAACAGAAGCGATCGATATATGGCATAGTTTTCCGCCACGTACACACTGTTGAAACTGTAGGGCCGACAAGTGAAGAACTGGTCGTCATAGACAGATGCGTGCCCCATTGAATCGCGGACAAACGACCCGTCAGTATAATCTGCCGTGGAATCCAGAAAGGCGGATGTGAGCTCGGAAAAGCGTGGACGATACGTGAGAGCAAATGTTTCGCGTCTCGCATGCTGACGAGTCGAAAGTCACAGGATGACTGAATGACACGAAAAAGGTGGAACAGAAGCAGTCTTCTTGGAATTACCTGCGTCAAGTTGGTGCTGAGGAAGGTCGTTCGGTCACACACCGACAGATTGAGAAAGTGTGATGTGTAAATCATGCCTGTTGCGTTGTGTCCTGTGAAAGGCCGCAAGGGAGGCTACCGAATTTTCCGTATTGGAACATAAATCAGGTGGGATCATGAAAGTCAGCGGCTCCAAGAAAACATTCACTGAGACAAACCCATCATATCAGCAATTGTGATATCAAATTTGAGTGCAGACACAAGAATAGAAAGCTTGTAAGTTGGAATTGTAAGCACCACGTATGGGCCCATAATAAACATAAATGAATCATTCAATATGGACTCTTATTTCTGAGTGAAATTTTTAAAATAATTCACGTCTTGTATTTTTAATGAGCACAGTCGTAACAGAACCTGGACACACTGTGCATGATTGTTGAGGTGACTAAATGTGGAATGTTCTCCCCCTTTCCGTGTAAAATTGGAGGGACTTAATTCATGCTGAGAGCCGAAGTCAACAATTTTAACAATACTGGAGACATGCCAAGTATGTCGACATTCCGACATCCTTTCGACGGGACATCTCGTAGCATTACAGTGCTTCTGACATCACTTAATTCTGTTCACTCATCTTTCGGTACAGGATGAATTATTCAGATATAGTCCCGACATATCAAAATGCATTTAATTTAATTCTGCTTCTAAATCAATATCCTGGTAATATCATTTAAGTATTCAGCTATATATAAGGTGCATTTCTGACTGAAATTCGGTTCAAGGGGGATGAAACACAGACCATAAATTTCTCCCCACGCCTCTAGCTACCACTCGGAATCTGAGGCTTCTGGATTTACTATATTTTCTAAATATATGACGAGTCTCAAGCGATATCCGGCGGCATGATTTTCACACTGAATTTCGTGAAAAACGGCCAAGCGATATCTAGAAAATTGGTATGATGGTTACGTTCTGGACCAGACTTTGAAAGGTGCATACTTCTAAACAGAGCTGTAACACCAGATGTTTTGACAGGATTTCCGTGTTCTTCCTCAGTTCCGTCAGGTGAATTCTGGGATAGATCATTCACTATAGTCCATCTGCGGAGACGAGAGAGTCCTCGTAAACAAATGCACGCGGTATCTCCTTCGCTCTATGAATCAAATCATGCAGCGATCACGTGATGCGTGTACCGTTGCAGGGGCGTCCAAAGTTCACTCTTCAGTCTGAATGCAGGTTAACGTGCGTCCGAATGCAGTGAGTACACTGAAGTAACTGCGCGCTTTGTCCACTCATTGCTGTCAGCTGTGGCGACTCGGGGCTTGCTTTGTTTACGCTGTCTGGTCTCCGCGAATGGACTATAGGCCGCTACCACTCTCGTCCAGACCAATTCCAATTCATTCGTTATCCAACCATTCGATAAAACATAACGCAGACACTGTAGTCGTCGTCAAATGGCCCACAAAGATGATAGACCAAGATCAATTGGTAAGAAACATTTCAACATCCGATATGATTACAATATGGGAGTGTATTATTTCATTTGAGAAATTCGTTACACATTGCTACCCCGCAAGCCAAAGTTAGATTGATGTTGTCATGTAACAATCAACGCCTGCCCTTAATATCCGAACAATAATTAATTAACATTACAATGCATTTCAGTAACGAGTCGGTATTTATATATGAAATCTGGTTAAACTGATGTTAATTACGTAACACTGCTCTGGCTGTTATAAGCCATCTAACTGTGGCTATAGATGCAAAGCATATTTGATCCCAATGACTGAACAGTTGTTTGGGAAATGTATTAAATTTGCATATTGAGTTCAGTAACTGAAGTTAATGCATAATATTACATCTAGCCATAGAACGGTATTTAAATTTTAACTAATGTTAATGATTATATGTTCAGTAATTTTGTAGGAGTGTCTTGATGGTATTCAGGAGGTTAGTAGCAAAGTTGTGTGCCTTGCTTTGCCATCAATATTAGCGTAAATTGCTTCACAGACAAGCAGAACAACGTAACATTGTCTGAAGTACAAATTTCTACCTATTTATGCTTTCGCTTAACAGCAGAACGTTGCAAGCCGAGGCTAAACAGTGTGCAGTAGATACAACACGTCTGGCATGTTTTCGAGAGGTACGATGTTCGAACCTTGGCCGCGGTACCAACATTCAAAGTAAAAACTTCTCATGTCTTTTGGCGATGTCAGGATAAGAGTTTGAAAAGTTTCTCGAGCACTTTCACATAGACTTTTTGTATATTACCGCTTACAATTTTCATTTTTCTGTTCTAAATAACATCTGTTTCTGATATAACGATGCAGAGACAGAAGGGTATATTGAAGAGGAATAGCTCGTGAGAACTGAAATTCTGTCGACGGTAACACCGAAGATTACTGTCCTCTTCGGTGCGATGGGTGTAGTCTATTCCCCTGAAGATGGAAGCAATACCTCGTTCTGAAACATCGATAGACATTACCACACTACATGGCGCCACATCCCAGAAAACGCCAATATTTAAAAGAAGTAGCAACTTTTTCTTTGCCTGAAAACTTTATGAAGATGGTCGTCATATTGATGGAGACGGGGCGTTGGAGCGGCCGGATGTGACGTTGTGTTATGAACGCAGATGTGTTCGAAATGCTTTGGAACGTACAGTGATATCAATCTCTGGCGTATACATAACCTTGCCCATGAAAAGTGTCGTTCTGTATGAGGGAGCCGTTCATCCTCCACTTACGTATTGTCTGCGTTCTTGTTATTAAAGTTTTAAAGGTTCATTAAATATATCTAGCATATTGTCCTATCTCCTTTACAAATACTTAACTCTTTAAAGCATGGCGATTACTGAAGTCCATCTGCTCTACCAACTAGACTACGTCATAGCTTGTGTACCTTACTTATGGTTCAGAAAGCATGTTTAACAAATCAAAAAAAAAAACTCCGTGCCCTGTAGTCCGCTAGCGAACTATACCGAACGATCGCCGCTTGTCAGCGGAGTTAGTGCCAACTTTTGCGGATAGAGGGTGTCACGCAGTCAGCGCAGCGTATCCCCAAGGCCGTTAATCTCGGTTTTCTAGACCGGAGCCGCTATTTCCTTGAAATAGCTCCTCAATTATCATCTCGAGAGTGAGTGGACCCCGTTCCAAACCCACTACTTCTCAGAAAATCGGGTAGAGCCGGGAATCGAACCTGGGACCTGTCAGCTATAGGAGGAACCACAGATGTTGAACTATGTTTTAACTTCCCACGGCCATATGAAGGCCAGAAATATGACGAATATAGAATACAGTAACTTCCTAATGATGACGAAGCTGTCTACGTCACTACCTGACGATTACGCACCCTCGTTACCATAGCAGACGGAATTTGTACGAGAATGTACCATCTGCTTTCACGCTAAAAGACAATTGCACATTTCTCGCACCTTCTTCAATGATGAATTCGTAAGAAAACAAAAATAAAAACGTCTGGAAAGGGGAACGAGAGGGGTCACGGAGGGAACACACGGAAGAAAGAATAAACTCGCAAGGAAGCCAAGAGCTAGAGAAACGCATGTAAACAGTTTCTGCTAATGAAACTAATTTTAACGGAAATCAATTCTGGGATGACAACGAGGGACATGTGATACGAGGACAAATTTTTATCTTCCACGAAATTATAAAAGGTGATAAACTTTGTTTCATGTGCCTATGTTGTGGGATATGGGTTCATTTGGAGTGCCCAGTGGGAAGGTGCCACGTGACATAACTGCTTTATGTGGTATACATTCTCATTACTTCAAATTGGACTTCTAATTAAGCAAACGTTTTCGTGCAAACTGTTGAGTTACTGCGTGTAGCTTATGTTTGTCAGAAGCAAAACATGATCCACATGCTGCTATATGCGGGGGAATAGTGGTCAATACAGCCTCTCTTTTCTTGCGTCATAGCCCATTGCTTTTAGTAACAGCAAGAAGCCCTGCGAAGGAATTACTGTCTGCTTTCCTTTGATATAGCACGACCACATAGAAAACTACGCTATAATATTGGAATTACTGATGAGAGAAATTTATGATATACACCGCTGAGATAGCTTCAGGTGCCACAATACGTGTATATACATACCAAGTTTTATGAAGATTTGTACGGGCGTTCAAGCAATATAAAGGCTACATCTCAGAAATTTTAGAGTCTATAATGTTGGTATTACCGACGAGAGGTATTTATGAATTATTCCTTCTAGATTGAGTCCGGTGCCTTGATGTAGATACCAAGTTTTATAGAGATTGGTTAGGTATTCACAAGTTAATTAGGGGGAGAGGATAATCACATATGCACAGACTTATTCAATAAAGAAGTTAGGCTAAAAATTATAAATTGCAAATACGTGTATGTGGTATGTTAGTTTTTAAGATTAATTTTCGTACACATGAAATGTGATATTTGTTTTCAAATTTGTGTAATTAAATAAAATGTTATCAAGTGTATTTGCTTAAAATTTATTTACTATTATTTTTATTTCTTTGTGGTATAATAAATATTAACTTCATTAAGATTTTCGTAAAATGTTCGAGTGCAAAAGGTTTCCTTGGTCACATTAATTTTGCAAATATTTTCGTGGATCAACGTATATAAGGGTGTGGATTTGAATGCAGTCAAGTTCCTGCTTTTGTTAAATCCGATATTTTTTTGATATTTCCAAACAGAAGGAGAAGTCTTCATGGTAGCCCATTTCTATATCTTTCCGTTCTTTCGCTCTGTTTGGTGTAAGCTGTTCAGGAGTGTGAGTCGATAGTAGGCACGTACAGACACACAGACTTTTGGGAGGGATGGGCTCAGGTGCCATGTTTTATAATACCTGGTTAAGGCATTTAGAAGTTAGCAGGGTGAGACTCGCAGACTCACAGACAGCTTGGTAATCCAATAAATATGCTTTCATTTTTAAAAATGAGGGAAGTAGGCTAAAACAGTGTATTTGTCATCAGTAACACTTGCAAGATACTAAATAAGTTATTAAAATATGACATATGGTTTCCACTGTCAACTTTCCTTTTCATGACTCCGTTCCCCCCTCCCCCGTACCTCCCACAACTGTCCTGCAAACAGAGTAACACGTCAGATGGAGAGCTTTTTTACAGCGGAATACAGATATCTTGATTAATAGCTTGTCACATTCAGCGGTAAATGAGAGGGTGGGAACAGGATACGCTACACGTCATAGGAAGTGCTAGCGAAAAGCTGCAGTTTGTAACGCACTGGAATTAGGGCTTTGCGCATTGTGGTTTCAGACCCTTTTATTTACATTTTTATACTGCACTGACTCGCCTGAAGTTTTATTAATGTCTGATGCATATTTTTTTTATGAAGACTGTTGATGTTTTGTTGTGATGGTTGCTGCTGATTGGAGCTGCGAACATGTTCATTCTCATGATTTCGTATGACTTCTGCTTATTGCCTGTACAATTTTGTTTTATAAATGTATAAATACGGAAGGTTGAAAGTCGTTTGCAAATCGCAGATCGGTGCGCAACTAATCTAACTTAACCTAACCTAACCTAACCTAACCTAACCTAACCTAACCTCTTTATTCTTCAACAGATCCTCTGTTGTTGCGTGACGCATAAGTGGGCTGTTGCCGAGCGATGGCTCGCGTGTTTGTTGATGCTGACGTGTGGTTACCAGCCATTGGCTTGGAATGGCCACCTCTTCTGGCTTACCTATTGCAGCTTTCATCCATTACGTTACAATACTTTAGGCTTGCTGTCTCAGGAGACACCCGAAATATTCTTAAGTGAATTAGATATTGTGACTGTATACCCATTGCTAGGCAACGACTCAAACACGTGCCCTCTTTTGAGAAGCCTCAACAATAGAGAGGTTGTTTTGTATGAGGTCCGCGCCGGGACCGTTGCTACAATGATGAGGAAAAAACACCTAAAAGAACATCGGAAAATATAAGACGGTGCTTTCTGTGGTGTACGTGCAAAGTGGCTATAAAGAAGAATTCAATTGAGTAGCATAGTCGAGTCAAGTTCGAGACCCCAGCCTTTCGGGATGAGTTTGGAACTGAACGGCGTTCAATCTTCGGAATTGGCAGTTGCAGAATAATGGCAATAAAGGAATTAGACTGTAAAAATAATATCCTATGTGTGATTTGAAATGAGAATGAGACTGTTATGAATCCGTTGCCAGGACACGACTAATGAAGACTGAGAACTCTAGTGCGTGCGCAACAGTGAACTCTGAAGTGTGTAGATAAGAAATAGCGCTGTGTTGCCTGTAGTCCCGAGTTGTGTATTCATTCATTCATCAGTAATCTGTCAAGACGACAGGTCCACAGTCTCTTCCAAAACAGTTCCTCCACTTGATGCGATCTAGAGCTTTCTCCTTCAAATGAAATATCTCGCATACATGGTATCTCTGGTTTTGG
Source organism: Cryptotermes secundus (assembly GCF_002891405.2). Classification (NCBI taxonomy): domain Eukaryota; kingdom Metazoa; phylum Arthropoda; class Insecta; order Blattodea; family Kalotermitidae; genus Cryptotermes; species Cryptotermes secundus. Next base: position 678,947 of record NW_019737981.1, read on the forward strand.
AAAGAGACTATCCAGGAAAAGTGATAATGTGGTAGTTTTTCCATTTGCTTTCCACATCGCAGTACAACAGCCGTTCAAACCACTCTGGTCACGCCTGTTGCTATACGAACTTGAACCATCTCGAGCATTATTTACTCTGTGCTTCAAGTCGCTGCTGATGACGCTGCTTCCGGCATCAGTTTTTGGTGTCTCTCTTCGTCTGATGCCTACCCTTTGACCTGTCCAGCAAGGGAGGCCCTGCCAGTAGCTACGCTACCGCTGGTATAGCTCTCAGGGTCCTTGGCATACTCAAACCCCCTCACCACGATTAGGTGGAGCCACCAACGAGGGGGAGTTGTGTATATAAGGTGTCAATAAATCCAATCATCCAACAAGTCAAAGGAGTTGTGTATATAAGGTGTCAATAAATCCAATCATCCAACCCAGAACCCGTCATATAAGTCACCCTCCCCATATCATGTCAATATTTTAAAGCGAGATCAAATTATCTGTTTACTGGTAAGTCAGATGGTTACGTCAATCAGTAAATCAGATAGTTGGTTGCAGTCACCCGTTACCCTTCTGTATCTTGCGGATACGAATGCGAGCCTGGACTTCGCCGAGTCCCAACTAGAGTGATATCGTGTTGCAGAGGCTTGGGTCGCTAACGATTGTATCGCACATTTTGGCCCTAACTGAACGTTGCATCGTATGTCAAGAGGCTCTGGTAACTTTGATGTGCAGCTCGGAAGAAGTGACTAGGACGAGCGAACTGCTATCCCTGTTTCATTTAGTCATACGCTCGCTTTATGCAGCGCCAACTGTATTTGCTATGTAACTTAAGTAGTTTAAATTTTTGCAGTTTAGTGACAATTATGATTAGGCCACTTAATCTAACACCGGGGCATTCATCCTGTACAATACGTAAATAAATTTCCAAATCTTCCCAGAATTAACCGCGATTGTCTTCTTGAACATCAGTAACGAAAATAATTCTCCGTGCTAAGCAACAGTAGAGGGACTGTGTTTTCTGTATGTGGTCCGTGCCGAGAGGATATGAGAAAATACGGGAATGGGAATTGACTTCACTTGATTTCCGAAGTTCCAAGGGAATAGCAGTGTGGCCAGAAGAAGAATTACAAGTAATGTTATGAGTGTAAGAAGTAATTGTAGTTACGTCTAGTGAAGAACCAATAAACTGATCACCCATCCAAACCCACGTCTTAGTCACTGTAACATGTAACAATATACTGTGGCGTGACGCCTAAAAGCCGGATTATATTACGCCCATTGCTACGCAACGGCTACAATAAGAACGCATACTTCAGTGGCAACGATTACATAGGCAGAACATTACCTAGGGATTGCCTAGGCAACAGAGACAGAATTGTTGAATTCCCTCAGCAACGGATACGCTAGCCAACGCTGCGTCGAAGACAGAGGGAGACCTTCGGCAAGGTTTTTTTCTCTCTGCAATACGCGACGATCTACTTTAAGAGGGTAGGATACGACAGTCAGACTAGTGCTCAGAGACGATGGGCTAGTCAGGTCGCATCGCCTGGAAGGAATTATGTCACAGTGACTGTAGTGATTGGAATTGCAATCGTGGACGAGTTGTCCAACAAGAGTAGCTGCTTCCCATCCTCTCACCTGACGACGGGAACAGATGCAGTTTTCGAGATGTAATGTTCTTTAGAAAAGTCCAAAAACGCAACAATCCCGAACTATGTCAGCCAGGGCCGCGCCATAGCTCAAGCGGTTAGTCGCTGGGTTTCCATCGCGGCGGCCCGGGTTCGATTCCGGGTCTGGTTAAGTGGGATTTGTGGTGGACAAAGTGGCGCTGGGGAAGGTTCTCTCCGAGTACTTCGGTTTCCCCTCCCAATCTTCATTCCACCAATTGCTCCACAATCAACCACACCTATCATCTGGGGCCGGTACAATAGGCCAGAAGTGGCCGCAGTACAAGAGACAGTCCCACCCCGCTAACAATAAAAAAATAGTCTGCCAGCCAATCAGTTGTTTACCGAATTGGAGTTTAATTTATCGATTCATGAACCCAGTAATCAAGCAATCAAGAAAATATTTAATTAGCAGAAGTAATACATATATATAAATTGAAAACTCCCGTTGAAGTGTTAAGACATTTACCTAGAAGGAAATTGAGAAATGAAACTAAGGCTTCAGTCAATTATATCAACTACTGAACTGTGTTGACAATCCTTTCAACTACAAACAGCAGATACTAATACAGAGATAATTTGCTCGGCGGAATACATCAATAGGCTGATAGCGAACATGCAGAAAGAAAGCACAAGGAAAATCAAACTTATGAGCGGCAGGCATTCTGGTTTTATTCCAGTTTAAATTAAGTTGCATGACTTTCAGATTCCAATATTAAATGTTTTGTAAATCAATCGAACAGATGGGCTCTACGACATGGCCGCAATAAGGAAACTAATTTCGGATACAAGTATTATGTTTTTGGACACCATCCATCGTCCTGTTTATTTTCTAAAAAAAAAGTCCTTTTTATTTTTCAAAACACAACGTGAGAAACACATGAGAAATGTGGCAGATATTTCAGTGATGACGAAGAGGCTGAAACGGAGGTGCGGAAGTGGCTGAGACAACAGTCAAATCTTCTATGCTGCTGGTTTCTGCGCACTGGTAAAGCGATGGGACAAGTGTATCAGTGTTGCTGGAGGATATGTCGAGAAATAAATATTTTTTTCCTAGTTTTGAATACCACGTGTTTTACTTTCTATATCCACTTGTGACCTATTTAGTGATTCTTTCTGATATATATATATATATAACACTTTTAATGAAGAATGCTACAGGTGTTCAAGCAGTATCGAAATTTCACGTCAACTATTTAAGAGGCCGCGGTGTTTATATCAATGGGGCGAGGGGTTTAAGAGGAACGACGTTGAGATGGGCTTAGGGGGCGTGATATATCAACCAAATTTCTAAAATCTAAATTCAGGAGTTAAACATTTGTCAGGGGATCCCATGCAGACACACATGAACAAAGATCAAGGTGATTTCGTAAGCCTATATTTTATCTATTTTCTTTATTTAAAAAAAGTAGGCTTATGAGATCACCATGCTGTCAGTATGTTTTTGAATCCCCTATGAACTTCTGAATGACTGATTGAGTCTTTATGAAACTTTGTATGTACATCATGGCATTTGAGCTCATCTCAACGACGTACTTCATAAACTCCTCCCATTAGTTTATGTCTCTGTATGTGTAGCCCTTCTATCGCTGCTAGGTAAAACTCTGTAAGGACGTTCCCGCGACAACGAAGAATTGGTGGAGGCGTCGTTTTCTGTCCGGTCCGTGTCACATGAAAGAGCGTAGGCGATAATTTCTTACCACATGTACTTGTACTTCTTTTTCAAAATAAGGAAAGTAGGCTGAAAGGCTTATAAACTGCTGGAGGAAGTCAAAAGACAAAGAGACTGAATAAAGGCTTTGTTTCTTTCTTTTTTTTTCCCTGGCACTACAGCCCCAGTGGGCCTAGGCCTACCTCTATGAACTCCGTTCACTTCGGTTTTTCTAGATCTTACACATACGGTAGGACTCCTTGGGCGGGTGATCAGCTCGTCGCAAGGCCTCTACCTGTACACAAACACAGAAATACGCACACAAACATCCATGCCCTGAGTGGGATTCGAACCCACGATCCCGGCTTCCAAGCGAGCGAAGACAGTGCATACCTTAGAACGCTCGGCTACCGTAACGGGCAAAGGTTTTCTTACAGAGTACTAAAAAGGAACGAAAATGACGTATTTAATATGATAACGCTACAAATGGTTCAACCATTCCTACACAGAAACACCTGGTAATTTCAATTAAATACAGAATATAATGGGAAACGGATAAATGCATCATTCGAAACTGGGAATTGGCTCAGATTTACTTCTCACAGGACGTAATTAAATTGAAGCTTGTATATACAGTCACTTTTCGCTTTCATTTAGGTTCGTTATCAAGTATCGGGGAAAGGAATTACACACATTTCAAGTGACGGAAATAAATCTTCTGTAAATCTCAACATGGTATCGAATAGAGGATTTAATTAACTTGATTTACGTCATTAAAAAAACGTTTAATGTCAGTACTGCGTAATTTGTAATAAGAATATCTGGAGGAAAGATGTAAAAAGCAGCATCTAGAACTTGTTTACCTCGATGCTGAATATATGACGTAAGTCAGATAACTAGGACCTCATGTGGCTGGCAGATTCTGTTGACAGGTTTCGTTATCAGAATTAATGGTAAATTTAACCCTGTGTCTAACCACTACTTCATGAACGTATCTTCGTGAAGGAAATTGAGAGAGATCTCCATGCATTCTTAACCTTTGAACAAGATAAAACTTAGCAAATAAAAATGCTTCTGCAGTCTGATCACTGATGTACCGCTTATACCCGTATAGGCTAATTAAAGATAGAAGTTGTAAAAAACGTATTGTTATTACATTCCATTCTTAGGAAATATGCCAATGACTTTTCTTGACTGAAAACTTTATAATGTATTAAACTAAGTGAAACTTTTATTCTCATGCTTGGATTGCTGACCGGCTTTGTTCTTGGAGCTTCTGACTAGCCCTCTCGTGCGAAAGAAAAGTTGTTCTTTGCTGTGAGTGACTGGGATTCAGTCCTCGGAACATGAGGCGCCCTCCGCCGCCACATCGAGACCTTACTACCCCTTGTCTTGATGTTATTTCCCCAGGGTGGCAGCGGTCGAACTATGAAACACCAGACCATTCGGCTCTGTGTCGTGTGGACGGTCAGAATGCAGTTCTGTACTGGGGATCAGATATCGCTCTGCTTTCCCCTGACAATTGCTGCTATTGTTCCATGACAGAGCAGCGTTTCGTCCGAAACGTACAAACGTTCGCATCTTCCTTGTCTCGTCAGTGTATTCCAGCTGTATACGGTCTATCATGACTGATGTTTTTGTAGTTTTCCACAGTAACTATGGGTAATAGAAATAGTATTTAAAACTAGATTACAAACTCTTCCTTCCACATCTTAGCCAATTTATTGTTCACTAATGAATCTTGCCATCTAAGACTGTCAGCCATAATATTCCTTGAAGCATGGCACCGACCAGCATTAATGGGCAGTGCAATGTAACAGAAGTAAAAGTAAAAAAAGTAAAGCTATCCCTGTAACAGGCCATGAAGGCCCATAGGGTTGTGAGACGTTGAGGGTCCCACATTACTTAGACAATCGGCTCAAAGATGGCGGTAAGGCTGTCAGCTTTACGCGCCGGCCGCGCTTTACTCTCCAGGAAAATTATTTCATTAATTCCTGGTACTCATTTCTGTTAGAGGCTTCCTAAGAATATGAGCCAGAATATTCAGACAAGCCTGACGCCGACCACTCTAAAGCCAGAGCAATATAATGGCCCACATTCTTAAGTATGTCAGTCGGAAATATTCGGTGGCGTATATATTGATTCCTATGTTTACTTCGTTGCAGATTTTCAGGCGGAAGAGAATAAATTTGCAGTTACAAGAAAAGTGGAAGTATTTGAATGAAAACCTTCACTTGTTGCTTCTGTTGGTGGCAATATCGATCGCCAGCAAGTCTGTGTCTGCTCTTGACATCTGTTGGCTACTCCATGAAGTTCCAGTTGTTTACTACCTGCAAGTGGTGTCGCCGTAGTGAATAGTCGACGAAAAATTCTGCATTAATCATCGTCTAGATGTATCACAGACGCTGGGGAAGGGTGCAAGAGTCATGAGCCATTGTATTCGTTCTAAAAACGTGGAATAAAATGTTATTCCATTGCCAGAAATACTTGAAATACAGAGTGACCCAAAATAAGTCGACCAAAATGATTATCTCATGTTAACTGTAACGTAAAGACTTAAACATGCCAATCGATTTGTAGAACGGTATCAGAGCTTTGTGAGGTGTACAGTACATTAAATATGGAGGATCTCATTTCGAATATTTTCTGTAAAACCAGTAAGAAGTAAAGAGATGTCTAACTTATTTTATTATACATTTTATTAACCACTTAATTGACTTTGGACCATTCTGCGTGTCCTCATATCAGGTCACCTACAAACAATCTGAGAGTATTATTTCTGGAATAAGGCGCCGTGCAACCCTGTTGCCAGCTCTAACCATAAATACGAGATAATATGTTTGTACAACCGTTTGTACAATTGTACCGCACGCCACTGCGCCACATTCCAGCAAAGCTTAATGTTCATAGTCACCACCGCGAGATCACGATTTACTTTAGTTAATTATTAATCGACGATCTAAATTTTGAGAATATTGTGACGGTATACTCCATTGCTAGACAACGCTTAGGTAAACACCGCCTGAGAGCCGGAAGCGGAAGTCCATTTGCTAGGCAACGGTTCGGTAAACACAGATTAGTGTGGTAATGTATAACACAGACTAACAGAGAGACGGTCTGAGTTGGTGACCTATATTCGGGCCGCCTGGAAACTAGTCCGGTCCAGGAGATTTCAGCCTTTGGAGATTCTTCATATGGCAGTCATAAGAGAGTTCGGTGTGTGAGCAGTGACTCGTCCTTCGTCATTCGTCACAGGCGAAGGGAAGGATTGATACGAGTTTTATACAGTCATTGTGAGTTGTCTTAATTGATTTTAATTGTAAAGAAGTGCCAATAAACCCAATTATTCAATCCAGAATCCATTGTTATTAGTCACGCTAACCCCTTGTACGTCAAAACATTTAGCGTCGGACGAGAGTGCTCAATTAATTAAGTAGAAGTAATATTTGCGGCCTAACCGATGTACCGCCCTGTCATTTGCCTGCAGGGACTAACGGAAACCTTCACGAACCTCAGCCCATGCCACGCCCGAGATCCGATCAAGTCACTCGCTCACTCATGGACCTGAACCTTTCCTGAGAAACCGCCAATTCTGCAGCTACTCAAGAATTTCCCAGCATTTTATGGAACCCGAAGGTTCATTACCGTGTTCAGAGGAGCACTCCACTGGTCCCTATACTGATTAAGATCAATCCAATTCATACCTCAACATCCTATCTCTCTAAGATCGATATTAATATTGTCCTCCTACTTACGTCTTTTTCTTCCTATGGTTCTCTTTCCTTCTGGTTTTCCCACCAGTATCCTATATGCATTCTTCTTCGCCAATATTCGTAATACATGTCCTGTTCATCTTATCCTCCTTGACTTAATCATTTTAAGGAGAACATGTTTCGAAGTTCCTTATTATGTAGTTTCCTCCAACCTCCCATCACTTCATGTCTCTTCGGTCCTAATATTCTCACACCCTGTTCTCAAACACCGTCAGTCTATGTTCCTCCCTTAATAGATTCAATCAAGTACTCCTGGAATACAAGTCTCAAGCGTTACGTCTAGATAAGTCCCCTGGATATGAGAACCTGGAATCTTACGCATACGGCCTCTGGAATCGGCTTTGGTATGGATGTTGATTTACTGAAAAGGGTGATCCATTTGTGGCAGGACAAATGAATAAACTTACATGAGAGTTAGATAGCATTCAGGGATAGAATACATTTTTTTTCTAATTCCATTAAATATATACCGCAGCAAGCAATGGTAGGAATGAAAGTTCTAAAATATAAATTTTGTCGTGTATCATATTTTCGCGAAATTTTTATTCTTTTTAAAAAATCTATCAGGGCTAAATCTGAGTGGTTTCACATTAGAAGATGACCCGAAACAAATTCTAGTGCAGACCTAAAATATAAAATTTAACAAAATCAACCAGATTGACGTGGGAATGAAACACGTCGTCGAGCAGAATGGTTGGCTGAAACCCCTTCATAACAAAACAAACTCCGTGACCTGCAGTCAGCAAGCGAACTATACCAACTGAGCGACCGCAGATTGTCGTCGAACTTAGTGCCAACTTTTGAGGATATTGGGTGTCACGTGGACAGCGCAACGGTTCACCACTGCCGTTAATCTCGGGTTTCTAGACCGGAGCTGCCTTTTCCTTGAAATAGCTCCTAAATTATCCTCACGAGGCTAAGTGGACCCCGTTCCAGACCCACTACTTCTCAGAAAATCTGGTACCGCCTGGAATCGAACCCTGTACTTCTGGATTTGTACCCAGGAACTCTGATCACTAGACCACAGAGGCGGTCCTGAAACCCCTTAGATGGTTCACAAATGTTTGCAGAAAGAATAGTGAAAATTAATCTTAGCACTGGGAAAAAAATATAGTAGGAGAATTTTCCGTATTCATGATTCTTCGTATATGGACATAAACGTGGAGTTAATATTATTTCATACCTTCATTTAACAGGACGCTTAAAGGTAGGATGTGGGTACAGGTGCACGAATTGTTGACGTGGGCACTGCATGGAGACGATTGGTTCTCTTCACATTACGACAGTTTATCCTTGGAGAAGCAGCCCCCAGTTGGAAGCAGGGTGGGCCCCCGACCCGGTACGGATACTGTGCAGAAGATAAGAAAAAAAAAAAGCTCAGGAACTGAAATCCGATTCTTCCGTTCTTTAACCCACAGCCAAACCGTTACACCGATTGGGATATTCCGGCTCCAAGTTAAGAAGACAGTATTTTAAAAAATACATGAATATGAAGTTTTTTTTTAATTCAACGCCTTTCTTAACTCAATTCGAATTATCCTGAGGTAAAATAATGTTTAATCGACCACATGCTGTAGTGTTCTTTTAAAAATCTGATAGTCGCTGAGTTGGTTGAAACATTCCCTGCCTTTTATTGTATCCGAGAGTTTATTACCCCCCTCATAACAGCCCATCCCTAAACATTTTCCTGGCCAGTTAAATCCCTGTCACGTTTTGAAAATTTATTTCTTTAATGCTCATCCCTGATACCTTCAGGTCTATCAGGTGGGTTCCTCATTTTGTGTCTTCTCTCTGAACTACCGCATGCGTGCTACTTTCCTCGCTCATCTCATTCTGCTTGATTTGATCACTCTAATATGACCTTATGAAGTTCGTCATTATACAGTTTCCTGTTGCTTTCTCTCTCCCAGATCCAGTGTCCTCTACTCAAGCAGCGTTGCAGCCAGTTACGCTAATTTACAATGCAGCTCCTTCTGATTAATTGACGTAGCACCGAATCTCGACATGACATTAACGCCTGCATAAAGTCTCGGTCTACTTGTTGTAACGGTGTCTGAGCATTCGCCTGCCATTTTCTTTATTTCCTGCTGTCTCCTCTTGAAACAAATGTTGCAGATGTTCTACAACCCGTGTTACATTAGAACTGCAAGCACTCAGCATTAGTAAAGTTCTTCAACCAAAATCAAACATGCGTGAACACACTTCCTGACGCCAGAGTACTTACTACTTTCTTTAGAAATTCTTTACTGCTACCATGTTGGCCGATACATAGCTATTTCTACGTAGAACCTATGTACAATCCTCAGATTTCCTCAGCGAGATATCGAAATATGTTTATGCTAGAAACACAATTTTTGGATCAATTTGTCTCCGTGTTTTATAAGGCAAAATGAATGCCGTGAACTCACAGAGTGACTAGAAGCAGCTCTGTTATTCAAAGTATTATTAGCTGGGGTACATTATGCCCCTCTGATTCAGGCTTCGATACCCAGGAAGACAATCCATTCTAAGCATTCCACAAACGGCTAGGTGGGTCTCAGAACTGGTCTAAACATGGTGAGACTGAGACGGGGGGTTGAGGCTACTAGAGCCCTTTGCCATCAAGTAGCTAAAGGTTCATTCATCAATGTTTCTACAGCCCTTTGTTGAGCCTTGGCCTCTTCTGCAGTTCCGTAATCATTTTACACAAGCAGTAGGACTCCTTGGATGTGTGATCAGCCCGTAGTAAGGCCGCTACCTGCACGTAGTACAGCACAAACACAGAATAAACTCACATACAAACATTCATGACTTGAGAGGGATTCGAACACGCGATTTCAGCGATGGAGCGAGCGAAGACAGTTCATACCTTAGACAGCGCGGTCATTGTCATCGGCAGATAAAGGCTATACTGACAGAAATTTCCCGTCTGAATTATTTTTCTAATAGTATTTCCAACACTGAAAACCCGTTTCTAAAGTTCAGACACAAGAAGAATTCTATTTTTATCAGCAGGTAGTAAGAAATATACAAAATTGGTACTCTTACAGACTTTACGGCGTTACAAATGCCGCGGCGGCCCGGGTTCGATCCCGGGGTCTGGTCAAGTGGGATTTGTGGTGGACAAAGTGGCGCTGGGGCAGGTTCGCTTCGAGTACTTCGGTTTCCCATGCCAATCTTCATTCCATCAATTGCTCCACAATCACCCTCGCCTATCATCTGGAGCTGGTACAATAGGCCAGAAGTGGCCGCAGTACAAGGGACTTAGTCCGACCCCACTAGCAATTAAAAAAAAATAATATACTTTCTCAGTCGGTAGTTCACTCGAAGACATGAAGAAACCAGCTGTGCAGCCGGCTTCCATGTCGAGATTTGAACACGAGACCTCCGAGATGCATAATGGGATCGCCATGATTATGGATAATTGCAAGAGATCTTGCATACTTAATAATATAGACAGTTAAAAAGACAGATATATATGAGGTAAAACGTAAACTTATCCCTGTAACAGGCCGTGGAGGTCCATAGAATTGTGAGATGTGGAGGCTCCCACATTCTATAGATAATCGGCTCACAGATGGCAGTGAGGTTGTCAGCCTTACGATCTGGCCACCCTTTACCCGATAGGAAGATTCCCGGTACTCATTTCTTTTAGAGGCCGAGTCGACCATGGGTCATAGTGCGGCTGGAAGCATTATGTAAATTAAAAGATCCATATCGTCGGGAATTGAACCCACGACCTTCCCGCTTGTAGCATAGTGCCTCATCCAACTACCTTAAATGTTTAATGTAAGTTAGTTCATAATAATATCCCATTTAATAATGAATGGAACTATCTTCGCGGTTCAAGTACTTTGTTTGGAAGCTTGCAGGCGTCTAACAAACTGATCAAGAAATGCATCCCGTGGTAATTGGTTGCACGGCTTCATCTTCAACCCTGAACACAGAGGCAACAAATTTCTCCGAAATGTCGGTGAACATGTACCAGATATTCTTCATACTGCCCCTGTGAGAACCTCAAATCCCGTATTACGTAAACTTCTATGTCACAAAATTTTCATTGCAGCTAACTCGGTTATTGATCAAACAAGCGACGCTCGGCGTCGTGTTTAGTAGTAGAGACACCAGATGTCGCCCGCATGCCATTCGTAGTAATGATGCGACAAGATGGGCTTAGGAATTTGTTTTACAGAGATTAACCCTGTGATCATCCCTAATACTATCCTGTTTAACCCCATGGCGAATGGAGCAGGGGTAGCAAACATTTCTTGGCTGCGGCCACCTAAAAGGGTACTTACTCACTCACTTATGTAGCTGAGCTCTTCTTGAGAAGCCGCCAATTCTGCAGCTATTCAAGAATTACCCAGCATTTTATGGAACCCGAAGGTTCATTACCGTGTTCACAAGGACCCTCCACTGGTCCCTGTCCTTGAGTCACATCAATCCAATCCATACCATCTCATCCTATCACTCTGAGATCCATTTTAATATTGTTCACCCACTTACGCCTTGTTCTTCTCAGTGGTCTCTTTCCTTCTAGCTTTCACAACAATATCCTATATTCAATTCTCTTCTCCCTCATTCGTGCTACAGGCCCTGCCCAACTCACCCCCCTTGAATTGATCATTCTAAGTATATTATTAAGCTCCTCATTAAGCGGCCTCCGTAGTCTAGAGGTAAGGTTCCCACCTCATGACTCGTGGTACGCGGCTTCAAATACCCGGCGGAGGTCGTCGAATTTTTAAGGGCGGAAAAATTCAGGGAACAAGTCCTCCGGGAGGGACTTTAAGCTGTGTGTCCCGTGTCGTAACTTTACGGCACGTAAAAGAACCTCATATCCCCAAAGGGGATCACTGAGCCAAATTCCAGGACGTTTCCCGCCCAACAATAGTCTCTAAGGCCTCTGATAGATGGGGGAAGCATTATAGACACCGCTAAGCAAGTGGCCGAACTCGCTTGCTCGGCGGGACTGATGGTACGCACCATTTATCGGTAGGGTAAAGAGACTGGTAGAATATCATAGAGGGAAGCACAATAGATCAAACTGGTCGCGGTGCATGGGGAAACCCACCCTCTCTAAATAACTAACTAACTAAGCTCCTCATTATGAACTTTTCTCCAACCTCCTGTCACTTCATTTCTCTTCGGTCCAGATATTCTCAACACCCTGTTCTCAAACATCCTCAGTCTATGTTCCCCCTTTAATGTCAGAAACCAAGTTTCACACCCACACAGAACCACAGGCAAAATTATAGTTTTGTATATTCTAATTTTTATGATTTTGGACAGCAGACGAGAAGACAAAAGGTTCTGGACTGAATGGTAGTAAGCATTACCCGAGTTCAATCTCCTCTTAATTTCCTCCTGAATCAGATTTTGACTTGTTATCGTCGTTCCCATATATCTGACCTGTGCCACATTGTCAAAACATCTGTTTCCTATCTTCATGTCATGATTTTGCCCTACGTTTTGGTGACGAGACAGCAACATATACTTAGTTTTCTCTGTTTACTTCTAGAACAACCTCCTTATTTGCGTCAATTAAATTTAGTGCATTTTTCTTTATGGTATCTACATTATCACCCAGTGGACTCATATCATCAGCATACGCCCTAGAAGGGTACTACAATTCAAAACGGGCGCCAGTCATCAAAATACTTTAAGTAACTGAAGTAAACCAAGCAAATAATGTATTTTCACTACGTACATGGGACCATTCATACAGCATATAAACATTTGCAATTGCTTTCTTACTCCCTACACAATTAGTAACAGCCGAAATAGTTACAGAAACCTCGTCGTTATTTGAGTACCTTTAGTTTCGTGTATCAATCTTTATAGCTTACAACTTTTCTGTAACTATTTTTCAACATAATTTCTCGCGAAGCAGGAATCTCATTTCAAAACTCCAAATACACTGTATATTTTGAGCTACTTGACTCTGCTTTTTCTCACCGGGCACATTGACCCACTCACGATGAAGTCGCTACTCGCAGGCGGCAATTCAGACGGCGTCCGTGAGGCTCGATTTATGTCGTCATTTAGTTTGTTTCATGCTCGATAGCAGTGCCTCACAGGGACAGGCCGACCTGAAGCAGTTGCGTTTACAAGGAGATGAATCAGTCTTTCTACTATGTAAGATTTGAGGCTTTCACGGCGGTGACTATGAAGAAAGCAGTCTTCTGGGATTTGGCACCGTGTATATGTGTTAATCGACGTTTCGGAGGAACGTATCGCCTCCATCTTCAGGGTAGAAGAAGAAATATAAGAAATCTGCAAGCGAAGAGACCGTGAGATTTCTTATATTTTCTCTTCTACCCTGAAGATGGAGGCGTTACGTTCCTCCGAAACGTCGGTTAACACCACATATACACGGTGCCAAATGCCAGAAGACTGCTTTCTTCATAGTCTTTCTACTAGTTTCCACAAGCTCTTCTCCTTTGTATAAGATTGCTTCACAGTATCACTTTGAACATTTGTTGTTTCCAAGGCATGAGCTTCGAGAAATATTTCCATTTAATTTTCCTGTTCCTTAGACATCAACTGTTTTAAATTGGTTTAATATAAATTTTGTTTCCGGTTCAGTTTTACCAAATTCCTAAAAGTGTTTTCGGAATTATTCTTGTAGGTTCTCAAGTTGGCTCACAGATGGCTATGGTTCGAAATTTTCTTCACTACCAGAGTTACACATGATTTCCTTTGCACGAGGAAAATGAAGTAGAGACTTATTGAAGAATTCCGTCTTCTAGGACGTGGCGCCCCGAGGCTATTGGGTCAATGCTCAACCGGTAGCCTTGCCTCTTCCCCCTTGTCCCGATCCTATAACGACTCTGGCCTGCTGCCTGCTGGCCCATCTCCACAGACCCATCCCCTCTCCTATCTATTGATTTCCCATGTCACCAGCTCTTCCTACGTTCATATTCTTATACATCTGGGAGTTTTCGACTGGTGGCTCAGTCTGCAGCCACCTGTTCACGCTGGTTCCTCGCTTGCGGATTTTTCTACCCTGAAGATGGAGGCGATATATTCCTCCGAAACGTCAGTTCACACAAGGTCTACACATCGCCACATCTCAGAAGACGGCATTCTTTATAGTCACAGCGATGAAAAACTCAAATCTTACATAGAGATTTATTTTTTATATCAGGCATCTACGTAGTTAGTCTTCCCCTTGAAGATCAGACCTTGACACATTACGTTGAAGAGTTAGATCTGAGTTGGTCGCGCCATAGTTCAAGCGGTTAGTCGTTGGCTTCCCATCGCGGCGGCCCGGGTTCGATCCCGGGGCTGGTCAAGTGGGATTTGTGGTGAACAAAGTGGCGCTAGGACAGGTTTTATCCGAGTACTTCGGTTTCCCCTGCCAGTCTTCATTCCACCAAATTCTCCATCATCAACATAATCATTCGGGTAGGCTACAATAGGCCAATCAGTGGCCGCCGTGTCGAGTGGACCCAGTAGGACTCCACCCCCCACTAAGCGAATTGAATTTTAATTTTTAGATCTGAGTTGCATGTTAAATCAAGAAACCAACTTGGGTCAGTTAATTGTTCGTATTCCTCAGTTTTACATTCCAAGGACTCTCGAACCCAATGGAATGATTCCCAGGAATAATGACCTACTTTTGTTTCGACTCAGAAAACGTATTTCTTTGTTCAGTATTGGAGTACTGTGATTAGACGCCTTCCAGACGACTTTTGAAACATATGATATTCAAGATTACTGGAGTTTATAATTTTAGTTAAAATCAAAATAATTATATTTAAAATTTACCACTTTTGCACACAGAGATTACGGGCGTAGTTTTCTTCAGTTCCTCCAGGGAAATACCGGGATAGTAACTCGACCAGGCCACAGAAAATCTCTTTCAAATCCTCTACAATTGATTACTCGTCAGTCGCCATTCGTCGTTATATAATTCAGCTGCTTAAGCATCATTAAAACAACAACAAGAGTGATGATCATTAATAACGAAATTGCAACGACATGAAGGAAGTAGGCGTGGCCTGTTTTAATGTATCGTCCCAACATTTTGCTACGTTAACTGATGAAAGCCGTGTGGATCGACTTTCACGAGAGCCGGCCTGGGATCGAACACAAACCCGGTGCCTTCCGAACAGGAGACGTGATGAGCGTAATTACAGCGCGACTTTTCTCTTGAACAACACAATTGTGACTCGTTTTGACAGCCCTGAAACGCAGTTGAAGTGACAATAAAATCTGGTAACCTTAGGTGAAATTCAGAATTAACACATAACAAGAGCAAAAGGATAATTTAAAAAATTGAATTATTTTATTGTGTGCTGAGGCTGTTTGATGCTGATAACACATTAAACCCTAGCCTCTGGCGTGGTGAAATTTAGTATCCCGAAGGATTATATTTCGTGGGGTTTAATACCAATAATACATGCTCACATTACATTTTTTTAACAACATATTGACATATATATTTCACCTGTGACGTTAGGAAAAGTCAAGCGTGCAGTTTTGTACCAAACGACTGGACACTGCACACTTTATATCCTGTTTTCCTAAAAGAGGTACATTAGGAAAAAATTGTTTATTTTCCAATTTATGTATATCGTATGCCCAACGGAAATAGTGTTCCTACATTGTAATAATTATACGTTCCTCTGAAATCGGTATATTTCAGGACTGAAACAAGTATGTATCATGATTGGAACCTCCCCATGCTCTGGTGTCCACAAAATCTACCAAGTACCGCTACAATTTTCATATGAGTAGATGCACCTCCAAAGTAGACGCATCTACCTATGGAGCAAAAATGTACGTACTGTTACGAAAATGACTAGAGGACTGAGTGTTAGTATAACAAGTATACAGCATTCTTACGTCTGTCTATCGCCGAGACAAACTGTTCTAATTGTGGTACTGCTAGGTTTGGGTTCTCTAGATATCAGACTTTCGCGAAGGAGATTCGTGACTTCAGAATTCTAACAAGGAAATTTTTCACCTTTAATAAGAATCCAACCCTTTGAAACCTGATTTGTCAGCAACTTCTAGTTTCATACAGAACCTACTGCTATAATTTCAGTAGATGATTCGCTAATGGAAAGAGACGGAGTGTGACGTACTACTACGTTTCCTACAAAATTCTATAATCACATGACCTTTCAGTTGAATTACTATTGATAAATGAGATAGAAATCAATAACACAACAGGACACTCCTATGTAGTCTGACATAAATGGAATAAACACAAATGCACTTGAAGATAAATATTAATCCACCGATTACGAAATAAATACTTTTCAATTGACCTAATCCTTCCAGCCGCAATATGGCTCTGGGGTCGACACATTTTATAACAGAAATGCGTACCAGGAATCTCCCTGAGGGTTAAGGGCTACCGGCGCCTAAGGCTGACAACCTCACTGCCATCTGTGAGCCGATTATGTAGGAAATGTGGCAACCTCGAGGTCTCACAACCTTATGGGCCTCCACTGTCTGTCACAGGATAATTTTACTTTACTTTGTACCTTTACTTACTGACTTAATGATTGATAAATCACAAAACCTGGAAGTGAACGGCTGACAAACAATTTTCCGTAGTATTACTTTAAAGATCCTAAGATTCAACCCTTATTAACACTAAATCCTGTAATCAGATACTGTACTNAGTACCAGGAATCTCCCTGGGGGTTAAGGGCTGCCGGCGCCTAAGGCTGACAACCTCACCGCCGTCTGTGAGCCGATTGNGATTATGTAGGAAATGTGGCAACCTCGAGGTCTCACAACCTTATGGGCCTCCACTGTCTGTCACAGGATAATTTTACTTTACTTTGTACCTTTACTTACTGACTTAATGATTGATAAATCACAAAACCTGGAAGTGAACGGCTGACAAACAATTTTCCGTAGTATTACTTTAAAGATCCTAAGATTCAACCCTTATTAACACTAAATCCTGTAATCAGATACTGTACTAGAACAGTACTATCCTCTGGGACATAAGGCCGTGCAGCCATTTTAAGTCAACGACGTTTCGAAAGAACATATCACCGTCATCTTCATGGTTGACGTATAAGCCGAGCAAGAACCACTACACGGCGTCAAGTTCCAGAAGATAATACTCTTCATAACTATCTCTGTGAGAACCTCATATCTTGGATGTTTTTCAGTTCACAGAGAACTTATTTCTCTGAAATTCTTCGCCGTTTTTTCAAATTAAACGAAATTATGAATGACAATAACATTAATTATATTTTAACATCTATATATTTATACTGCAACACTTGAAACGCCCGTTTCAGAGAAATGTTTTGTATTGCAGTGTTCTGAATAAATCTGTATCAGCAGAAATGCAAAGGAATGATATTACAATACCGAGTCTGATATTTCAGTTGCATTTGAATTTCACAGTTCTACATAAGAAGAGGAACAGGTGTTAACGTTGTAACAGAAACTGAAACGTCACACAATTTCTTCCTCCCTGACTTCGTTTTTATACATGGCAATAAGAGAACTGGATATCATTAAAGCTGCTAACTGATTCGCCATTTCAGGATAACACTCTGCAGGGGTACAACTGTACGCAAGACTTCCATCCAGACTGCTGTAGTGGCGGGAATGGTTGCAATTTCTAACTGTGAAATTCACTTAACGAGACATACACTAGCCTTCAGCAAAGCTATGGATGGTGCTAAGTGACTCATTTCGACCACTCCAGTATGAAAGCACTGCTACGAAAACATTTGTTCATTACGTCATTTTGTAAAATTGTATTGTGGTTTCCAAGTCTTGTCTATAATTTAAAAGCTGCTCTCCCACCAAAAGAAATACTGATTTTCGTGCAAAATACAATGTGGATAGTCTGGCTCTACAAGGGAAGAAAGTGGTATATTTATTTTAGCTAAATAAACTATCCAATGTAATTTAAAATGTTAATATGGAGTTTTATTAAATAGCTCCTATAAGACTTGCAAAATATTACGTATTTCCATGAAATAATCCACATAATACACGATTTTCGGCATTCAAGCTGGTTAATTATTGATACAGTTATTGAATTATTGTATATACATATATTTTCCTGTTTTAAAATAAAAGCAGGATGATTGATAATATCCAAAAAGTAAATAACTCTATTAATATACCTGTGTCATAAATATTTTATTGGTGGGAAAGCCAGAAGGAAAGAGACCACTGGGAATACCAAGGCGTAGGTGTGTGGACAATATTAAAATGGATCTTAGAGCGATAGGATGGAATGGTATAGATTGGATTCGTCTGGTTAAAAATAGGGACCAGTGGAGGGCTCTTGTGAACACGGAAATGAACTTTCGGGTTCCATGAAATGCTGGGAAATTCTTGAGTAGCTGCAAATTTGGCTTCTCATCAAGAAGGGGTCAGCTCCATAAGTAAATAAGTAAGTAAGTAATTATTTTTATTATTGCTAGTGGGGTGGGACTAAGTCCCTTCTACTGCGGCCAATTCTGGCCCATTGTACCAGCCCCAGATGATAGGTGAGGGTGATTGTGGAGCAATTGGTGGAATGAAGATTGGCAGGGGAAACCGAAGCACTCAGAGAAAACGTGCCCCAGCACCACTTTGTCCACCACAAATCCCACTTGACCAGACCCGGGATAGGTAGCGGCGTTGTGACGGGCTGATCCCCGTCCAAGGAGTCCTACCGACTGTGAATAGGATTAAGAAGCTCACAAAGTTGCCAGGGTCCAACAATTAGTTAGTTAGTTATTGGAGAGGGTGGGTTTCCCCATGCACTTAGACCTGTATTGGTTTATTGTGCTTCCCTCTATGATTTCTACCAGTCTCTATATCCTACCGGTATTGGTGCTTACCATCAGTCCCGCCCAGCCAGCGAGACCGGCTGTACTAGCTGAGAGGTATCTATAATGCTTCCCCCATCTACCAGAGGTATTAGAGACTACTGTTGGGCGGGAAACGTCCTTAATTTGGCTCAGTGACCTCCTTTGGAGATATGAGGTTCTTTTACGTGCCGTAAAGCTACGACACGGGACCCACGGCTTAAAGTCCCTCCCGGAGGACTTGTTCCCTGAAGTTTTCCGCCCTTAAATATTCGACGACCTCCGCCGGGTATTTGAACCCGCGTACTACGAGTCATGAGGTGGGAACGTTACCTCTAGACTACGGAGGCCGCTAGGTCCAACAATTACTATGGGACCATGTGTTCATTATGAGATTCTGTAAAACTGCGTAAGTACTAGAGTAGGATGTTTTCTTCTTCACTTTGAGACACTTATAATTCCCTCTCGAAATTTAGCCACATACAAGTATTGAAAGTTGTTCATTTTCGGCTTACACTGTAGTCGCCATAACACTTTGAACTAAACTGTGGCCGACATGTAGTTGCTGATATGCGAGAAAGGATAGGGGGTTGCAAAGCACCACAATCCACACTTCCAACCCTATTCCTACTGCGAGACACACACATCAGTTCACGTCATACATCCGCCTCACTTACCCTGAAGATGACAGCTGCAGCGGACACCGAAATTCTGGAACACTTTCAACATACAACGCGGCAAAATACCGAAAGAGGAAGTTATACATCATGCATACTTGGGGAAAACTAACGCAAATAGGCATATTGTTGGAGCAAAATTTCAGGAGCAGTTTTGCACTCCTAAGAGAGAGGAAGTAACAGTTGTTATGGAAAGCCGTGTCCACTGTGTTCGGTTGCCATCTTCATGTGTTCATATAGGGAGTTAAACTGTTAGTAACATTACTTACGCAAACAAAAAATGGGTAGAAAATAAAAATGCGATTAAATTTGAAACCCAAGAAAGGTTTTGGGCTCTGTTTCGAGTATCACAATCCTTTACTTCAGAACAGTAATTTTGTAAGATTTGAGATTTTGACGGCGGTAACTATGAAGAACGCAGTCTTCTAGGATCTGGCACCGTGTAGATGTGGTGTTAACCGACGTTTCGGAGGAACATATCGCCTCCATCTTCAGCGTAGAAGGAAAAAACAAGAAATCCGCAAGCGAAGAGACCGTGAGAACCGGTACAAGCAGTCTTATTTTTTCCTTCTACGCTGAAGATGGAGGCGATATGTTCCTCCGAAACGTCGGTTAACACCACATCTACACGGTGCCAGATCCTAGAAGACTGCGTTCTTCATAGTTACCGCCGTCAAAATCTCAAATCTTACAAAATTACTGTTCTGAAGTAAAGGATTGTGATACTCGAAACAGAGCCCAAAACCTTTCTTGGGTTTCAAATTTAATCGCATTTTTATTTTCTACCCATTTTTTGTTTGCGTAAGTAATGTTACTAACAGTTTAACTCCCTATATGAACACATGAAGATGGCAACCGAACACAGTGGACACGGCTTTCCATAACAACTGTTACTTCCTCTCTCTTAGGAGTGCAAAACTGCTCCTGAAATTTTGCTCCAACAATANGAGACAACTTAACGAAATGAATATGAACACACAAAAACCAAAGCATTGTGTGCAAGGATATGTGTTGCATAATCATAACTTAATTTCAATTCAACTTCATTTTATTACTTCAAATATCGATTACTCAATAATATTTGAAATATGGACTTTAATTATTATTTATTTCTTAAATGTGTGCTATTTGCAAAGGTACCGGTGTAGGGCAGTCGGTATAGCTACTGCATACAGGCCAAGAGTTCGAGTCCCAGTAAGGGTGAGAATTGTCTCCTCTCCATATGTGAGTAATCCAGGCAGGCTCTTGTACCCACTCAGCCTCCTATTCAATGCGTACCAGGGGCTCTTTCCCTGGGGATAAAGCCGCCGAGGAGTAAAGCTGACCACTCACCTCCAATTAGTGTCAAGGTCAAGAAAACTTCGACCTATACACCCACTCCCCCATACATTTTCATGGTGTAAGCACAGGGACAAATTAACTTACTTTACCCGTACATATAAAGAGCTCCCCTGTTAAAACCAATCTGATACACAGCAGGATAAATGCAGGGATATGACCTTCCAATTGTCCGCTCATTTATGAAATTCATGAAAGAGACGTTTAATTTTCATCATTCGTTAAACAGCGGTCGTCCAGGATTTTAATTACATTGTCTTCATTTATCACTGCAAACCGCTAATTAGAAAAATTGACCTGAGGATATGAGAATTATTTACATGGATTGGAACCTCGCATTATTCTGTGATTATATCTTTGAGGTCATCTTGTAATGAGAGACTAAAGCTATGTTATAGCATAGTTCTGAGCTTAACTTTATAAAAGAGATCTCAGAGAATAATTGTAGCTATAATCTGTATAATTAAAAGTAACTGAGTGAACACAATGTAATTATATTTTAATTCTAACACAGAGATTTAAGGAACGGATGTCAAAGCATGTATTAAGAATTAACCACGAGACAGTTTGATTGAGAAATACTTTTTCTTCTCCTTGATAATAAAATTTTAGTCTGCTTGTTGGCTATAAGGCATCCAACTCTATTATAAAATTGGAATTTTCTATCTCTGTCTTAAATGCAAAGTGAATAGCTTGGATTTGTAAAGGAATATGTGAATGAATTTAACACTTATTCTAAATTATTTAACATAATATTAAAAAATATTTGTGCAGAGTATAATGTTAGGGTACGGATTATGGTTTTCGAGAGCTGTTATTTATTTATCATCTAATTAAATATATCAACTGCAAATTTCACATTAGTGTCGGATAATAGTGTGACATGAATGACGAACTAGAAAGGATTTGGAAGGAAGCGGTCTTGTCTTAATCGGTGTAATATCATGGAAATTTCATGGTGACTAAGAAAAACCATGGAAAACCTCAGCCAGGATATTCACTGTCTCAATCTATATTCGAAACGAGCACTTCCCTTATACAAACCTACGTTATTATCTATAAGCAATCATTTTGAATTGTGTCAGTAAGTATAGATGGCCTTTGGGTTTAGTGGTTCGAGTTCCTGGCTAAAGATCCAGAGGTCCCGGATTCGATTCCCGACGCTATCAAATTTTCTGAGAAGTAGTGGGTCTGGAACGGTGTCCACTCAATCTCGAGAGGATAATTCAGGAGCTATTTCAAGGAAATAGCGTCTCCGGTCTAGAGAGAGGAATTTAACGGCCGTGGGGATCTGTTGCGCTGACCACGTGACACCCTCTATCCACTAAAGTTGGCCCTAACTTCGTCGACAAACGTCGGTCATTGGTAGGTATAGTTCGCTTGCAGACTACAAGCCGCGGAGTTTGATTCTTTTGTTTTGTTGTCAGTAAATATATTCGAAAAGTTTCCATGGGCCCTTTTATGGGGCTATTGAATAATTTCCAAAAACTTCGTTCTTCGTGGCGAGGAGATCTGTGAAGTTTCGTCACTTCTCAGGATAACGACATTGAATCGAATACGAAGGTGAATATGAGGTGGTGATTATGAACTTTGAAATTAACGAGCTAGGGGACGTATTAGTGGATTATTTTAGGCATTGTGGCTGAACATATTCGCAGGAATTGAATAAAACGACGAGTAAGTTCCGTTATAATAGCCGGTATCCAGCCGAGATTCGAACTGGGCAGGTAGGTCGAGGAGACAGTTTAGACAAGCCATTCCCTGTTCCCACATATAAGTGGTGGCAATGTCCTGGTTACGTCTTCTTGTTCGTCAGCAATTACTGGCAATGATTTACTCAAGTTTGATAGACACAATGCCCCCATTCTTCACACATTAAGATCATGTCAAGGAGTACCATTTGCTCGCGGTCTTCATGTCAGTCTGCTCACATTTCCCGATCGCTATTTCATAACGAGCCCTGGTTTTGTTACAGTCAGCCAGAAAGATGGAGAAATGTATTGCATAATGTTACAAACTGAGATGGTCAGACCACTAGCTAAATGAAGAACTGGGCCAAAAATTTGGTTGGAAGAAATAACACATTTGTCTGCTTGTCATTCCCTAATTCAATCTCAGAATTATCCTGTCACTCAGCATATTTGCAAGAATAATTGTGTATGTACGTAAAGGTTGGGCCATAAAATCCGACCCTCGCACTGCGACCTTCAATGATCTATTGTGATTCCCCTTTGGGTTAACCCTTTATTAATCCTACACTTCGAATGAAATGCAAAAACACTGAAGAATCCTAATCACAGCAAGAAGGATCTGAAATAATAATAACAATAATAATAATAATTATTATTATTATTACTATTATAAACAATTCAACTCATATTGTTACGGATATGACAATTGTTAGACGACGGTTCGGTAACCATGTTCCAACTGCAACAAATAGCAGCGGAATAATCCATTGCTTGGCAACGGTTCGGTAAGCACGTTCCTGTGGCAACGAACGGACACAGAAAAACAAGAAACTGTTTAATTATATGCGATATTTGCATACAATTTAAAATCTATTATTGCACAGTATTTTGCATGAAGCAGGTAACTGAACTGTACAATTGTTTAGTTAGGAGTCATATAGTCTCTCAGTAAACACATCGAGCAGTTCAAAGAGTAATTACAGTCGCATGTTCTTCTTGGAACAATGTAGTTCAAGTTCTTATAAATTCGCTGTTCCAAATATGCGTTGTATCATTTGCACATTCACAGCGCGGAAGCAAAAACAAGGATATGTTAGAACATGACATATTCAAGTGAATCAATAAAACTCACGGGCATTAAACACGTAGGCTACATCTGGGAATAGCTATGTGTCCAAGTTTTGATGTGTTACGCAAAAATCTGTTTATGTTCCACAGTTATGTCTGTGTGGGAGTGAAATCGTCTCTGTCCCTTTTGCCTAACGTGAGTATGTAACTTGTTTGGTGTCGATGTAATTGTCCGTTTTTCTGTTAGGTAAAGGTAAAGGTAAACTGAATGTGAAGTTCAAGGTGATGGTAAAGTTAAATGTAAAGGTGAAGTTGAAGATAAGCTGAAGGCGAAGGTGAAGGTGAAGGTAAGCTGAAGGTGAAGGTGAAGTTAAGGCGAAGATGAACATAAAGTGAAGCTGAAGGTGGAGGTAAAGCAGAAGGTGAAGTTGAAGGTGAAGGTGAAGATGAAGGTGAAGTTAAGGCGAAGATGAACATAGAGTGAAGCTGAAGGTGGAGGTGAAGCTAAAGGTGAAGGTGAAGGTAAATGTGTTCCTGTGCTTAACTAATTAAGTACTAAGCCATGAAGGCGTATGGGGAAGTTGATTTACAGATACACATTTTATTGACCACGGCATTAGTTGGAGGTGAGTGGGCAGCTTCATGTCCCAGCCGCTTTGCCCCCGGAGAAAGAGCCCCCGGTACCCACTGGATATGCGACTGGGTGGACTCCAGAGCCTGTCCCGATACTTTGGGGTAGATGAAAATATCTTCCTCCTGTCGGGAATCAAACCCCCGGCCGTCAAGTCCGTAGCCCGTAGCTGTACCGACTGAGCTATCTCGGCTCCTTTTGTACGTTAAAGGACGAGAGAAATAAAAGAGAAAATAGTCAAGAGAAAATCAGTTTCAACTCACCGTAAGATAGTCTTATTGTACAGGAATGGAGAATGAGCCTCGTATCACTGATAATGAAATATTTTTAAGAGGCAGGTTGGATAAAAGCGGAGGGAGAGATAAGTTAGTGGAAAAAAAGGTAAAATATGAGAAAAGTGCTATAATAGAAGTTAAAAGTATAGGAAATTTAGACCTTCGAAATTACTATGAAAAAAGGAAAATTTTCGGAACATTCGTTATTACGCGAGGTGCAATTCAAAACCCACAAACTTTTGCTCTGAAGGCAAACAGATTTTTATTTAATAACTTTTGACACATGTATACATTTAACTACTATTATTAGTATCAACAGAAGGAGAAACATTAAGATCAGCTGCCATTTTCATTATACTGCACATTGCCTTAAGTGTTTTTCAAAAACAAGCATTTGGAAACTGTTTCCGTCATCCGTTTGCTTCTTCTTTGGGCCCGTTAGGGAAAACAGGGCGGTACGGGGCTTCCCTTGCACATTATGCTCGAAACACTGTGTTTGAAGAATCTCAAGATGATTGAATATGTCAAAAATAATAACAATACAGGATGCCCAAAAGTCAGTTAGTGGTGTGTAAAGTTTAACTGGAAAGCTGGTTGAAGTGAAATCCTCCATGTTGAATGTACAACTCATATTCATGTAGTTCTCTTCTATGGATTCATTCAGGTTAATGTGATAAACTATTTTATGTTAATTGATTTTTGAGCCACTCTGTATATCTTGTTACACATCATAGAAACATTTAGACTGTCATGGAAGCCGGTGCTTTGCAATTTACACTTTCAAATTCATTTGAATATGAAGGATTGTGAATAAGATATGGCACAAACCCTTTACCACAAAGTGTTCAATATCTGACAGTTTGTAAATGTTAATTCTTTCACTTCCGCGGCAGTTCGCTGAAATTGAAACTGTAGCGAGTCATGCAAGGCTCGAGTTCCATGAGTTGAGCACCACTGTCTTACAGGTTCCTGCTATGTGTTCGGAAAGTATGTGCAAACAAAATCCTCTATTGCCTGAAGATACGAAATACGTACCCTTATATACTTCATGTCTGCATATTGATAAATAGTTCCGCATTTCATATCGAACTATCCGCCCTGGAGGTTCAAGTATTTTAATATATGCCGTCTCTTCAGTAAAAGGTTCGATGATGTTTCAGACCGATTTCTATTTTCTTTTTCCCCCAAACATATATACTTTCTTACTTCGTCAGTAATCTCTCGGTTGATTGATATTCTAGCAGAAATGTTTGCCTCTACGACTGAAATTTCAGTCCGAGGATACAGGTCGACGTGGAGACAGACCTCCTCTAAGAAATGATCCTCCTCGGAAAGAAATTCCACTGATGACGGGGAAAGTATCACTTGAGGCAACTGAAATATTCTATTTTTCGTACATAGAGCTCATACGTGCATATATTTAAATCTAAATGTAAAATGAAAACTACCTGTGCTTGAATAATTAATCACCACACCATGATGAAATGGATAAGAGTGGTCAGCTTCACGCCCCTGCCGCCTCCCCCGCCTCCCCGCCGTAAATTTTGGATAGGAGATCGGGTGGGCCGCAGAAATTCTTGTCCACGCCAGCAAGCGACCCCTTTTCTTGTAGGCCGTAGTCCGCTGTTATAACGGCTGAGCTAACCAGGATTCTTTTAAAATTATAGGATGAGAGGTATGGACGGCCGTAGCTGAGCAACAGCTGCCTTCTCAAGAAGGGTTCAGCATGATGGAGTTACTTATAAGTATTTATTTCTGTTCCTATGCATATGTAGTCTAACTCTTACTCATGGAGCTGAGCCCTTCTTGAGGAGCCAGCAATTCTACATCTACTCAAGAATTTCCTAGCATTTTATGGTACCCGAAGGTTCATTACCGTGATCACAAGAGCCCTCCACTGGTTTCTATCCTGAGCCAGCTCAATCCAATACATACCATCTCATCCTATCTTTCTCATATTTGTTTTCTTATTGTCCACCCACCTACGCCTTGGTCTTCCCAGTGGTCTCTTTTCTTCTGGTTTTCCCACCATTATTCTACATGCATTCATCTTCTTCCCCATTCGTGCTACATGCCCTGCCCACCACATACTCCTAAGACTAATGCGTATATATATGTATATATTGGTATGGATATGATACATCTCGTTTATTTTTTACCTCATTTATTGACATTTATTCAAATGAATACACTTCATGGCGCAGATTCGAGGATAATCGTGAATCACAAATTAAGAAATATATTGCAAGTGGTTATGGTATAGATTATTTCCAAATTACATTCTGGGAGTTTCCTAATGGTACTGAAGAAAGCTTTGGAAAAGCTTATTCGTGAGGATCTAAAAGAGAAACCACTAATGGACCTCCGGGAAGCATTACACGATCTGTTGCTGGCCAACCAACAACTACAAAGGAAGGTAAAATTGCCTCCGCTCTTGGCTGAGCTGAACAGCATTAAGACTTATAGGGGCCCCAAAGTATTGTCCAGCTTTCATAATCTCGATATCAAATAGATATGAATCTTCAGCTTCAGTCCCTGACTCTTTTATACCCTGAAAAAAATGCTGATTACCTTGAAGTGTAGTTCCTGTGGGTGTGGACACTGTTGAAGCAGAGAAAAATCTTTTGTCCTTGCGGGGAATCAAATCCCGATTCCTCGGTCATCCAATCCGTAGCCGAATACGCCAACGGAGCTCTTCTGGCTGCCTTCCTCACGGCTGTAACATGACAAAGGTTAGAATTTATTTTCTGTTTTTGTTTACCGTCTACCATGCAACAATATCACGACTTAAAATTGTTGCATTGTGGACGGTAAACAAAAAAGGAAAATAAATTCTAATATCATCTGGTACAGGATTCTAAGACAAAACACAATGAAAAAAGTTCTTCTAGTTATTCTAAGGCTTTCAGACAACAGCTGTTATTAATATTGTAGCCTTCAGTACGCTGACACCTTGAAAACTTGAAGGCGGATACTGGCTTTTCGGAGTTACATACTTTTTCTATCTTCAAGATTAAACCTTGGAGATGGAAGGAACATGCTTTTCCTAATCGTCTTTAATGGCCTAGAAGACTACACTGTTTCACAGCGCAGAAAACCACAATCACTATTTCTAAAAACTTCATCATTATTCAAAATTGTAATTCAGAATGTTGATAATTGCCTGGTCATCAACTAGAAATGCAACACCATTGCTGAAGAAAATGCCTATGTGCACTACTGTGAATCAGTCCAGTCCATTAAACGTATCCATAACTTCCTTATATTCTCTTTAATATTATCACGTCCTCCTTGACTTCCTGTGCAGCTACTTTCCAAGATGTTTAAATACAAAACTTTTCTTAGTTTTTAATATTTCCTTCATAGCAATTTAACCTCTCCTTTCCCGCTTATAATACGTTTTAGGTCAAGATTAAGTCACAAACCCCTCATTCTGTATTTGATGATTAACTTTCTTGGCTTCAGTGTTACAGGAACCAGTCTATTCACTTACTCTGTGGGATGTATTTAGTGGGCCTACTACCCCAGTGTTTGTTTACGTATCGACCATCCAAGTAATCTCATCTTTTAAATTTTCTTACACAATTATTTTATATACTTGCTATGTTAATTTATATGCATGCTGCATGGCCTGTCAATTTCATACTTCATTTAATCATCCTAATAGCATGCAGCATAGAAAATGAAGAGCAACTGTAAAGATCATAAGTTCTCTACATTTTCCCGTTATTTCATCTTTAGTAGTTTCATAGGATATTTAGCAACTTCGTTTCAACTGCAGAAGTTGCGGAGCACCAAGTGATATATTGTCACGTGTTAGAGTGATTATAGAATGGGTTTTGGATTGGATATTGGATTTATTGACGACTTAACAGGTCGCAGCTACAAATAACTGTAACACTGTCGCTATATCAACGCTTTACAAAACCACGCTACGCCTTTTCACGCTTGCAGTGTCTTCACTAGTAGTTGCCTGGTAACGGCTTCTAAAAATGGTTATCCTCTGATTATGTGTTCAAATCCTCTCTAAATGGCGTCTCCCTTCCAACTGAACTATTCTTAAGTAAAAATCAACTGTGGGACGCCCTCTCTGACGAGAGGACTGGCCTGTTTTTGTCAGGGACATTGTCTGCAGTAGTAAGTCATTTGTCATAATGTAAAGGACATTTACATTTTACATGTTAAACGTGTTAATAAATGTATATAAACATATAAAGGGCCTCTGCCAGTCCAGGCTAAATGCAGCATCCTTTGTCCTGTTTCTAGTAGCTTCTGCTACAACGGCAGTCTAATCACGTGAATGAATTATTCTTGTTTCACTTCTTCTACTTATAACCACTTCACACGGACCGAGTACAATACACCTTCTACAAAAATACTTCTATTGTTTCATGCTTAGCGGTTGCCCCGGGAACGTGTTTATCAAGCCGTTGCTAGCAAACGGCTCTGGTATATTTGCTTATGTCGTGGTTGTTTCATATTAAAGGCTCTGCACGTTAGAGTATGAAGATGATTTTATAAGGGTAAAAATAAACTGATAAAGGAGAATGTGGTTTATAACAACGTACTATCCCAACATTCGCCAGAAGAGTTTCAGAGAAACTATAACAAAACTGTGCGGATACCCTACAGCCAGTGTGACCTTCGTGCTGCGAACTTCACGATTATAAGTGATAGCATTGCAACTGTACCAGCTTGCCCGGCCCTCTAGCCTCTGTGTGAGCACCCTGCCTGTCTCTTCTCCCCATCTTCCCTTAACTTCAGAAATGTATTTAAACCAATCCAGATCAGTTTGCTTTAAGGCAGAAGACAGCAGCTTCCTCACCAAAAATTTTAGCTCCTGAAAATGACCACATTAGTCGAAACATGTAGTGATGGAGTTATAAACTTTTAAAGATTAAAAGGCAATACATTTTATACAAAAACAGTGTTGCATGTGAGATTGTAACTAATCGACATTAAGCGAAAAGTGCAACAGGATGCTACAAAATAATATTACTTTAAGGTTTTTGCTGTATTAATCACATACCATTATCTACCAGATGTTAAACATTTTGGGTCCCGTCTATGTCCTGGCTGGGATAATACTTACCATGCTATTGTTTTATTTTGAAAGTACTGTTTCTATGGAAACACATCTACCTCGAAGCAACACGTAGATTTGATGCCATAGCCATAATTATGAAAGGCTGTTTTTGTATTTCTACCAATTACAAGCCTGTGTGTGTGTGTGTGGTTAGACGCTGTTTTATTATACATGTTCCCTTTGCTTGGATTTTATTGAAGCCAACTGCTTTGTTGTCAATATGTTTATGCAATAAAAACTCTGTCTCTCAAGGGAAACAAAAAAGCACTGACTTCCTGATCTCTGATATGGCAAATTAATTTTACCTGTGGGAATTGGGGCCACCACAGGTCACATCTGTATGAAATAGCGTTCCTTTTTTAAGGGGCTTGCAATAGAGTGTATTGAACCAAGCCTAGACTTCTCTGCTTTCCTACTGATCATGTAGGACAATTTGTTTCAATTAATTAGTGATTTGTTTATTTAAAAAATTCTTAGTATAATTAATAATAATTCTCCCCAACCTCACTACAAAACCATAAACATATGTTGAGGTAAAACTCCTTTAACAAGATCACAATGACAGTCAGATCACACTCAAGGCATGGATACCTGTGTGCGTTTATTCTGTGTGTACGTAGCGGCCTTGAGATGGACTGATCCCCGTCCAAGGTATGCTACCGACTGCGTATAGGATGAATAAAATGAAAAGCGGCCAAGGTCCAACAGAGGACAGTAGATAGATAGATAGATAGATAGACAGGTAGATAGATAGATAGATAGATAGACAGACAGACAGACAGACAGATCGATAGATACTGTGATATGTAGAACCGTTATTGGGCAACGACTCGGTAAACACATTACCTGCCGAGAATCGAACCCAGGCCTTCTAACCCATAGCCCGTCTCTATACCGACTGATCTATTCTTACTCCTAATGACTATGAGACATAAACAAATCATATTTGCTCAGTAGGAGTGTAAGAAATAACATGGGTCGGTACGTATTTTTGGAATACGCGTCAAAATACAATCGAGCTTGTTACTACGCAGCGGCAGGGAGATAAGCAGACCAGAGTCGTTTCCTGCCAACGGATTTTTAGAGAGGAACTATAAGAATCTCAGTGAATTATACACTCCAAATATCACATATAACTCTCGTCTTTGCAACGGGACTTTCAACTGACCAGTTCTGCAAGTAATTCAAAGCAGAAGTAGAGACAATATCCCTGTAAACCTAACACAGCACTTCTAAAGTGGTACAATTCATCTGTGCAATTTCACACAAACCTCCCAGTTTCCTCTTCACCTCCTGTCAACCAAGTCAAAGACCAAATCAAAGTTAGTTTATGACTGGCGGGATACCGCCAGTCAGTTAATCTTGAAGTCAAGCCCCTTGAGACTCACGGCCAGAGATTTTTTTTCAACTGAACCTTTGCTGCTGTAGTCCTCAGGTAACATACTCCCTAACGAGGAAAATTCTTCCTATTGCACTATACACAAGTTCTCTGCCAGTACAGGCTTTACAGAGCAGATCATGTCTGTCTTACATATCTTATGCTACAACGGCAAATTAGTCTCTTGAACGGTCGTAAGCTTGACCACCTCCAATTTTAAGATTTTTATATTTTCTATGTCTGGCTTTACCTTGTCCTATATTGCGAACATGTTCATTCCCATGATTTTGTATGACTTCCGCTTTTTGCCGCAGAGATGTGTTTACAGCGCCGTTGCTTAGCAACAGCCGCGAGATGGACCACAGAAAACACAGTTATTCTGTTGCTGTACCATTGCTGCTTTCGTATCTGTTGTTGCGGAACCGTTGCCTAGAAACGGTTCTGGTATATTTGTTTATCTCGAGGTCGCTGCATGGTAATGACTCTACACGCTACAATATCTTACTGTGTAAATGCTGGAGAATTTCGCTACATTACAAAATCACGACTGCCGGCTAATATTGTGTGGGTTGACAGTCATGGTCATTACGCACACACAGACATTCTTAAGGATCAGCTGATGATTTAAAAGGACATGGAAGGACACGACTCGCATCGAACAGGCTTATATGGAAAATTGCTCCACTCTGGTCCCATTGATTGTATCTATATTAATTAAAACGCTTTCGCAATGCCAGTTCTCTCAGAATGATAGGGAGAATTACATAACCTTCAATACAAAGACAATTCTATATGAAATTAAAATTCCCACCTACTTTCGGTGGCAACGCCCACCAGGAAATCTAAAGCTGCTTCTTTTTCGAGACAGAGGAAATGGAGATACGTGTATAAGGGCAGTTAAATAATGTGTACGTAATTTAAAAAAGGACTTTATTCCAAATTAAAAAATGGATTTTATTACGGAAAGAATTCTTAACGTTAAACGTAGGCCTCAATAGCCAACAGAACAATTACATTCTTCACTAAATTGAACAGAGCCTTCCGCTTGGAAACACTGGTCCTCTGGGTCCCGAAAGCTTTCCAATTTGTGTCGATCGTCTAGAGAAATCTATAACGTCATTTGTGAATAATTAAATCTAATCTTTTCTAACAGAATGAATTATGCTTTAACATGCAT
Source organism: Cryptotermes secundus (assembly GCF_002891405.2). Taxonomy (NCBI): domain Eukaryota; kingdom Metazoa; phylum Arthropoda; class Insecta; order Blattodea; family Kalotermitidae; genus Cryptotermes; species Cryptotermes secundus. The sequence goes on from NW_019737981.1 coordinate 711,115, forward strand.
ATGAACTAATGAAAGAAAGTTTTAAAGACAATTCAGCACCGTTAGAGTAGAATTCTGGTAATATAACCTGAAATTTCAACACTATTAATGCCGAAAACCAACAATTACACACAGCCTGTGTCACTTAAATTCACTTCATAAACTCTCACTTCCCTAACACCAATGTTAACCCCTTAAAGAGAAAGTTTCTTCTAAATACTGTCACGTGTACGGGGGTTACGCGTGACTTATAAGACAGGCGCTGGACTGGATGACTGGATTTATCGGTACCTTATATACACCACTAGGAACTACAGGCAATGCAGCTCTCTCTCTCTCTGCGATCTACACACTTTACAGTTCACCTCTACATACGCATTAGGGTTCTCAGCCTTCACTAGTCGTATCCTAGCAACGGATTTTTAATAGTCTTACTATCACTTCAGATCACACATGAAGTATTCATTGAACCGCCTAATTCCTTTCTTGTCATTATTCTGTAACTGCCAGCTCAATTCAATTCCTCTGCTCCCGAGCTCATATCCCGACAGGCTGACGTCTCGAAACTCGACTTCTGTCTTCTCAACTGAAATCTTCATTATAACCACTTTGTAAGGATCACGCAGAAAACACAGCCTCTCTATTGTTGGGGGCGTGTGTTTACAGCTCCGTTGCATAATAACGGAAGTTACTCGATTGTTGGTTGCGTATTCGTTGCCGCTGGAATGAGCTTACCGAGTCGTTGTCTAGCAATGAACGTCTATTCTGACTTCACTTTCCCGTTTTTGGCGTCATGTCACAATAATATATCATAATTCAGTTCGTACCACACAGAAAACACAACGCCTCCTCTACAAACTTAACATGTTAGTGCTGTTTGGAGGAACAATCGCTGTTCAATGTGAGGATGATGCGAAACACACGAGTACACCATTTGGGCAGGTTTTAGTATGTTAAAGTAGGTGGTACACTTAGTGGTCACTGGTTTTCAGAGAGTTAATTTTCTCAACCCACTCATCAGTATTACTAGCCAGTAGTTTCCAAAAGTTTTACCATCAAACTTCTGTGCCCACATATTACTTCACCCATTAAGGTATATGTTGAGGCCATCGTAAGGAACATAATTACTCTCTACTAACAATGTCTCTTTTTTCTAATCCCTGTGATGATCACTTTATTTTTAAATATACGTAATTTATATTTTTTTCAATGGCTCTTGCAGCCCATTCAGAGCCCTGGTCTCTTATTAAGTTCAGTAATCATTTTTCACGACCGGTCATGATAGCCGAACGGTCTAAGGCATGCACTGTCTTCGCTCGCTCGGAAGCCGGGATCGTGGGGTCGAATCCCACTCTGGGAATGAATGTTTCTGTGCGTTTTTCTGTGTTTGTCTACAGGTAGAGGCCTTGCGACTAGCTGATCACTCGCCCAAGGAGTCCTACAGTATGTGTAAGATCTAGAAAAACCGAAGTGAACGGAGGAGTTCATGGAGGTAGGCTAGGCCCACTGGGGCTGTAGTGCCAAGGAAAAAAAAATCATTTTTCACAGACGGTAGGACTCCTTTGGACAAGTGATCAGCCAGTCATAAGACCACTACCTAAACACAGGACAACACAAACGCAGAATAAACAAATGCACACACCAAACATCCATACCCTGAGTGGGATTCGATCCCATGATCCCAGCGTCCGAGCGGGTGAAGACAGGTCTTGCCTTAGATCGCGCGGCTACCGTGACTGGAATATCATTTAAATACATCTTTAAATAAGGGACAAAATTTGAAACTCCTAGTCTGAAATTGTTTTACACATCTCGGCCTTCAGAGTTTTACATAAACGGCCATAACTTTGCCTGTGGCAGCTCTTTGGATACTAGCGTATGAGGCAATCTGTCACAAAAATATGCCTGTATATGACTACTGCTCGGCTCTGAAAGCACGTCTCTTTGAGCCAGAAATCGATTAATATTGCAATGATCGAACGTTTAGGAAGCCGGTGAAGATGAGAGCAGATATTGACATAGCTCCCTGAGATAAATTTTGGTTTTCTTGTTGCTTATTATGTTTCTCGTCAATCTTTCATTTATTACAAACGTGAGTTATGCGTCTCAAGAGTAACGCAATGTAAACAGGAGCGGTTAGTAACAGCTTGAAACGTGCCTCGCTCTTCACAACGGATGGAAATCTTTCCTATTTATGCTTGTCTGCATGCTTTCTTGTGCGTGTAGGGGAGAGAGTTGGGGGGGGGNGGGGGTAGAGGGAGAGACGGGATTCGCCTCAAATCCTTGCACAAAACGATTTCTTTTCTACACTTTCTTTTTGCTCTCTTACGAAGTGTCATCTGTACACAGCATAGTCTCCTATAATGTTGTTGTGGGCGATCTAACGACGCCGTATAAAATAACCGTCCATGAAATTAAAGCAGAAATAGAGACAATATCCCTGTAAAACTAACACAGCACTTCAAAAGTGGTACTATTCATCTGTGCAAAACAAACCAAAACAACTCCGCAATCTAAGGCGGACAGACATTCAGACAGCCATAATGCTGGGTTAGGATTGTAACTGTGCGCCGAGTTTTGTCCTCGTAACAATATAGTTTTACAGTTCCTATTGATTAGTAAATAGGAAAACTGCTGACCTAATGACTATGGTATCTTCTTGACTGAAGTTCGGTACCGCAAATATAAAACCGTAATATTCATTGACTGCCGGTCACGGTAGCCGAGCGGTTTAAGGCATGTACTATCTTCTCTCTCTTGGAAACGGGGGTTGGTTGGGTTCGAATCCCACTCAGGGCATGGATGTTTAGTTTGTGTGTGTGCGTTTTTCTGTGTTTGTGTAAAGGTAGAGGCCTTGCGACGAGCTGATCACCCGCCCAAGGAGTCCTACCGAATGTGTAAGATCTAGAAAAACCGAAGTGAACGGAGAAGTTCATGGAGTTAGGTCTAGGTCCACTGGGGCTGTAGTGCCAAGGGGGAAAAAGAAAAAAAAATCATTGATTACGTAAACAATTGTGCATTACCAAGTGCTTAAGTCAGTTCAGTCATGTTATAAAAGGGATACATGTTGTGGATGAGGCGTTGTGTGCATTTTACAGATCATAAAAATATAGAGACGAATTTTTTAGAAAGACTCGATGAAGTTATGGGCACTTGAAATCGTGCTAAAATGTACCTCAGTCCTGTAGTACGGGGCACAGTTATCAATATCAGGGCTCCACTAAACACCGATTTACATTAATATGTTCTTTATGGACACTATTTCCATATGAATGGTTTATACACCGTCACACCATACAAGTCCTAAGGACTATAAGGAGTACTAGTGACTTCATTTATCCGATCGCAGCGGCAGAGCAGTCTAAAGGCGCGTCCACATTACGTGTGCTCGTGCGTCAGAAGCTTACTGCTGCCGGAAAATCAGGATCTGGAGTTGATATCTGTTGTGAAGAAATGCGAAGGCTTTGTATGCAAACCAGTTTGGGCGTCCACTTCGTCACACTTCTATGTGTATGATGATGATGACCCCGGAGGGCTCGAACATGTAAGGCACATTTATTCTATAAATACATTTTATTATTATATGTCATACTTCATGTTATTTATTTTATTATCAGGATGGCGTGTAATGGCTGAAATATCTCGCATAAAATCAGAGCCACTACCGTAACCTGTGACTTCTCGAACACGAATCAACTGCTAGGTTCGACCACATCAAGTATGGAACTTCTTAACGAGCTAAGAAAAAGTTAACTTCACAGCGTTAGTAAACTGTAGTTGTTAAGAGTGATACCTTGATGTCTCTGCAGTCATTGTGTGTTCCTAAATGCATATTCCCGTACTAAATTTCGAATAGAGTGCTTAATTATGACGAAATCATGTGTGAATAATACATCACTCAATGCATTATCTACTTAACTTCTTAATACGCTATCACTAATTAACCCAAAATGTTGCCCATGGAGAGAAATCAAAAGAATTATTTCCACGTGAATAGAGAAAGTAATCAGAAAGAAAATAAAAATGACATTGAGTTTTCTTCTGCCTTCCTGAAAATCGCGGAGAAACGCTGACTTAATAAAGAATAACCTTGGAAGTTTTTATTAATAACGGAACAAACTCGTGCTCTCTTTACTGATTAGAAATATGCATCGGGTCTAAATATTTGCAGTCCTCCATCCGTGCCACAATATGAAGGTCCCTTTTTTTCTGGCAGTATAAGAGGAAATATACCTATTTTTGCAATTTATGAATAAGAAATGCAAGAGTTGGAACTAAAAGAAGTTTCTTTTCCTTAATTCTTTGTATCAATTTCTGTAATGGCTTGTAATCTTCCATCTATAACGCAACAATATTAATATAGATTTAGATGACACTGATCCATATTTAATTCAAATTATTCGTTAAAATGTTATAAATATATATATTCTTCTTCTTCTTCTTCTATGGCACAACAGCCTAAATATATGAAGTTTTCAACTATTTCTATCCCGTCCCCTTCCATGTTAATTTCTCCAGTTTGCCTTGGATTCCTTCTGGATTGTATCAGCATTTTAGTTTTATTTACATTTACCTCTAAGCCAGTTGTTTTTGCTGTGGTTTTTATTTCTTGATATGTCTCCTTCATTGCTCTTAGGGATCTCGATACTATAATAATATCATCCGCATACGCCTTTATTTCCGTTTGTTTATACGCTGTTGTGTTCCTTGTGTCTACACTACATTTCCTCACTATATATTTCAATACCAAATTGAATAGTGATGGTGCCAAACTGTCTCCCTGTTTTAATCCTCGATTTGTCTTAAAGCATTCCGTTGACTGGTTCTGGATTTTAACTTGATTGGTTGTTCATGTCATGTAAGTTAATTTATTTACTTAGTTTTGTTGGAATATCTAAAGTGGACATAATCATCCTTAATTGCCTCCTTATTATTGTATCATATGCCTGTTTAAAATCTATGAAGCATATATATATATTCTGTCTTTATGTGCTATATGTTTCGGCCACGCAGGGTCTCGAAATACGAAAACTTGTAACGAACCTGTTTCAAAATATGTATTTCATTAAAAAAACAGATTTATTAAAAGGAAACATTCCTGTCGAGTTCTCAAATGCTTGGCTTATATAACAGCTTATTTGATTACAAAATTATTACTTAGAAAATTTCCCCGTTATTGCGTGATAATGCATGTCACTAAAACTTTTTCCTGCAAATATTTCTCTTTGAAACAAGCAATTTGCATGCGAACAACATGAATTCGGACGATTGACCTCAANGATTGGTTGTTCATGTCATGTAAGTTGATTTATTTACTTAGTTTTGTTGGAATATCAAAAGTGGACATAATCATCCTTAATTTCTTCCTTATTATTGTATCATATGCTTGTTTAAAATCTATGAAGCGTAGGTAAATA
>NW_019737981.1:716679-721048 GCF_002891405.2 Cryptotermes secundus
TGATTACAAAATGATTACTTAGAAAATTTCCCCGTGATTGCGTGATAATGCATGTCACTAAAACTTTTTCCTGCAAATATTTCTCTTTGAAACAAGCAATTTGCATGCGAACAACATGAATTCGGACGATTGACCTCAAAAATCCACCCTTTTAACCATTTAGTTTCTAGATGATCGCGGAGGTAACGAAAACTTTAGCACGTGTTATTCATTTAGCTGAGATTAAATCACAACTGCGTCCCCAATAAAACATTTCCAACATGCAGACGAAAGAAAGCGTGATGCTCAATTCGACTGTAATAATCCTCACTACGTGATATTACATTCTATAACAACCTCTTCCTAATTCCTCTCAACGAGGCCATTATTTGAAACTGACACGACATTACGTTCGAGGGTACAAAAAAAGACGATATATGCTCGCCTTATTAAAGAGGAACCACGGAATAAAGATTAAACGGGCAGCTTGCATATTGCATTCTCAATATGCTCCACTGTAAGGCGCCTGTTGCAAGAGAGATCTTCCAATCTGAAATGGGTAAGCAAACAACCATCTGCAAATAGTTGTGGATTTAAAAAGCAAACATTTGAAATGATAACGTGAATGGTGCTCTCATATGTAAATCGAATTTATATATGGGGCTAAGCAGTGTAACGCTACAGCGCTTTAGAGCTTCTGAAGTTAAATAAACGTTACAAAATAAAATTATATTCGAGTAAATTGCACGAAATTATCTGTAGGCTACAATTAATGTTTGAAAATAATATTACAGCAAAATTCGAAATTGTCTCCGTGTTTAACTAGTTCAGCACAACGCCATGAAAACGTGTAGGGAAGTGCATGTATATTTCCTACTACTGTTGACCTCGGCACTAGTTGGAGATGAGTGGTCAGCTTCACGCCCAGGCCGTTTTACCCCTATGGGAAAGGATCACCGATATCCACTGGATATGAGGCTGGGTGGACACCAGAGCCCACCTTGAAGACGCAGAGAAGACATGGAGGAGATAGCCATTACAGGGACTCGAACTCCACCTCTGCTGTCCAGCCCCTAGTCAGTCCCTATAATGACTACGCTAATCAGGCTCAATAATATTACGGTACGAGAACTTACTTACTTACTTACTTCCTTATTCATGGAGCTGAGCCCTTCTTGAGGAGAAGTCAAATCTGCAGCTACTCAAGAATTTACCAGCATTTTATGGAACCAGAAGGTTCATTACCGTGTTCACAAGAGCCTTCCACTGGTCCCTACTCTGAGCCAGATCAATCCAATCCATACTATTCTATCTAAGATCCATTTTAATATTGTCCACCCAGCTAACCCTTCTTCATCCCAGTGGTCTTTTCCTTCTGGTTTCCCCACCAATATCCTACATGCATTCCTTTTCTCCCTCATTCGTGCTACATGCCCTGCCCACCGCATCCTCTTTGACTTGATCATTCTAATTAAACTTGGAGAAGAGTACAAGTTATGAAGCTCTTCATTATGCAGTTTTCTCCAACCTCCTGTCATTTCATCTCTCTTCGGTCCAAATGTTCTCCTCAGCACCCTGTTCTCCAACACCCTCAGTCTATGTTCCTCCCTTAATGTCAGAGACCAAGTTTCACACCCATACAGAACCACCGGCAAAATTATAGTTTTGTATATTCTAATTTTTATGTTTTTGGACGAAAACATAAAAATGAAATTAATTTTCATTTTCATTTATAGGCCATCAAATTTTGTGGTACTCCCCCCACCCCACCCCAATCCATCGAGAACGAGCATGCAAGTTTATGGGAAACAAAGGTAAGTTTTGTCTCTCACTGTCATACTCGTCAAAGAGAAATAACATGCATGAAGACTATTTGGCGGCTACTTTACCGGTGTATGCACGGTCATTTCTTCAGTTGTTCGCTCTTGTATTGAGACAGGATAGGCGTCAGTGAGATTTCTGTACTGTTGTTCGGAGAATGATTGGCCCTCTTGCAGTTATCAGCCTTACATCTCATAATTAAATGTTATCTGCATAAAATATACGCCTACAATAGTTCTCTAACTCAGGAAATGACGAACACCAATTTTTACACAATTCAATGCGACATCTGGTTGATTTCATAGCTCCAGTACCGACCCTGTGTTGCCCTGTGCTTTTCCATGTCAACTGAAATGAAATTAAGCCTAAACTGAAACAAAACGTCAATTCGGGATCAAATTCGCCGTTGAGAATCGAGGGACGACATCAATTACAGGGATATCTGTGTCACATGGCCCCAATTTCAATAATTTTGTTGCGGTCTTATCAGTGTTCCCTCTCTGCTGTACGTTGGTACATTCACATTACAGCGTTGATTGTCCGATATAAATCCTATTCGAAGTCAGAATTACTGAATTTTCGGAATTTGTCCAACGCGTCATATTCTGAGAACTCGAGAACAAAATGTTTCTAAAATTTGATCTGTTTCCGTCCTCAGGTGGGGGGAAGACACCTATTCTGTTGAGTCCCTTACAAAGAGCTAACCTCATTCACTGGCATACTTCCCTTGCAAATGCAGGAACCGTATCACAGCGCGAGCCTCCAATTTCTCAACCGACGTCGCCATTTTGTTTCTGCCTCCTCTGGTGGCTCCCTCTATCCATTTGGCGCGGGAAAATTTGACTGTTCTGCAAGCTCAGGAAATGGGCTATCTCCTATATAAAACGATATTTTGGAATTATGGTTTTCTCATGGTGATAATCAAAACATTATGACTTCCCATCATATGTCACGCGCATTTTATTTTCCTTGATTTGAACAAACTAATAATAATTAATGAAGACGAGTAATGCGCGTGAGGGTTTAGCCCCACTGCTCATGTCCATTTCATGCAGCTGGTGGATTTCATTACGTCACACCTCCAATCCCCCCACACGTCCTATTGGTATAGAGCATAGTTAAACAGCAGAAAATCTGTTACTTTAGATCCTCACACCGAGCAAAGTGGCGACTTCTATGCGGAAGGTACTCCGTTTGAATCCCGGCAGAGATACCGAGTCTCCTGAAAGGTATTTCGTATTTTCTTCAGTCCCTCCAGGAAAATGTGGGCATAACACTTCAACTCAGGACACGACCGCTACATTCCAGCTACTCTCAAATTCATTATTCACTATCCATCTTACATTTGACGCTATATAGCCTGCACTACTGACAGCATCGTTAAACACGCCATAAATAAATAAAAAAAATAATTTTATATGCATACATAAGGTTGAACATACACTCTCCGAGCATGCTGTTATTCTGCTCACAATGCAAAGTCATTATACAACGTCCACGAAGAGAGAAGGGAGAGGAATATCAACATACCGGAATAATAACAACATAGAATAACCGCCTCACACCAGTCTCCAAGATGGCTGTTGTAAGCATATCCTTCTTCCTATATAAAGAATAATTGCCACTCTTGCCGCTAGGGAAGACTTAAGTGGTATATGGCTTCTGTAAGCTGCCGGTTCGTCCTCTAACACGACATGGTGATTAGTATTGCAAATTCCGTTGCGCAATGGAGCAGTGTCACTAAACAAAAGAAGCTTCGCACATCAAGTATATTCCTAGGATATTAAAAGAAGAATTCATGTATCGTCGAACGAGGCCAGATGAAGTTTAATTACCTTACATTAAGAGATCAGCTTAAATGGTTCGAATCTGTTATTGTATGAAATAATTTCATACATTGTTATTTCAACTTTCACTAATACGGAAGTATTAATATTGTATACTTTATAAAAATCTATGTTCAGCCGAAATTTTCAGAAGTATATAACGACTGGCATTACCGTTACTCCCGTCACCAGGAAACGACAAGCGAGAGCAGACTGGTAAGACTTAGCGTGTGCTGTACCGATCTGTAAAGTGGGAGATCAACGAAGGCGCTATAATTAAGTGTAATTACGAGTCGTGTGTTAAAGTGGTCAATAAATCCAGTCTGCAATCTACAACCCCGTCAAAAGTCACCATAACATGTAACTATATATATGTATGTAAATAAATACTGAGTATAATTAACATTTTAATAATTTATGATTAAGAAGAAAAGGTTATAAAATATGATAAAAGGAAATAACGTTGTGCCCAAACACTTGGGCCTTCCTACAAACAACATTAGCAGCACTTCTTTTGGCTTGTTTTGGACTTCATCCATCGTCTGGTATGTAAGAGACAAAACATCACGACGTTTCGGAGACTGCATCTGTCTCCGTCTTCAGGTGGGTTGGGAGGTCCAGTGATTGAGACTAGCTCTTTCTAACGGGCCCAACTGAGTAGGTTTATCCTTCCCCACCCATCTGAAGACGGAGACAGATCCAGTCTCCGAAACGTCGTGGTCTTTTATCTTTTACATACCAGA
>NW_019737981.1:721094-733219 GCF_002891405.2 Cryptotermes secundus
AGATGATGATGATGATGATGATGATGATGATGATGATGATGATGACGACAATAACAACAATTTCGTTCTCTGTGTATTTACGTGCTGACATGACCGCGGTTTTCTAAAATGTCAGTAGATTTACAAACTGCATTTGCAGCACAAACACGCCGAGCTGAGGAGGAGACGCTGGGGGAACAACTGATATGGTAAAGAAACGCATTGTTCCTACCTGGAACCAGATGGTCGACTGTTTCGTGGACAGAGGGTCAACATCTAGCGCCAAAGAAGACGTTTATTAAGAACAAGGCATCAGAGTGCGACGCCTGATGTGAAGTGTCAGTAAATTAAATTTTTTACAATAAATTATCATACTGACATTCTACTTCTTGAAAAAAAATTCCTGTGGCAAATGGCTGCAGACTGTTTATGCTCTCAGCTTTAGAAGAGTCAGTAACCGTAACAGAGTTCCAAGCAACAGAAGCATACAGCAGTTCAGATGTGGCCAAGGCGAAAGAGAACATCAGAAGACTGTCTATGGAGGAGAAGAGAGTGTGAGTCTAGAATTAACCCTAGTAACTTTCTTGCGTGCAAAAAAAGAGAAATGACATGATAATGAACATCAAGTTTACAGTCATTATGTACACTCAGATCCTTAACACAATACATTCACAATATGAGAGATTTCCAGCCGGTCACGGTAGCCGAGCAGTCTAAGACGTGCACTGTCTTCGCTCGCTCGGAAGCCGGGATCGTGGGTTCGAATCCCACTCAGGGCANCAAAAAGACCATGAATTAAATTTAGGGCTCCATAAGATGTTGTGCACATTATTTACGTGGTGCAATTCAAAAGTTCCCGAAACGTATTAATATAAACGTATTTACTTCATGACTTAATTCGTACTTTCCGAAGGCACTTAATGAGCTGAGCCCTTCTTGAGAAGCTGCCATATTTGCAGCTACTCAAGAATTTCCCAACATTTTATGGGACCCGAAGGTTCATTGCCGTTTTCACAAGAGCCCTCCAATTGTTCCTATCCTGAGCCAGATAAACCCAATCCATACCATCCCATACTATCTCTCTTAGATCAATTTTAATATTGTTCACCTACTTACGTCTTGGTATTACCAATAGTCTCTTTCCTTCTGACTTTCCCACCATATTCTACATGCATTCTCTCCACTCCTCCATTCGTGCTACATGTCCTGCCCACCTCATCCTCCTTGACTTGATCATTCTAATTATACTTGGAGAAGAGTACAAGTTATGAAGCTCCTCATTATGCAATTTTCTCCAACCTCCTGTCACTTCATCTCTCTTCTGTCCAAACATTCTCCTCAAAACCTGCTTTCAAACATTCTCAGTCTATGTTTCTCCCGTTATGTCAGAGACCAATTTTCATACCCATACAGAACCACAGGCAAAATTATAGTTTTGAATATTCTAATTTTTATATTTTTGGACAGCAGACGAGAAGACAAAAGGTTCTGGACTGAATGGTAGCAAGGATTACCCGAGTTCAATCTCCTCTTAATTTAACCCTCAATCAGGTTTGATTTGATATCGTCGTTCCCAAATATCTGAACTGTGCCACATTTTCAAAACATCTGTTAGATATCCTTTATGTCATGATTCTTCCCTGCAACATATACTTAGTTTTCTCTGTGTTTACTTCTAGACCAACCTCTTTACTTGCGTCAATTAAAGTTATTGTGTTNCAACCTGCTTTCAAACATTCTCAGTCTATGATTCTCCCGTTATGTCAGAGAACAATTTTCATACCCATACAGAACCACAGGCAAAATTATAGTTTTGAATATTCTAATTTTTATGTTTTTGGACAGCAGACGAGAAGACAAAAGGTTCTGGACTGAATGGTAGCAAGGATTACCCGAGTTCAATCTCCTCTTAATTTAATCCTGAATCAGGTTTGATTTGATATCGTCGTTCCCAAATATCTGAACTGTGCCACATTTTCAAAACATCTGTTTCCTATCTTCATGTCATGATTTTGCCCTACGTTTTGGTGACGAGACAGCAACATATACTTAGTTTTCTCTGTGTTTACTTCTAGACCAACCTCTTTACTTGCGTCAATTAAAGTTATTGTGTTTTTCTTTATGGTATCTACATTATCACCCAGTAGATTTACATCATCGGCGTACGTCAACAGCTGTTGTGCCCCATTTAATTTCAGTCCCACCTGATTTCCCTTAACCTTCCTAATGGCATATTCTAAAGGAAAGTTGAGAAGGAGTGGCGATAAAGCGTCTCCTTGTTTAAACCATTCTGGATAGGGAAATTATCAGACAAATGTTTACATATACGGACTTTACTGTACTTTTCGGTTAAACACATTTTAATCAGCCTAACTAGTTTCATGGGTGCCGCAAACTCTGTCAGGTTATTGTACAACAGTTCCCTGCTAACTGAATCATAGGCTTTCTTGAAGTCTACGAATAGCTGACATACTGTCTCATCTTACTCCCATTTTCTCTCCAATATCTGACGAACGCAAAAGATCTGATCTGTAGTTGATCTGTTACGTCGAAACCCACACTGATGATCCCCAATAATTTCATCTATGTAGGGACTTAACCCTGAGAGAAGAATATTGGATAAAATTTTGTATGAAGTTCATAGCAGTGATACCCCACGACAAATAACTACAGGTCCAAAATGTCCAGTAGCAACAAAATATAGGAAAAACACATAGAAGTAAAAAAGTAAAGCTATCCCTGTACCAGGCCACGAAGGCCCATAGGGTTGTGAGACGTTTAGGGTCCCACATTATCTAGATAATCAGCACAAAGATGGCGGTAAGGTTGTCAGCCTTACGCGCCGGCCGCGCTTTACTCCCCAGGAAAATTATTTAATTAATTCCTGGTACTCATTTTTGTTAGAGGTTGAGTCGAACCCAGGGCCACAGTGTGGCCGGAAGGATTATGAAAAACACATATAAAATAAAAAAACAAACGCATGGATATTAACAAGTTTTACAATGCCAAAATAAAGAAACTTAAAAACAGTTATGTAAACGAAAAGTATTGCAAAGGGAAAGTAGGGAAATATACATGGGACAGACTTATAACAACAGGGCACGACATCTTCAGAGGATAAATGTTGGATTGAAAAGTGATGAAACATCTGACTCATAGCAAAAATATCTTGCACAGAAGAAGGGAACTGGATAGGATATTTCAAACTCCTAAGAAACAATGAAATGTCTGAAACAATCCAATTTGTCGATGAAGATGAAGAAGAAGAAGAAATGATGATGGTGAGGAAGAGGAGGAGATGGGGGAAGAAGAAAAAGGTAAAAAGACGCTATATGTAACAACACCAATAGAATTAGATAAAGCCCTAAAGAACTTTAAGAAGAAAAACCTCCTAACTTAGATAGCTTACAGGTAGAAATATATAAATACGGAGAATCGCTATTAACTCCGATTGTTTCATATGTTGAGTACATGCTGGAGGACAGAACGACTCCCTAAGGAACGGAATATAGCAAACATATCCCAGTCTTTAAAAAATGGGACAAAAACTAACGTGAATCTTAGAGGCACTGGTACACTAAATAAACATGCTGGCAATTACTAAAGGATTCTGACGATGGTGTATAACACAAGAGATATTGGGTTTTAGGACTTTATTCATCGTCCTAGTTTTTAAGATAACTAAGAAAAACATGACGTTTCGGAAACTGGATCTGTTTCCTTCCTCAAGTGAGGGAAAACACCTTTCTAAAGGACCCAACAGAATAGATGTTTTCCTCCACCTGAGGACGGAAACAGATCCAGTTTCCAAAACGTCGTGTTTTTCTTAGTTATCTTAAAAACCAGGACAATGGATAAAGTCCGAAAACCCAATATCTCTAAACATGCTGGCGTATTATAAGTACAAGCATGTAAAATACTGCTGCAGTTTACTTCCGGAAGAACAAAGTGGCCATAGTGTCCGTCCATCATGTTTAGATAACGTGTTTACGATAAAAGAGGTAATGGAAAAATGGAGACAATCACTTTGTGTTTATGGCCTTCGAAAAAGCATTTGATCGTGTAAGCCATACCAGGATATGGAGTATAGTATACGTGGATGGTATGATAGAAACGGCTCAAAAAGTTTGTGTTTTGACACAAAAAGTGCTACTGATATGAAGGGGGACGGATGTAACGTCTATAAGGATCACAGGACAAGTATTCGAGGAAGAAACCTGCACAAATACCTGCAGGACTCACCACCGATCTTCCCTATGTTAAGAAAAGCAGTTTCAGAGGACACATTCTAAGCATCGATCAGGCTTGTCTGGACGCAAGGAGAGGTGCACAAACTTTATAATTATTTGCCCCTCTTTTTCTCACTGTTGGTTATACGCATCTTCTGAAGGCAGCACAGAAGAAATGAGGGAAGCCGAAGAATGTCTCTTGATCACTGAGGAAGTGAAAAACTATTTATTATTATTATTATTAGATGGGGTGGGTTTCCCCATGCACTTAGACCAGTTATTTGTCTATTGTGCGTCCCCTTTTAATTTATACTGTCGCCATACCCTACCGGTACTGGTGCATGCTATCAGCCCCGTTCAGCCAACGAGGTCGGCCGTCGGTACCTGATAAGTGACAAAGTAAGTCAAGAATTAAGGTAAAATAAAATAAACTTCCCTTAAATATAACACGATGGTGTATGATGTCCTGTGACTTCAGGTCTCATGCATCTTCAATCTTCTGTTTGTACGGGAACCAAGTTCACTTCTAAGAAACCAAAAGAATTAAGCGATTCTTGTTACTCTGTAAATATCGGAAAGCTGGAGAGGAGTTTGGAAGGAAGTAACCCTTCTTACTTTCGTGACGGTTTTCCATGGTCTGTTTCCATGCTGTTATCTTAATGTCGTTTTATATAAAATTAAGAGCCCATTCAGCTAATATTTCGCTAATTATGACATAAATGAAACTGGAACCCGATGTTCTTCTTCACTGTCACTAAATATACAGATCTGCCATTTTACCTACTGTAGCAGACGGACATAGTTCGGCCCTATTTCTTTCAATAATGGTCCCTCTGTTCAAAACCTAGGCCATAAATTTGTGTAAGGGGAACAGAAAGTAAAATCCTACGCAAATGAAGGGAACGAGTTGTCGTCTCTACATTCCGGTTGTTCTGCCCCCAAAATGGAGCCTCCAGTACCCATCGGGCAGCAGGACTGGTTAGTCCCAAAGCGCCTCGGATTGGTGGAGAAAGAAAACCTTCAGCTAATCCCCAAACCACAGAAAATCAGTCACACCTCTGCCTAAGTTATCCCCAGGGCCGCGCCATAGCTCAAGCGGTTAGTCGTTGGCTTCCCACCTCGGCGGCCAGGGTTCGATCCTGGGTCTGGTCAAGTGGGATTTGTGGTGGACAAAGTGGCGTTGGAGTAGGTTTTCTCCGAGTACTTCGGTTTCCCCTGCCAATCTTCATTTCACGAAATTCTCCATCATCATAATCACCCGGTGTACGTACAATAGGCCAATCAGTGGCCGCCGTGCCGAGTGAACCCAGTCGGACTCCACCCCGATTAAGTTATCCCCAATATAAGCCTAAGGACATTCGGGAACTAAGAAATATATAATATATTGTGACTGTATAGCCATTGCTAGGCAACGTGTCGCTAAACACATTCCCGCAATACACGTACACGCAACAATAGGACGTATATTGTTAGGTAACGGAGCTATAAAGACTTTCCTTTACATCATAAAACTGTGTTTCCCGTGGGGTCCGTGCCGAGGTGTAAGTAGTGCTCGGCAGAACAGAAGAAGAGTAGAACTACAGAACAGTAGTCGGAAAGGAATTGGGTCGAGTTCTGGAGATGGTAGTCGAATGTGATTGAGAATAAATGGCAAGAGAGGATATAGGCAGTGAACAGAAGACGTCATGTGAGATTAACATTTATTATGCACGTAATTTGACTTTTCTTTCAAAATGAAGAAAGTCTATCCGGGGCTCCCGTATGTGAGAGGCCTGGGCCACATGACCTTGCTGGCCTACCTCCACGCTCTATTTGGATGTGGCCTCACGTATAAATACGAGTATGACTCAGACAGAGTAAGCTACAAAATATTAAAAATATAGATTTTATGTTAAGGTACCTGATCTCGTTCTCAATCGGACAGCGGCTGTCCTGACTAGCCTTCCTCGTGAGTTTCTTCATTTTCTTTATGCGAATGATAAGATATTATCTTCAGCTAGGCTAGGATAGACTCCTTGCAAGACCTTTTCTGTACATCAGTCGTTATTAATTCATATCTTCTTGTCATGTAGCTGGAGAAATGAAGAGCGTTAAAGTAAATGGAGGACCACTTGTAAAGCCGGTACAAGTTTCTGTTGCAATGTTCTTATTTTTCAGTTTCATTGTCTTCTGGAGTACCCTATGTTAGATGATATGTGGACTTAAATGTCAATCTGAATTTCATATGGCAGTGAAGACGGTCTTTAAAACAGCTCTTATATATTCTTCTTGTAAATCGTATCGCGAAAATTGATAAAATTTACTACTTAACAAAGAAATCGAAATACAATAACTTTCCCTTCCAAATCTGCATTCAGGTACTCAATAGACCTGATAAAATTGTAAAGCTGTCTCTGTCTTTAATGAACAACTCACGAAGTCATGAAGACATATGGGGGGAGTGGAGGTATAACTCTACCATTCTTGACCTCAGGGCTATATTGGGCTGAGAGGTCATCTTAACGTTTCTAATACTTTAGACCCTGGGAAAGAGCCCAGAGTATCCATCGGATAGGAGGCTACTTGGGCCCTAGAGCCGGTTTTAGAAGAGACAAATTTGCCCCAACCGGGAATCGAAAACCGGCTGTCCAGCTATCTACCTCGTAGCTATACCGACTGAACTATCCCGGCCCTCCCCAATAAGGCTGATATTGACATTAAAGGAAGTGGTCGTTTGATTTATGGACATATTCTGGGTTTGGATTCAGAATGTCATACAACGCCATCCTGTTATTTACCAAAGGTCGACCATTTGAATGGCAGAACGTAATACTCCATAATCTGAGTTTCTTTACTCGTGTATATCAGTCTCGTTGGTAAATGCTGAAACTTCGCTTTGCTCTTCACAGATTACAGAGCGACTGGCTTCTGTGATAAAAAGGGGTTTGTCATCAAGCTTGCATTAATGTTGACACACACGAGGCTAACTCTAGAACGCGCCCATATGTTTAGCATGTGACCCAGCAGGTTGCTCTGGAGATAAGGCTCCATAAACGTATTCGGGTTGAAATATCGAATGATCAGATCAAGGAAGATGACATGGGCAGGGCATGTAGCACGAATGGGTGAGAAGAGGAATGCATATAGGATACTGGTGGGAAAGCCAGAAGGAAATAGACCTCTGGGAAGAAGACGTAGGTGGGGGGACAATATTAAAATTGATCTTAGAAAGATAGGAAGGGATGCTAATGATTGGGTTGATCTGGCTCAAATAGGGACCAGTGGAGTACTCTTGTGAACACGGTAATGAACCTTCGGGTTCCATAAAATGTCGGTAAGTTCTTGAGTAGCTGCAGAATTGGCAGCTTCTCAAGAAGGGCTCAGCTCCATGAGAGCATGAAATATTCAACCTTATAATCTCATGGTGTTCATTCATTACACAAACGTAAACATTTTACGATGAGGTGGTGACATAACTTTTTTTGAAGGGTTAAACACAACGAGAAATGCGTTATTTCATGACAAGTCCGGTTACTTTCCGTATTTACTGTCAAGTCATAAACAAACACAAAGTATGCATCTTCTTGTCATAAAAAGCTGGTATGTTAACAAAGAAATGAGATTAATTTTGTAGTCCGTGAATTGGATTGGTAATTGGTTTTATTTACCATTTTCAGAACAAGTAGCTATAGTGCCATCGCTAATATCTACACTTTGCAAATCACGTAATTACACGCTAAATCTTCTCAGTCTGCTTTCACTAGCCGATTCCTGGTAACGGATCTTAACAATTTCCTCTGCTGACGAATATCCCACAACTGAACTAAACTCTAAATTTATCCAGTATATATCCCATTGGCACGGACCGCGTAGAAAATACCGCTCATTTTTGTACTTTAATAGTTTCCGTGGCAACATATTTTTGAAGTCGTTACTCAGTGACGGCTCTTGTATATTTGCTCATCTCACGGTGGTTGCCCAGAAACGGGTCTACATGCTACAGTGTATTTAGAGTTCTCCTCTTGAGCCCACCCAGAAAGAAAATGCTATCTCTTCAACTGGATTCTTAGGCAGCACTGCCTTATCTTCAAGATAGAAGCCTCATTCATCAATCTCGTGTCTTATGAGATGATGCGATCGGGGCACTGACATGAGCCGTGTTCCATCGACTATTATAGTTGATGGTACTTGCAAACAGTGAAAAACAGGAACTCATGAGACCACTAATTTTTTCACCTGCCAGGTGATGTCAGTTCTTGCTGTCGCAAACCACGGCGTACATAAATGCAAAGATAAACTTGATATATATATATATATATGCTGTGGATAGGTCAGTTCTATGTAATGACTGGGAGGTAACTTTCACAAGGTGGATAAATTTCCACTGACACACTTGGCCCTGCAGGTTCAGAGCTGCATCACATTTTCAGCTAAGCACCTTTATATCTTCATACGTGCACGCAATCGATTCATGTATACTTGTATTATCGATTCTGAATTTCTCATCTTGCTTGTCTAACCGAGTATATCTAATTCTACATTTATAACATTTTTTCGTAAGAAGGGCTTCATAACTAGAACTCTTTACCAAGTATAATTAGAATGATCTAGTCGAGGAGGATGAGCTGGACAGGGCATGTAGCACGCATGAGGGCGAAAAGGATGTATATAGGGTTTTGGTGCGAAATCCAGAGTGGAAGAGACCATTCAGAAGACCTAGATTTAGATGGGAGGATAATATTAAAATGGATCTCGGATAGGTAGGGCGGGACGGTATGGACTAGGTTGCTCTGGTTCAGGATAGGGACCATAGGAGGGTT
Source organism: Cryptotermes secundus (assembly GCF_002891405.2). Taxonomy (NCBI): domain Eukaryota; kingdom Metazoa; phylum Arthropoda; class Insecta; order Blattodea; family Kalotermitidae; genus Cryptotermes; species Cryptotermes secundus. Next base: position 730,102 of record NW_019737981.1, read on the forward strand.
ATTCTGAATACGATAATGAACTTTCGGTTTCCATGAAATGTTGGTATATTCTTGAGTAGCTGAGCGACTGGCGGCTTCTTAAGATGGACTCAGCTCCCTGGAGTTGGTTACGGTATACTTTTTCGTTTTCTGTAATCTTTGCCAATATTTCTTTATCATATTGTTACCATTAGTTTAACAAATGTGGTACACTTTTCATATTTGTAAAATGTAAAATTGTCCGTGTGCATAAGTAATTAAACACTACGCCATGTACACGTATGAAACGGTCGAGGTGTAGTTCCACCGTTTTTGACCTCGGCACTGCGGGTATACGGGTGGTTAGCTTCAAGCACCGGCCGCTTTGCCTCGGAGAAAGAACCTCGGTACCCATTGGTTAGAAGACTGTTTGGTTTCCGGAGTCGGTCTGAATTTGTCAAGAAGAGTAAACTTTCTTGTCCCTCCCGGAAATCGAATATCCGCCATCCAGCCCATAATCCTTCGCTATACCGACTGAGTTTTCCCTTCGTTTCAAATTTGTGGTCTTGGATATAACTTTTCCAAAGACACCACGTCAGTTCCTTGGTACATTTAAATGTCAGAATTCAATTACTTTCATATTTTAGGTTTCGTTATAAAATTTATGGTAAATATTTAAATGAAAACGTTGAAGATCCAGTAAATACTCCGCGAATGAATCCGACAGAAGTAATGCCATTTTATCAGCACATTAAGTTGCAGCTTGAAACCCTAGATGTAGGTGCAGTAGCCCCTGGGCTTTGTCTGTGTTTTATGAAGCTTTACAGAGCCATGTGAAAGCGAAGGGGATCCGGCTGACAAGTGCCACATCATGTGATATGTATTGATGAGTATCCCTAGAAGGTCTTTTTTTTTCATAATGATTCATATGGCTGTTCCTTTGGTATTCAAAAATCTTACTGAAATAAAGATAATTAGTAAACCCACATCTCTCTAAGCTGAATTCTTTGAAAAGTTATTGTAGGCCTGGTTTTGTTAATTTGGTCTTTTTTTAGTTGGTAACAAATCTCTAAAGCCGGTCACGGTAGCCGAGCGGTCTAAGGCATGTACTGTCTTCGCTCGCTTGGAAACCGGGATCGTGGGTGCGAATCCCACTCAGGTCATGGATGTTTAGTTTGTGTGTGTGCGTTTTTCCATGTTTGTATACAGGTAGAGGCCTTGCGACGAGCTGATCACCCGCCCAAGGAGTCCTACCGAATGTATAAGATCTAGAAAAACCGAAGTGAACGGAGAAGTTCATGGAGGTAGGCCTAGGCCAAAATTAGGGCTGTAGCGCCAAAGAAAGAAAAATCTCTAAGGTCGAATACGGTCAACAGGCCTGCTTATATAGCCTACATCACAGCTTAAATTTTATTAAAACATTACAGTGTAAATGCAGATTTTGTTAAAACAGAAACATATAAAAATTTAGAGATTGTTTTACACGGAAGCATGTAGTGCATAGTCAGAAGTAACAAACAAGAATATTCTTTAACATTTGCTGTCTCTGTCGGCTGATCTAATGCCTTGGATTCTCTCAGTATCGAGACTGCAGCGCTGGATGAGAGAAAAAATAATGAGCGTGCAGAAGTTGTTGGAAACTGTTAGGGGAAACCGAAGTATTCCGAGAAAACCTATCTCACTGGCACTTGGACCACAATTCCCCTACGACCTGACTTGGGGTCGAGTTCAGGCCGCCGCTGTGGGAAGCCTGTGACCAACCGACTGAGTTATGGCATGGCACCATAACCTTCAAATTAACCGCCCTCTAGATGTCTGTCTGCCGATCACAGCGGTCGCGAGGTGATCTAGTGACACACGAAATGATCTTGCAAAATGTTCTTCACACTCACGGAATATTCTGCATGACTTACGTTCAAGGGACATGGCGATGATATGCAGTCTTAACACTGGATCTAACAATATACACCAAAAAGACTCCGTGGCTTTAGTGCGCAAGCGAATTATACCGACCGATCGACCGCCGCTTGTCAGAGTTTCTGGGTACAGATCCAGAGGTCCCGGGTTCGATTCCCGGCGCTATCAGTTTTTCTGAGAAGTAATGGGTCTGGAACGTCGTCCATTCAGCCTCGTGAGGATAATTGAGGAGCTATTTCAAGGAAATAGTGGCTCTGGTCTAGAAAACCGAAATGAACTGCCTTGGGGAATCGTTGCGCTGACCACGCGACAACTTTTATCCGCTAAAGCTGGCATTATATCCACCAAGAAAAGAATAAACACAAGGGATGGGAATTTAAGTCAACCCCCTGCGTTCCCATGCTTGCCAACATTGCATATGCCCCCCCCCCAGACTCACCAATAACAATTCGATGACGCCAAGAGAGAGAAAGAGAGAGAAAGCGGGTATGCATTTGGCAACTGGAGAGAGTGGAAGAATGCATTCAGAGACAACGCGTATTCATATGAAATGTACTCTCTTCCGAGAAGTGACATCTTGTAGAGTGTCAGATGTTTACTGATGTTTCAGGTAATTTATTGCTTCCATCTTAGAGGCTGAAGAGTAAGCCGTGTAACCAAGAGGCGACATTGCTTTGGCGTTGCTACAGAATACCTTACCATATGTGTTCAATAAGCTTGAGATCTGGAGTTGCAGGACAGAAAACAAAGGGATATTACAATTTTAAGTATAAAGCGTCTGTCTTCATTTAGACGAGCACAAGCCACGAAGGTGTATGCAGGAAAGGAGAGCAGGGATGAGGTGCTACTAATTAACTCCATCGGGCTGAGTCCTTTAGATCGGCTTGTTGAGGAGCAAATTTGGGATTGAAAATTTAAGTCATTACCTAGGTGCCTGGAGATTTGCGAAAAGTGTTTTGCAGTGAAAGAGCAAAGATGACAACACATGGACACGCAATTAGGTTAAGAATGCGATAATCAGCATTCATGCGTAATACCGTATGCAAGACGCTCCGCTAACTAGGCCACTGGAGATGGTCATATGAGTAAATACACAGCGATAAGACGCAAGAGGTCCACCCCCAGCCACATAGAATATCCAATGAGAATATAACTTTGGGAATAGAGGACACGGAGGAGGAGTTAACTACCCTCTGTCGTCAATGCCTAATCAGCAAAGTAACACTATAAATTAGGAAAATTT
>NW_019737981.1:733787-747559 GCF_002891405.2 Cryptotermes secundus
GGCTGACTCCACGCCCCCCTGTACCACGGCATTACAGCGGCGGCAGCAGCGGGAGGGATACCTCCATTCCCCCCCTGCGCCGCTAGGGCATTACACGGCTATTCAAGAATTTCCTAACGGTTTATGAAACAAGAATATTCATTGCCGTGGTCACAAGAGCCAACCGCTGCTCCATATCCTAAGCCGAGTCATTACAGTCAATACCACCCAAACTCGCTTCACCAAGCTCCGTTTTAAGTTTATCCTCCTTTCTGCGATTAGGTCTTCCTAGTTGTCGCTTTCCTTCATGCTTTTACACCAAAATCCTATACGCATTCCTCTTCTTCCCATTCGTGCTACATGCCCTGAAAACCTCCTGTCACTTCATCTCTCTTCGGTCCAAATATTCTCCTCAACACCCTGTTCTCAATTACATTCAGTCTATGTTTTTCACGTAATGCCAAAGACCAAGTTTCACACCTGTGTAAAACTACAAGCAAAATTGTTTTTTTCATTCATTTTAATATTTCCACCTTTTTAGACAGCAGAAATTAAGAAAAAAGTCTAGCTGAATAGCAGTAATAATTATCCGCAATCATTCTGCCCCTAACCTCCTTGCGTGCTGACGATCTGCTAAGAGGCAGAATGCTAAATTCAGTTTTACGGGATCAAACAAACCGAAGCGAATCTGCCACAGCAATCTGAGAAGAGCTTTCGACGTCAGATGAGGGTATGCATAGAAAATTATTAGTAGGAGAAAAGGGCTTTGGGTAAAGATGTATAAGGACAGCATTTCAAGATAAATTCCGAAATGAGGTAATTAGAGAAGAGGAGGAAGCAGGAGAAACAACAAAAGATCGGGTAGAAGGAAATCGCCTTCTATGTTACGGATGTGTTCCTATGTTGGAAGATTACCACTTACAATGTCAGGAATTGGAAAGGAGCCCAGGCCGGCGCCGGAGAAGGGCGCCCCACGACAAACCTAGAACGGGGAAGTACGTAACAAGACTAGTGAGGACGAATGAGAGCTGCCTGAGGAAGTAGTGAAGTGGAAACTTGGCGCCAGACCAGTTTTAAGAGGGAGGACATTGAAAAAGCAGAAGGCGTATAAGGAGAAAATTGTGAAGATTATTAAATTTATAAATATTTTACAAAATTATATGCAGAATGTTCGGATGAAAGGTTTCCAAAATAAAACCATTATATCTCATAAAGAGTTTATTATACACATTAATGAGTTACACCATTACAAAGGGAAACTACCAAAAATTTTTTCTTGCGTATATAACTTTCTCAATAAATTTAAATGTGAGCTCCCTTGGTGGCATGACAAATATCTAGGCTTGAAGGATGTTAGGTGTTACCATAGCTACAGCGTCCCGTATGCGAGCTTTCAGGTGTTGAAGATCGTTGATCTTAACCTGGTACACAATGTTCTTCACATAACCTCACAAAACAAAATTCACTTGGGTTAAATCTGGCGACCTAGGAGGCCAAGCGATTGGTCCACCTCTGCCAATTCATATCCCAGCCATCTCTCTGTCCAGGTGACTCCTAACAGGGTGGCAAAACTTACACAGTTTTCTTTCCGATGACATAAATCGGATACGTGTATGACAGTTTCCGAGATATACATGTTTTTATTTTGGATACCTTTCATCCGGACATCGGTATAATTCAAGAGTCGGGCAAGCGCAGTCGGACTGGACTGGACTGTGGGGTCGGAGTTCGAGTCCTGGTAGGGTCGAGAATTTTCTCTTCTCAATAAGGTTCAGACCAGCTTTGGGGCCCACCCAGCCACCTATCCAATGGGTACCCGGGGGCTCTTTCCTCGGGAGTAATGTGGTCCGTGCGTGAAGCTGACCAATCACTTTCAACTATTGCGGAAGTCAAGAAAACGTGAATCTATGCACCCATACGCCTTCATGAAGTAGTGCTTAGTTAGTTAAGCACAGGGAAAACTTTTACCTTTTTAATGCTGTAACAGATTTGATAAACGTGTTGTCAGCAACAGTTCTATAAACACGATCCAACAAGCAACAATAGAGAAAGCGTGTCATTTAGTGAGAGTTTTATAGTTCCTGTGTTACAAATCCGTAAAGACTAGTGGAGATAGGCTGAAGAGATTAGAGTGGAGTGTTTTGTAGTGTGAGAATCAGGAATAGTGTTATAATTAATTGTAGTTACGACCTGTGGGTGGTTAATAAATCAAATTACCAATTCCAACCCCGTCTTTAATCACTGAGACACGTGAGAATATAATTCAGTCCCTGTGGATTAAATACTGAAAATCGATGTTATATGTAGTCTCGATACAGGCAGCATCGTTAAATAAAAAAAAATCCAATACTAAAATACTAAACCCATCATATATGTGGGGGGCATGCCGTAGCGTAGTTCGTTGAAGCACTATGCTCCAAGCCTGAATGTCGCGGGTTCGATTCCCGATAAGTTGAATTTTTTCACTGTACCTAATCCTTCTAACCACATTGTTGCCCTAAGGACGACTCAGCCTCTAACAGAAATGAGTATCAGGGCCTTCCTGGGGGGTAAAGGGCGGCCGGCACGTAAGGCTGACAATTTTACTCCCATATGTGAGCCGATTGTTTAGAAAACGTGGGAGCCTCGACCTCTCACAACCTTATGGGCCTTTACGGTCTGTTACAGGGATAGCTTTTCCTTTTACCCTATACCCTGCAGTTGTTTGTATTTCTCTGTAATTGTTGTAGTTGTTAATCGTATTTGGTTTGTATTCACTGTGGTAATATGTCCTTATTGTTGTGTTTTGTGTTTTGTTTGAACGTGTTGTCACTTAGTGTAATGTGTGTTACTTGTCTGTTGTGTCCTATTGTGTACTACTGCCACCGGGCTAAAACCCAATTGCAGTTATAATAAATTATATATATATAAATATATATTTAAGGAATTGAAGAAAGCCTCAGTTCATGGTTCACCAGACCGAACTATACAGCAGGCTCACCACAATGAGCAGCGAGATTACTGAGAGTTTTATGGTGACACCGCATTGTAGCTTCTTGATTTAACAAGATTTCCGGCAGAGTATATTTTGCAGTAGTTTGAATTGCTTGTAAATAACATAAAGAATTGGGGTCAAATGTGGTTGTGAAGGAAAGGAATCTGCCCTATTTCACACTTGAGTAGAATGAGGGCTGGCACCAGCACCCCCTGACGTATTGTGTGAAGGAGAACACACAACACACGGACAATGCAACAAATATTGACGAAGGCTCAAACTCAACTCTCTGTCTGCAATACAAACTTCGTATTCTGACACTCTACTGCGCTTGTCTTTAGGAATCAGTTCTACTTAAAGAACTGTGTCCTCTTCCAGAAGAAAAGAATCTACAAGTGAAGGTATTGTGTTTGCGTGTAAATACGACGCCAGCTCCGAACTACTTTTTGTTGACCAAGGATTCTGTAAGATGTTACGACTGTATTTTTTTTTGTCAGGAGCTACAATTTGATAATTTCCAATTTAGTTATGTATTTTTATGTATTTTTCCGCTGATGTGTATTTTCAAGTGCATCAGTGACTAATAACGCGGGTTCAGGATTGGATGAACGGGTTTATTTATTCCTTATGCACACCAACAGTAATTACAAATAATTATAGTGCTATCGCTATTTCATAATTCACTCTTACACACACTCATCCTCTCCTGTTGACGCAATTAAAAGCACTATACCAGTCTCGCAGAATCACATACTACAAATATTACACATAAATAAAATCTTCTAATCACACGTTACGTCTTCACAGGCCGACTTCTAGTTCTTCTTCAACTACATTGCTGTTCCCTTGGAACTTCGGAACTGAAGTGACGTCAATTCCTGTTCCCGCATTCTCTCATATCCTCTCGGCACGGACCACGCACAGAAAACACAGCTCCTCTATTGTTAAATGGCGTAGACCACACAGAATACACGTGTCACGTGCCGGACTTCGAGTTTATTATTCCGTTAGGAGCACTGGGCGTAGCACGGACGATAGAAAAAAGCCTCATTTATTATGTGTTGGAAAGTTTTTACAGAGCCGTTGCCTGGCAACGCATTCATCAAATTCGTTACAATGAAGATATCAGTTAACCATTATTAAGGAATTATGTACATAATCCCAGAGCTTGGAACCGTCGTCATATTTCTAATTTTTACATAAGAAATATTTCATAATAGGTAGAAATTTTAGCGTGGGAAGGAATAAAAATTGTACAAATTGCACATATTTCCTTATATAGGCTTGATGGAGAACAGCTTCATTATTTGTGTCCATTCTCTATGCAGATGATTAATTATTTAATTAAAACCAGTCATGCAATTTTCGAGAAAACTTTAATTTCTCGTTTGGATCCTTAGAGGGCGCACGGGTATTGTCATTCAGACATCATTTGTGCAGCTGTATTTTGGTAGATGGTAACCGGAAATGGCAGGAATTTAACAATTTTTTCCCTGTGGTCTAGTGGTCAGACTTCCTGGCTACACATCCAGAGGTACCGGGCTCGAATCCTGCCGCTACCAGATTTTCTGAGAAGTAGTGTGTCCGGAACGTGGTCCACTCAGCCTCGTGATGATGACTGAGGAGCTTCTCAAATGGAAAAATAGCTGCTCCGGTCTAGAAAACCGAGATTAACGGCCGTGGGGATCCGTTGCGCTGACCAAGTGACACACACTATCCGAAAAAGTTGGCACTAACTTTGTCGACAAGAGGCGGTCGCTTGGTCGGTAAAGTTCGCTTGCGGACTACAGGCCACACAGAATATTCACATCTACCGGGTACCGACTTCTGACGAATAAACGCTACTTTCGAAATATAAATCAAATCTAAGTATTCGTGCACTAGCCACATATATATACAGGTAGAAAAACGCCATCCCCAAAACCAGTCCGCATTTAGAAATGCTGAAATCTTGTAAATACACCATAATCATGTAATCGAATATTTCACGATCAGACTAATTTTTTTTAATTCGCTTATTGGGGGGTGGAGTCCAACTGGGTCCACTCGGCAAGGCGGCCACTGATTGGCCTATTGTAGTCTGCCCCGGGTGATTATGATGATGGAGAATTTGGTGGAATGAAGATTGGCAGGGGAAACCGAAGTACTCGGAGAAACCCGCCCCAGCGCCACTTTCTCCACCACAAATCCCACTTGACCAGACCCGGAGTAGAACCCGGGCCGCCGCAGTGGGAAGCCAGCGACTAACCGCTTGAGCTATGGCGCGGCCCACATCACACTATATCCTCATAATCGTGACGTAAAATTTGGGCGTCATTTGTGGTGAAGTTTCAAGGGCCGTGGACGTTCGGGAGGCCTTCTCACTTCATGATTCAGAAATTATCCTGAAAAGTATAAAATAGCCTACAAAATACGGCAGTATTAAATTTTCATGCAGTTTCTTTCATGATTGGAATTTTGTAAATGACCACCTTTTTAAATGGCCGCCGTAACGTGAGGTTCTTGACATGTAACTTCTCAGGATGCGCACACTACTTTACTCATTTGAACAGCTGCTCTTGGCTTTAACCCCAGCCATCTCTGATACTTAACCATTTCTCCTACAATAAATAAAAATGCAATAAAATTAAATGCGGTAGGCTCTAAAATGAAGTTGTAATAAACGCCTGAGTGGAAACAAAGTATCGAGTGATATTCTCTTATATAAGAGAAATTGTACAATTCGACTAATTCAGTTCTAAAGTAGGCTTAACAGGGATGGGAACTTTGTAGCCACTAAAGAGAGGAATATATGCCACGTGTTTCGTAACTATATTTATTCCGTCGTTCTTGGATATTCTTGATTTAATTTTAGATACACCTACTTTTTTTTTAACGAGAAAAGTTATAATTCTGTGCCTCGGAAATAAATAGCCATAACCAAAGAAAAAAAAAGAACGTAAGTTTGCAGAAGACCAGGGGTGAGAAAAATGTGAAACGTGAAAAGGTCTTGAAGACCGAAATTTGGTTCTTGGGTGGGAAGTACCAACTCAAAGAGACTATCACAAATATATCAAATGAATATGTATATACATTAAATAACAAATACAAATACAACCTAAGTACCTGGAGGTAATAAGCCTCCGACAATCACAATCGTACCGACCAGAAAAGGTGAATTGACTGCACAGTTCAGGGTCCCACAACAGAATGGATCACTCGCGTTGGACCTCAGCCGACGGGAACCAGGAAGTGGAACATTGGAAGGGGTAAGTAGTAAGAAAGGGGGTGGGGGGACGCCCTCTGACGTAACGTAGACCCGGCGTTACAAGTGGGAGGCACTGATATAATCAATCAGCTAGACAAGAAATTCCGTCACTTCACTGAAAGCGAAGGTTCGTAACAGCCAGTCGCTTGTCCCTAGATGGAGCCAGATGAATCCTGGCCACATCATAATAAAATTTATCTTTATGGTCGTTTTGATTAATGTGACATTATGACTGAAACAACGCCTGCTGCTAGGTAACGTTCCAATGAATATGTATCGGGGCAATGAATACACGCGCAACAACAGAGGACCTATTTAAAGCGGACTTCTATGAGGTTCGTTCCGAGGCTATATAGCGAGGGTCGTCGTGGTGGTGCGGGAGAATCTCTGGTCTTGAACGTCAAGGTTGCTTGACGCCAAGACGAACTGATTGGCAGCAAACCACCAGCCGTAAAGTAACTCTTGACTTAACGAGTGATGTCTAGTGACATGAGTTGCAGTTGAGGGACTTGTGGAACGGCAGTCAGCAGGTGAGGATATAACAACAGAGGAAGATGAATCTATATTGTTGGGAGCCGTTAAGAAACAACGACTAATGATAATATAACTGATTAATACTTAGTGCGTACTCTATTGATTAGCGATAGTGATATAACTATTTGTAGTTAGGGGTTATAAGTGTTCGATAAATCCTATTACTAAAAACTCCGTGTCTAGTCACTGACATGTGAATATATTATTCTCTAGCAAGTAAGTTAATTGAGGCTATAAATTTATTTCATTTTAGTTTTAATTGTATTTGCATTGTATTCATTGTGTGTAGTGTGCCCTTTATTTTTTGTGTAGTTTTGTGTGCTGTGTTTTGTTTGAATGTGGTTTGTTATTTGTGTATTGTGTCTCATTGTAGTACCACTGCCACAGAGTAAAACCCATTTGCAGTTTAATTATCATAATCATCATCATCAACATTCAAGAGGTACCAGGTTAAAAAATTTGTCTGAAAATTGTCCTAACCAAAGATGTTAGTCATTATCCATATTTTCCCTAGGAAACTACTGGGATAGTACCGGGAAATAGGCCACGACTACTTCTGATAAATTCTTTCCAATTCATTGTTCACTATTCACCTTACCACACGACGGCATGTAATATGAGCTACTGAGAGCGTCGTTAAATGATCATTAGAATTAAAAAGTCGTCCGCCATCTCATTTTGATTTGAGGTTCTCACAGCCATAACAGTTTTGGGGGGGATATAACGCCTGTAGTCCGACGAATATCGACAAAATTTCGGAGGAATTTGTCGCCTCCACCATTCGCCTCGAAAAGTAAGCTGATTTATACTTGCTGCTTGCTTCATACTGATTCCTCACTTGGATTATTCTTAACCATAAAATGGAGGAGATATAATCCTCCGAAACGTCGGTTAAATTTCACAGCTCTATAAGGCGTTATATTTCAGAAGCTACCCTTAAAAATTTTATCTACCACCTAAATGTGTGTCTAACTAACTTCATAGAGTTGAGCCCTTCTTGTGAAGCCGCTAGTTCTGCAGCTACTGAAAAACTTCCCAACATTTTATGGAATCCGAAGGTTCATTACCGTATTCACAAGAGCTCTGCACTGGTCTCTATCTTGAGCCAGATCAATGCAGTCCATACCACTCCATCCTACTTCTCTAAGATCTATTTTAATATTATCCACTCACCAACGTCTTGATTTCCTCCCTTCTGGTCCTTCACGTTTCACTGACGCTGCAGTCCTACCACCCCTCGTTTGTGTGTTCATGTATTGGTTCTCACTTCCTCTTCCTGAGATGTCATGACTCATCACTATCGCTGTAAGTAGCATTGATCGGCGTCTAAAATCGATGCCTTGTTAAAGCAAAAGACAGTATCAACCCGATGCATGTACTGTATTAAACATATGCACATCCAGTAACGTGTCATTATTGATTGGCTCCGTCTGGTTCTCAGAATAAGCCGAGGCCCTGTCCCTAAGGAATATCAACTGCCTGGTCTTTCGGACGTACTTGTGCTGTGTTTTATTGGAGTCAGGAACCGAATCCTTTCACAAAAACTTCACGTTTTAAATGGTTTAAATTATTAGTTTATTTGTAAGATTCGAAGTTTTCACGGAGGTGACTATGAAGAATGCCGTCTTCTGGGATGTTGCGCCGTGCAGATCTTGTGTGAACTGACGTTTCGGAAGAACGTATTGTCTCTATTTTCAGGGTAGAAAAATTATAATTGCGGCTCAGTTTGCAGTCAATAGCTCACGCTTGTTCATCGCTCGTAGATTGTTCTACCCTAATGATTGAGGCGATACGTTATCCGAAAAGTCCGTTCACACAAGATATACACGGCGCCATACACCAGAAGACGGCATTCTTTATTAGTTTATTTAACGACAGTTTTCAGTTGCATAAGCTAAATGACACTCAGTTATCTGATAAGTGATAAGAAACAGTCATATACACTTCTGACAAAAGTTTCCTAGCACCAGCTCAGCGAAGTTTCTCGTGGTATTTTTCAGTCGTTTTGTGATAATGCTAATATTTTAGATTCAAGTAGACTATAGTTTGTTATTCCCCTTTATTCTTCAGTTCAGTGTGAATACAAATTTTTTCGGCCTAAATAAATAATGGACATCAAAATTTATGGTCAAATATTTCCAGTCTTTCATGGAACCCTGACGTGCATTAATATGTTCGCAAGAATTCGCCACTGCAATTTATTTTTTATCTCGTCTTTGATTTTTTTTTTGCTATTCTGAGACATGTCCTTACTGCCAGAAATATAACTTTCTTAAGAATCATTTTAATATTCTTCTTCTATCTGCGTTGAGATCTTCTAAGTGGTCCCTTTCTTTCAAGGTTTCAGACAAAGTATTTTGTGTGTTTTTGTCTTCCTCAAACGACCTGCATATCCCACCATTAAATAAATCTGCATTTCCATTCAAATTACCAACAAATTTCGGACATTAATTCATTATATATATGTATATACGAGTATACATAAATAAGAAAAATATCCGGAAAGTAAAGATACAAGTTTCAGAAAATATTTGTAAAGCATTTTTGGAGGGATTCACTAATAGCGCTTTTACAACACACCTTTATTTACTTTTCAACAGAGTCACCATGGATCGCGATGTGCTTAGTGAGCCCGAGAACGAGTTTCTTTGTTCCAGCATCGTAGATATCTCCCGCCTGCTCTCTTAGCCATGGAGAACAGTGCTTGACACTTCTGGACATTGTTGATGAAATTCATCGATGGTTGAACCTCTGTCAGCACGAATTTTTTCACTAATTATTTGGCTGATTTCATCAGTGACAACGGATGGCCTTCATCATGAATATCACTGCTTCCCGCTTCAAATTCACGACACCATTTTGCCACGCTTTGCCTGTTCATAACATCTTCGCCGTAAACAGACACAAGTTGGCGATGAATTTCAGCAGCAGTTTCTCCTTTCGCGTGAAGAAATCTAATTATTGCACGAACCTCACATTTGGTGGGATTTTGAATCGACACGGCCATTTTAAACACACACTGAGAGCAAAACGTTGCCGTAACTGTTTCCGGTGAACTCTGCCCTGTCATCTGGTTCCCATCTCACAAGGCAGCACTGCCATTTCTGAAAATAAAAAATCCCTTGCATTTTTACTGGACCTGTATCTTTACTTTCCGGATGATATTTTGTACAAATTTTCACACTGTACTCTACAACTGCATAGCCCGTGGAGCTAATAATATGTGATGAAGAATGCAATTTAAGGATTTAATCATTAGGAGTTTAATTTCTGCGCCCCTAGAAATAATCATAACTTCGGCGAATGTAGACGGTACTTCTATATCATTTAATGTATTGAGAATTATTCCTTGGTACCAATGGGAAAAGAATCATTGAATAAGAATAATTGAAGTGGTGGAGGTGAAACTACCAGACCTCTCTCGAAGAGAAATGACGGACACCTGGCCCGTAGCCAAGACGAACACTATACGGAACTTGTTGACACCAAACATTTGTGGAACTCCTTGTACCAGACAGTAGAAGCGCTGTTGATTTTTCATCAGTTGTGTGAGAACGTCAAAATAGTTTTTGTGTTTGTGGCTGTGCTCTGTGAAGATCAACAGAAAGCGAGTGTGGGGGGGAGAGGGGGCCAGATCAGTCAGATCTCATTACCCACATCCGCAAGAGTTCCATTCATCCGATATTGACGCCGTCGGTGCCTCAACACAGACGCCAGAACACCATGACGCCTGACACCTACTGTGTTTCAAACATGTAAATCTCAGTGACATTCAAGAGAAAATACAGGCATAAATTAATTTCAATTTGCTCATCATGATGTGTCCCAATAAACTTTGTTCCTAAGGTAGAGGTAAAGTTGCCCCTGCACCTAATTAATTAGGCATCACGCCATTAAGAAGTGCGAAGACGTAGAGTTCTAACTCCACCATTCTTGACATAAGTAATAAAAGGACGCGAGTGGCTAGTTTCACGCCATGACTGCATTAACCCCGATGAAAAATGCCCGGTACTCTTTGAATAGTAGAATGGTGGGCCCTAGATCTGGTCTAAACGCTGTGGAGAAGATAAAAATCTCTTGCTCCTACCGAGAATCGAAATCCGGTCGTCAAGAACTTCTTTCGTTATACAGCGTCGATCGGTTTAATGACAGTAAGTGATGAATTGCAAAGGATGTCAAAGGAAGCGGTCGTGGCCTACTGTCAATTACCTTACCAGCATTAGCTTGGACGGTCTGAGGGAAACCTCAAAGAACCTCAGTCAACATGGCTGGTTTCTGGAAAGAGATTGGAAACAGGACCTCTCGAATATGAGGCAGGTGTTGTAAAGTTCGGTGATACAGTTTCAAACGATCGCTTTGTGGATGGACTTAAATAATAACTTCTGCGAAGACCTTATAACGTCTCACCTGTATATTCAGTGTCACAGAAATAAGTACATGAAATTGGACGGTGTGTCGTATGGTCCAAAATAGTTAAGAGAGCTTATAAAAATTTGGGTCCGGAAATATTGCAGCAATGAACTAGAGCCATTCGAAGGGGTTCCGGCAGCAGGAAAGTCAGAACTGTGGCTGCGAAAGCAACGCACGTTAAGGAAAATGTTGCAGGAAAATGGCCGTCAGGGTGGATGAGGTGTCTTGGTATATACACGAAGTTTCATACAATTTTGTTCAGTTATTCAAAAGTTATTAAGAGGGATACACAGACACACACAAAGACATATATACAGAATGATGACCTTGTAAGCCGAAAATTATTTTTTTCAAAATAAGGAAAGTAAGCTAAAACAAATTATTCGTTATTAACATATAATTTAAGCATGAACTGAATTATCAGTTCTACAATCGCCAGCCGCATTATAGTCATCTCTGAAATGCTGTATTCAGGTGTTATTATTGACAATTCTGTAAACTTACTCATCACCTGCTTGGCGTCGTGCTTCACATGTGAATTGAGTTATGCTAGCAACGTGCTCCCGTTATTGCATTAATACACTGCTACGACCGATTACACTAATGGAGAAAATGTTACGAGAAGTGCCACCGTCGATTAGATCGACTCTGCATATCCGATGTAACCGCCATTTTAGATGTATACATGCAACCACGACAAAGACAAAAATCTCTACCATAATTGTCGGAAGATAATTCATTTCTGAACAGCTTGAATTTGGAAAATCAAGTAGCTCCATGGAGCAGATGCTGGTGATACGTAAGACGATCACTTAAAAAGTAACAGGAAGCTACGCCACTTTGTCACTACTGGACTCCGTTCTATCAGCATGCAATTTAAATCATCACACAGGCTTGTTTAAGATTCATTTCAGATTTAGCCTCTGATCTATGCTTCTTAATGTCAACTTGTTTCTTCATTGTAAGGTTTTCTTACAAAAGTTTCGTATTACATTTCACACCTCCCATTTTCCCGTTCACCTCATTTCCAACTTCCTCGAGATATCTGTTACAGTTTAATGAGGTCCAAACATTCTCCTTAACAGTTTATTCTGTAATCCTCCCTCTCCCGAAATCTGTGTTCTCCCCTTGGAGCAAAAGCAGCAAATTTCACACCCGTAGAGGCAACAGGCACAATAACAGCACGTCGGTATTTGTTTGCTATTTAAGAGAAGAACAGAAAGAAAAATATTTCTACTGAATGACAAAGACCATTTTTTTAATCTAATCTCCGCTTGATGCCTTGTGAAAATCGCAGTTAAGTAATCCACGAAAAAACAGAATAAACGTATTTCAATTTAGTGGGGTTTTAGACTTTTTCAATCGTCAATTTCAATTTATATATATATATCTCCTTCCACTTGCGTGCTGTGTACACTGCCCACACTATCTTCCTCGACTTGATCGTTCTAATTGTATATGGTGAAGAGTATATATTATGAAGCTCTTCATTATGCAGTTTTCTTCAGCCACTTGAGTTTGTGTCTAATTTTCGCCAAGTACTCGAAATTATAATTTGACCGAAGGATTTGGAACTGACTATTCAGATCAATTTTGTGTGATATTTATAAAATGATATGAATAGCATAATAAAACCATCTCGTCAAATGCTGCATATTAGCTTCAGTTAACTCGGATTTACTGAAAACGTGGCAATGACCTTGCAGTTACATGCTGCATCGCAAAACCTTCATGGAGCTTGACCATCTTTCAATATCAGGAATCTGATATCAATATTTTGGTTTTGCGTGACTTCTGCTTCTGCGCAGAGCAGTAATTGAGGAGAGAAATCGTTACGTCGGGAAGAATGCGATAAATAGGAAATGAATGGCTCATCCAAGGAGCAATAAACGGAAATATAATCATGACTGAAACAAAAGCACAAAAATCGCAAGCTAAGAGAGTTGGATGCTAGCCGGGACCATGAAACTGTTAGTTCCTTAATGAAGAAAAAACCGCCTCTGTTCTAATTACCTCGATTACAGGTATGATGTTTGGACAGAAGATTTGAGAGCAACAGTGAAATGACGTAAGCAGTCGTAGTGTTTTACACGGCGCCAGACCGCATTTCGGTGCAGAGGAAATATCAGAGTTCACCCTCTTACACTCTGTTGCGAAAATATAATTGAATATTGATTCAACTGGCCAGACATTTTGCGAAGCGCGGGTAATATGCATCGTCAATTTAAAAAGAACCCGACCGCACGTAGGGTAACGTTTATCATGTCTTCATTTATCCGCACCATCGCCAATTCCACGCTGAATTAAATAGGAATTTATAGACTGATTCATTTCCATGGGTTTAGGATTTTAAGGAGAGACAATATTCGCCTGTTTCAGATATATAAATTAGGAGCATTCTCGTAAGATATAGGTCAGAAATTCTCGAACTCCGTCCCATGGGACCCTGGATTTTGGATAACTGTAACAACAGATCGAGTAAAATACATTTTTGAAAATTAAACTTATCGAAATAAATCTTTCACGTTATAGTTGTGGTCCATGAATGAGGGAATAAATAATTATTAAATCCTTCAGCCCTTTGACAACTGTGTACATTCTTACTGCAAAGGATACATGAACAGAGAA
>NW_019737981.1:747599-800515 GCF_002891405.2 Cryptotermes secundus
TTTTTCTTCTACCCTGAAGATGGAGGCGATACGTTCCTCCGAAACGTCGGTTAACACCACATATACACGGTGCCAAATCCCAGAAGACTGCTTTCTTCATAGTCACCGCCGTGAAAGCCTCAAATCTTACATATCTAAGCTGACTGAACTGATTTTGATTAAATTTGGAGTTGAGAGTGTACAATGAAAATCGATGGTTTGTATGTGTACAAGTATTTTGATGTAACCATTGTTTAAAATGAGTGGAGCTATATCTTCACTCCCTTATACGTTTTCAGGGAATTATACTTAAATAAGCTGAAGTATAATTTTACCTTTACCTTTATACAATATACTCGAAAAAAATATGGTAATGCACGGAAGCCTATCCTTTATGTATATTCACATCGTGGTTCTGATAGGAGTGGTTATTCAACCTGCCCACTGTTCCAATGCCCATGGACGGATTTCATGACGACAATATTGAATAACTGCGGAATCCTCATGTTTTCATTTATTGCAATCGACTCCACAATTGATTCACATCCAATTGTTGCCAGTTCACAGTTATATTTTGCTTAGTATATGAATACAGGTGTGGGGTTTCATGAATATTACATATGCATGCCTATTCTTTACGTATGAACATGGATTACATAAGCATTTAGTGGATTTCCTACAGACAATACCATTTAAAACGCAACACACACATCTGTCGCCCACGACATAAATCCGGAGCTATTTCCCTCGTAGTAATGGACTCTTCCAACATTTATTGAGACAGTCGAGCCAATGTCACCTTGGCTGCTAGGCTGCTGCTCTCGCGAGATGCACAGAAGCTCGGCAAATGCGAACGCAATTTTATTCGTGAGCAGAGCGTGTGTTTATTCTCGAATATTATTTCGCATTGAAACCGTTTCGTGATGCATTTAGCAATGCTTACGCTGACAAGGAAGTACTGAACAAGAAATGATATGGCAAATAATAAAAAAAATATGGAGAAAGGAAATATTTATGACAGATAACATATCCTGGGTTGAACAATTTTTGAAGGTGTATGCAGCTTCTAAGAATTCTAGCCCGATCATTCGTCGCATTATTTTGATGTCACCTGTAAGTTATATCATTATCATCATCATCATCAGTAATCTGTCAGACGACAGGTCCACAGTCTCTTCCAAAATAATTCCTCCACTTATTGCGATCTAGAGCTTTCTCCTTCAAATGACAGTATCCTCTTCTGTCCCCAAGGTCATCCAGCATCTTCTTACGTCTTCTTCCTCGTCTTCTTGTCATTTCTTTCCGCCACTGTATCTTTCCTTCAATAACTTCTTTTAGAAAGCAGTTTCTGCGTAAAACATGACCGATCCAATTAGCCTTCCGTTTTCTTATTTCGTGTAGGATATTTCTCTGCTCACTGACTCTAATTAACACTTCTTCATTTCTCACATAATCGGTCCAACTGATCTTCTCCATCCTTCTCCAACACCACATTTCGAAACTTTCCAGATGTTTCTGATCTACTGCCCTAAGTGTCCATGTTTCAGCCCCATACAGAGCTATGCTCCAAATGTAGCATTTCACTAGTTTCTTCCTCAAATTTAAGTCCAATTTGCTGGTAAAAAGATTCTTCTTCTTTCTAAATGCAGCTTCTGCCATGGCAATCCTGGATTTAATTTCACTAGTACACTTTCCATCACCTGTTAACAAGCTACCCAAATATTTAAAACATTTCACAAGTTTAATTTATATATATATATATCTTGTAGCTCAGGTTGACTTTTGAATCGTGTACCTCTACAACATGTAAATTCGATAAAGTAAATATTATTAACTCATTCATAGTATCAAAATACATTGCAAATAGATAAAAATACATAACATTCGTATGCATGTTTGTATGCATGCAAATACATATCTATGCTTTTGTATATATGTATGTACTCGCATATGTATCTCTACGTGCATATGTGTATGTGTGTATGTAGGTTTCTACATGTACGAATATGTGTAATCACACAGAGTGTTTGAAAGCGGTTATATGATATAAGGTGTTACAGTGTTTACTTAAGTGAGTAAAGAATCCAATTCTGCATATGTCCAGAAATCGGTACATATTGAGATAGGGATGATGACCATGTCATTTGTACAGCAGATGCTGAAAGTAGTTCCCACGCATTTCAACACTACTTCCGGTCCTTCATCGCAGAGAGGTGCGCTCTATCGCAAATTCCCGGTTTCACTCGAATCTCCTGACAGTCATTCTCTACTCATTGCTGTAATACATCGGAGTCATTCGGCGCTGAATACACCAAAGTCTTTATGTGTCCCCACAGCCAAGAATGCAGAAGATTTAAGTCAGGAGATCTTGCAGGCCAGTTGACCGGGCCTCCGCACTGTGTCCACTGACCGCCGAAAGTCTGGTTTAAGTGGTGTCTGGCAATGCGGAGAAAATGATTTGATGTCCCAGCATGCATGAACCACATGTGCTGTTGATGAAGAAGTACATGTTCCAAGAGTAGGCTATCGGCAAATCATTCGCCAGAAAACGACGGTACATTCTGCCTGTTAGTCTGATGGGTAAGACAATTGGTCTTAAGAGTTGATTACTTAAGATGCCGAACCAGAAATGGATGAAAAATTGATGTCTTGATGTCACGGTAGTGGGAGGACCGTCACCTATCCAGATATGGGTATTATGAGAGCTCACAATACCGTCCCTTGTTGGTCTCGCCTCATCAGCAAACAGGATGTTAGCTACAAACATCCCTCATATAGTATATACCTGAAGTAACTTGGAGATTGTTCTTTGTAAAATATACTACGTGATTCTAAATTTTTGTCCTGAACCCCAATAATAATTTAGATTCGCTCTGTATGTATTAGTTTAATAAAGATAAATTCAGGGATTCAGAAGTTGATAGGGGGGATGTACAGCCACATAGAGAGGATGGTAATCTCATAATACTATTTTAATTTTTCAAAATAAGAAAAGTGGGCTAAAAAGATGCTAATCTACATGCTACGTGCTTTTAATCTCATCTTAAACTTATCTCAAATATTTTCTGACACACATATATATTTCTTTGCTGGCACTCTATGTATTTTATGTATGTACATGTATATTTAGCCGGTCACGGTAGCCAAGCGATCTAACGCATGTACTGTCTTCGCTCCCTTGGAAACCGGGATCGTGGGTTCGAATCCCACTCAGGGCATGGATGTTTAGTTTGTGTGTGTGCGTTTTTCTGTGTTTGTGTACAGGTAGAGGCCTTGCGACGAGCTGATCACCCCCCCCCCAAGGAGTCCTACCTAATGTGTAAGAGCTAGAAAAACCGAAGTGAACGGAGAAGTTCATGGAGGTAGGCCTAGGCCCACTGGGGCTGTAGTGCCAAGGAAAAAAAAAACCACATATATTTATATGGTTTGTGTGTGTGTGTGTGTGTGTGTGTGTGTAGTTATCACTGTCAATATGCATTCCACGTGTAGTTTTGTTCTTATCTTTTTCTCCGGATGTCCAGAACCTCGTCTCCCCGTTTCCTCGGAAAGACTACATATCTGCCACGGCATTTCACGTCTCCATTCTGTGCGATAGTCTAGTTTCACTGTTAACATGTGGAACATTTACCTTCTCTCTGATGGCTGCAATCCATTTCATATCTTGCCTCGCAATATCCAGCAAAGGCCATAGACATTTCATTTTATGCTGCTTCCAGTCGGTGTGCCTTCTCTTCGATAACCAGGCCGTGCGCATGCAAGATACACAGAACTGACGTCTGGGTTATAGCGCTATGAAGTTCCGGAAGAGACATGTGTTTCGGAATGAAATATGGCGTCCACTTTCAGGATCGAGAAGTAAGCCAAGAGAGAAACCAGTAGAAGCATTTGAGAATCTTATTTTTAACCCTGAAAATGGAGGCGCAATGTCTGTCCAAAACGTCAGGCTCTTTCTGAGCTACATGTCGTTATAACCAAAAAGGACAGCATTCTGCATGATCACTCCGTTGTGAACTTTAATTTCAACTTATATAAGGTCTCACTTGCAACAGGACCTTACGTATGATAATATTTGGATGGTAGAATGGTTCATAAACATCCAGCCGCTAAGGTGTAAGGGAGAGTGTACTAAGAGCTCCACAGGGCCTTGCCCTTTCCACTTGCTTGGAGTGAGTAGTTAGATTCACGCTCCGGCCTCTTTATCCCCAGAAAAGAGCCACAAGCACCATTTAGATACCAGTGTGTATAAGCAACGTTGCCACTCTCGAAGCAGTAATACAGTCTTGACTGTCATGATTATGTGTCTATGAAACTACCTCTACACCAACATGGTCGTTTTGTTAACTCCTTGCCTAACGTCCTTAAACTAGTTAATTTAAATGCTCTCAATACCTCACATTTTAGTACATTAATCCATGAAAAATATCGTGACATGACGTCCGAAAGCCGGAACAGTAAAGGTAAAATTAACCTTCATTGCTGGGCAACGACTCGGTAAACACATTCCTGCGGTAAGGAATACGCAATCAACAATCGAGTGACTTCCGTTGCTATGTAATGGTACTGTACACACGCCTCATCAACAAAAGAGGCTTGTTTTCTGTGTGGTCCGTGCTGAGGAGTTATCTTGAAGAAATTTCTCTCTACAGTGCGGTTGAGGGTTCAGTTGTGGAGTTCTAACTAGCGCTTGTTGGAAGCTAAACAACCTCAATTGCTAAGACTCGTTACTAAGAAACGTCTAGTTAAGATATTGGAGAGGAATAGCCATTGCTGAGAGCTGTTACCATGTAAAGACTAGTGAAAGCAGACAGAAGATTTAGTGTGGAAATCAGTAACAGTGTTATAGTTATTTGTAGTTACTCCTTGTAAGTGGTCAATAATTCTATTCATCACTGCAAACCCCGTCTACAGTCACTAATATACGTGAGAGTACATTTCATTACATTCCGCAGCATAAATTTTAATTTGGGTTTCATCATATTGTGGCGTGCAGACCCGTTGCTAGACAACGCCCACAACACACACGCGGCCAACAGCATAGGACCAGTGTTTTCTAAGTCCGCGGATGGACCGTTGCTATGCAACACGAGGACTGTGACGTCACACAACAGTAGGTGGCTGTCACGTGACATGTTTCCTGCGTGTGCTGTGAAGTCACACAACAATAATTTGTAGCGATCACGTGACATGTGTTTACGGTGCTGTGTTCTGAGTTCAATTCTCGGTTGAAAGTGAGAGATTAGTGTGCTTATAACAGAAGTGTATACAATGACAATTAACACTAGTTAGTACTCTGTGGGATATAGTCACAGACAGACAGTTCTCGGTGCGTAACAGCCGCTGGAGGTTCTGAGTGGAAGAAGACCTGAACGTGTGATTTGAAGGTTTTGTGAGTGTTATACTGCAGTGATATTGGGAGTGTGTGGTTCAATGAGACTGTTGTAGTTCCTTGGATGAGATCCGTTGCTAGGAGACGACTAGTGGAGACTGAAAATCCTAGTGCGTTTGTAACGGTGAACTGTAACGTCTGCAAATCAGCGACAGCGCTGTATTGAATGTGATTAAGAGAGGCTGTAAATGCTGATAAATCCAATTAGTCGAACTAGAACCCGTCATTTCGTCACGCGTAGCACCCTACACGTGACAATATTATTCTAACCTCTCCGACAGGTGTCTGACTCTGCAACTTGAAGTGTACATCTTAACAAATCTATGTGAAATTGATCTCAGTCACTCCGTCATANAAAATCCTAGTGCGTTTGTAACGGTTAGCTGTAACGTGTGCAAATCAGCGATAGCGCTGTATTGAATGTGATTAAGAGAGGCTGTAAGTGCTGATAAATCCAATTAGCCGAACTAGAACCCGTCATTTCGTCACGCGTACCACCCTACACGTGACAATATTATTCTAACCCCTCCGACAGGTGTCTCACTCTGCAACTTAAAGTGTCCATCTTAACAAATCTATGTGAAATTGATCTCAGTCACTCCGTCATATTGAGAATAGCGTTCTATACTTTGAAACCACCTATAGAGCTCTTTCTCCGATTCCCGACGTCTCAGTTTTAATAGAGCTGTGTAGAAGTGACGATACAAACAATATGGCGTTGTGTGCGGGCTCTCACGACTCAGTGTTATGGTCCGAGTGAATAGCTGCTGATTGTCGATTGGTGAGAGAAGTCGGAAACCAATCCACGGTTCTGAGACGTGACACGTCGTGTTTACGGACGCAGTGAGAACCTACGCAGGAACTTCGATCATACAGCTAGCTCAGAATCACTCAAAATAACATGGATATTTGTATAAAGCGAAAAGTTACCGCAATACTGAAGACAGTGCCTAGCCATAAAGACATAAGAAGAGTTGATACTATAGCTCCAAGCAATTCCGGCGCGACATACTAATGACGGCATAAAGGTGAAAGGTAAAGCTATCCTTGTAAGAGGTCGTGGAGGTCCACTGGGTTGTGAGACGTCGAGCCTCCCACATTTTCTAGATAATCGTCTCTCCGATGGCGGTGAATTAAGCCTTACGCGCCAAGCTATCCCTGTAACAGGCCGTGGAGGGCCACTGGGTTGTGAGACGTCGAGGCTCACACATTTTCTAGACAATCGGTTCACAGATGGCTCTGAGGTTGTCAGCCTTACGCGCCGGCCGTCCTTTACCCCCGAGAAAGACTCCTGGAATTCATTTCTGTTAGAGGCTAAGTCGACGCCAGGGCTACAGTACGGCTGGAAGAATTAGTTCACTGAAAAATCCAATGACCGCATCGGGAATCGAATCCACGGCCTAGCGACTTGTAGCACAGTGCCTCAAATAAATACGCTACTGCGTTCTTTTAATGATAATATATTTTATTTTAAATAGTCCTCTATACTTGGATGTGACCCCATGTAGTCTGGTAGAAGTAGAACGATGTTTCTGGAAATATACTGCCTCCATCTTCATGGTTGAAGAACAACCCAAGCCAAAAATAAGCAGACTGCATGCTCTGTGGTTGGTGAATATTAATTTCCTCCCCTCTTTTGTTAGTATCATAATCATTAATTTACAATAATCTAAACATAATATTCACAAACATAAATAAAATTATATTAGTAATTGACACTAGTCACGGTTTCCGTCTCCGTAACTCAGAATTTAATGTAATTGCGACAGACGTTTAAGAATTCGAACCTTTTAACTGGAAGGGTGTTGACGGCAGAACCTCTCGTCACGTGCCCCTGAATCCAGGCCGGATTTCCTGCTAGTTCCACACACATTCTCACATAGGTGAGTGGTCAGCCCTGGCTACTTTGCCCCGGTACTCGTTCAGTAGCAAGATCCATAGGGCTCACAGCCGGCTTGGAGGCAGTGAAGATAGAAATATTTGTACCGTACAGAAATCGAACCACGTCACTTAGCCCACAATCTAGTCGCTATAATACTAATTCAGCTGCATGGCTCCGTGCTTTGGCATTCTAAGGTAGGTGAAGGGAATACTTCGCCCTAAGAGGGGAGTAATGACATAAATTTGTAGAGAACTGGAGCATACTGAACGAAGAGGTCCGTAACTTATAGGTTTAAAGTAATAATTTAGAATTATTAGACGAAGAAATTCGAGATAGCCTCGTCATACAACTAGAACTGCAAAATGAGAACCGCATAAGACCTCTTGTAGGGAACTTCCAAGTAAAGAGCTCAGGTAGGAGATCTAAGTTTTGATGAATATTTGACACAAAGACAGATGAGTAAGCCCTGGAGAGAATACGGAATGGAGTCAACTGGCTAAAGATGGGGCCCAGTAAGGCTTCTCTGAGGATACGTTAATAGCATTCGATTTTCTGACACGAAGGAACTTCCATGACAAGCAGATGAACCAGCGTTTCAAGAAGAGAGAAGTCTGCCCCGTCGAATTGACATTTTCTATCGACTTTTCTTACGAACTTCTGAGTAATATAACTTGACATTTCCTCACTATTCTGAGGCGGATTCCGTTATAAGATCCTAAAGTGAATGGGATAGGATTACTTTCTTCCATTCGCATTCCATTGGATCCGCAGGACAGATTCTTCTGAGGTCGCAGGCTACAATACAACAGTGTCGGTTTGTAAAGAAATGTCTTTTGTGTCATCCACACTGCCATCAGACAAGAGTTCTCTGTCCTTGAAGCATCTACGTACAGCGTAATCTTTTTTTTTTTTTTTGTGGCGCTACAGCCCCAATTTGGGCCTAGGCCTACCTCCATGAAACTCTCCGTTTCACTTCGGTTTACTANGAAAAACGCACACAAACATCCTGCCCTGAGTGGGATTCGAACCCACGATCCCGGCTTCCGAGCGAGCGAAGACAGTGCATGCCTTAGACCGCTCGGCTACCGTGACCGGCCTACAGCGTAATCTTACCTGCTCCAATAAGACGAATCACAAGAGAATAATTTATCTTTGTAGGTTACTTAATGATTTGATCAGAGTACCTGCGAAATACGAGGTCTATACTGTCTTCTGCCGTTCGAACACAAGGAACACGGATATGAAACCACTCGGAAAATGAATGTATGACTGCGGTTTTAGCCTGTTTTCCTTATTTGAAAAATGAGATGTTCTAGGAAGCACTAATGGCCTACATTTCTTTAAAACAACACGGACTGGTAGAAAACGACGTGTTAAATTTTTCTATTGTTGCGTGTGTATTCATTGTCGCGGTAACGTTTCTTTAACCGAGCCTTACCTTGCAACAATATGAGGGACACACATACAGACTCACAGAGAGAATGGAGGATTTATGAAGTAAGCTTTTGAGATGGGTTCAGGTGTCATGATACACATACAAAGTTTCATAAAGACTAGCTCGGCCACTCAAGGAGGGATATACAGATGGCATGGTGATCACATAAGCCGACTGGTATTTTTATGAAACAAGGTAATTAGGTTAAAATTAAAAGGAGGTTTATGAGACTACATTGTTTTCTCTGCATCTGTAAGTCTATGTGTCTGATTACGTGTCTGTGTGTCCACTTATAATTCTAGAAAACCGAAAGTCGTCTTGTTCCTATAAATTTGGAGCGGACCGAAGAATACACGACGCCTTCAGCAGTTGGGTGCTTCGTTCTTTGTGTTCCGTGTCGTATCAAATGAAAATGTGATTAGATACGCAGGCCGAGTTTTCACGAATCCCAGAGTTGGGAGAGAGTAAAGTATGGTCATGAGCCCCGTAGAACTCGGACACAAGAATGACTGTTGTGGCGAGGACCAGCAGTAATTTACTCACCTGATATAGTTCCTTCCAAAACTTCTCGTTTTTGTTATTGTATTATGATATGTGGGCCGTTTCTAGGAAAAGAATGGGCAAATAGGTTGCCGTGGAGAAATTGATTCTTGGAAACAAACTGGTTACGGAACACTATTTCCATGGATACGAAAACTGAAATTTGTAAACTCTTGAAAACTAGACCGTTGTTACAAAATTGACGTACGTTTCCTAGCAGAGAATAGGCACAGAATAACAGAGGAACTGTTGGAGGTGGTGATCTCTATTTTGTTCGCCCAGAAGTTATAAAAGGCGGACACGTAATTGGTTCATGACCGGAGAAAGACCGCACTGGCAAGGGCCAGCAGCATATGCAAAAGACAGACCCGTCCTCTCGTCAGAGAGGGCGCCCCACAAAATTAAGACCGTAACTGTCAAACGGTAATAATTAATGCCTGGTCATGAGCCCCAGATGGGGCTCGACACCAAGACTTCGACTTCGATTCATGACCGTAGCCCTGCGAGTCGTATGAGGCGACAAAAAGGGAAGTCTTGAATCTGAGAGAGTAAAATATATTCTCTAGTTCCACTGGGCTCGGACCCGAGAATGACCACTGGCAACAGGCAGCAGCAACTGTAAAAGACAGACCCGTCCTCTCGTCAGAAAGAGCGCCCCATAGCAACAAACCCGCAACTGTCTGACAATAATAAAATTCTGATCGTAAGCCCCAGGTGGGTGCTTTATTCCAAGACAGACTTGCCGACTGACTGTCGGTCGTAACATAAGACTCAGACTCAGACTCAGCCATTCGTAAGAGAGCTCAGAGTTCAGTAGCTGAATGTTCAATTGTGAAATGTTAACGAGCGGACAACGGAAGCTGAAGAAGTGGCCGATTCGTAAATCAGAAACAAGTCAGTCACGCAGAAGAGAAGACACTCGTTGTCCGGCAAGGAATGGACTGAGTCTCAGACAGTCATTGATAATGAGCTCTTATAATTTGTTGTGACTGTAATAGAAGAACCAATAAATATAATCATGCAATCCAGAACCCGTTATTATTAGTCACGGAACCCCGGACACGTATCAATATTGTCCTGAGTCGGTGCTAGAATTATTGTGACAGGGTATTCCAACTTCAACGTAGCAGTCCAAACAAATGTCAAAGAATCCGGTTCTGAAAACGGTAGGTCTTGGACAGCATTGGTCTGTGCTGCTACACAAGGAGGAGGAGGAGGAGGAGGAGGAGGAGAAGGATGAGGAGGAGGAGTAGGAGAAGGAGGATGAGAAGGAGGAGGAGAATGAGGAGTAGGAGAAGGAGGATGAGAAGGAAAAGGAGGAGGAGGAGGATGGGTCGTGTCATAGCTTCGTCAGACACTAGCCTAGATGCTGTACCCCTGGTGACTTCATGTGAAACTCATGGTGATCGAAGGTGAAATGAAGCAGAGTTTTTTTCTCGATTTTCTCATGCTACTCATCATTCTACTATTACTCTATAGCTACTTTCAACTACAAGAGCCCTCCGACGTGTGGAATGTCCCCAAAAGGGCAGCGTACTCTCATATTCTAAGTATTTAATCCTGGACTTCATATTTAACCAGACACGTGATTGGTTACAGAACAAGGAATTTAATTTTATCATCAGGGTGACACACATAGACACTGCAGATGAAATTATTTTTTCTTTCTGAGTTAACGAATGGGTTGACATTCAAATTTTTCCTAAAAAAATTTGAGATACAACTTGCTTCTTTCTCCGCAGTGGTTGTTTTGTTACTTATTGATCACACACACACATACACACACACACACACACACACTAGTGTCCACAGTCACATCTTCACTGCCGTTGCTTGGTAGCGGCTTCAGTGGCGAACGTTTTCCTTCCTCTGTGTTCCCGAGCTATCCCCGGCCTCAGCTACCAGTTCTCACAGCAACAGTTCATAACGACTGAGCCCCAGCAGTTAACTTACTAACTTACTCACGAACCAACTAATTCTTCACTAATTCTGTCACTTGTCCTGCTTATAATATTTTGGTACGGACAGCGTAGAATACACTTTTGTTGCTGTGCAATTGTTTCCGTGGAATTGTTGCGTTCGCGTCTGTTGGTGGAACCGTTACCTAGAAATGGCTGTGGTATAATAGCTCATTTCGCGGTCGTTGCCAAGCAACGGATTTGCATGCCACAGTGTATACATGCATTATGTGTAACTAAAGAAACTGGAACTAAATCTGAAATATATTCTGATATCCATGGCAGAGAAGGTGGAGCCTGTCCTCCGCAATCAGGAGGAACCGGAACCATATCTTTCGCCAGAGTCCGCCGCCTTTCGTGCCTGAGGTTCTTCGTGTCTCCCACAACCCCGGCAATGAAATATCGGCACTGAGTCTGAAATCAGGCCACGGCAATTTTTGCTTTCTTTCCTCGTTTTTATTCCTTATTCGTCCTACAATTCGACGCTATAAAGTGTGAGCTACTTAGAGCATCGTTAAACAAGTAACGTCTGCAATAGCCACAAGATACTCTTCCGTACAAATAGCAATACCATTTTCTGAGCGCCCAATGACTGTAATATGACCTAGTTGTATGTGAGAGGTGCAATGTAAATATGCCCCAATTGTATGTGAGAGGTGCAATGTAAATATGCCCCAATTGTATGTGAGAGGTGTAATATAAATATGCCCCAATTGCATGTGAGAGGTGTAATGTAAATATGCCCCAATTGCATGTGAGAGGTGTAATGTAAATATGCCCCATTTGTACGTGAGAAGGGGCGTAATGTAAAGACAACAACTTTATTGTAATAGCTTGAGCTCATTTCCAAAATATTTCTGAGGATCCATCATATTAAATATTTTAGCTTTAAAATTATTTTGTTCTGATCAATTTTAATTCCAATTACATTAGAGTTCTCAGCTAATTCTGCTTCTTAATATTATATTGGGAAATTTGTATCGTATTGACCCGAACAAGAAGCCAGTTATTTTTCCCCGAGTACTTCTACTTAGGGAAGAGGAGTCGCGTTACTTTCCGGCCTTTATCAGTAAATATGAAGATTACGGTGACTTGCAATTGCTAATTCTAATTTTATTTGTAAAAAATTATATATCTAATTTTAAGATATTCATTTTTAAATGTGTTATTTCTTAAAAATATAGTTTTTACTTCTTTATGCTTACAACCCTCAGAAATAAGTGATATGTTCAATTTCGTCCAAAGTTTTTTTTCCTGATTTTTCATATTCCAAAAATTGGGGTCGCCTTATGAAGTAACGTTAGTCTGAAAATAGATTTTCAAGCCAAAAATATGAATGAATTATAAATGAATGGATGTCTGCTCCTATTTCATTAGTTAGTTCAGTATTTGAATGTCAGTAACTCAGTTAATGACATTGTTGTTGTGTGTTGGGATGAATATTACCTTGTTGGATCTGAAGTTGTGGCAACCGTGAGTATGCAGACTTCTATCTTCTGTGATACACAGCCGTGTAGTTCGGTGAAAGTCCACGGAATTTTCAGCAAAGCATATATATTTCCTACGGCTTCAGGAGCAAACAGTAAGTCAAGAGAGAAGCGATCGCGATGTAAGCAGGAACTGGCCTTATTTAACTATGATCCCGAAACGGGATGCTAAAATGTAGTGTGTGTGTGTGTGTGTGTGTTTATTGTGTACATCACATGCCACATATGCACATTACGGCAAATTGTAATGATTGTAATGCTAAATATTTATGATGATGTTGATGCTGCTACTGGTGATGTTGGTGATAATGTAAGAATTGCCTCGATATGAATATGTAACAAGGTCCTTCAAGCGTAAAAGTTTCAATAGAAGAATATAAAACTTCACATGTACATGTTCACATGTTTATATTATCACAATAAACTTGTTACAATTCATGGAGGTTGCTACTCGTTCATGTATTAAGAACTTCAATGGCTCAATATGTCTCCTATAAAGACCGTCTCCTTATTTTCCATTTTCTGTGGTTCAGATATTAACTGCAAATTGTGTGTTGTGTTCTTTCTTGTTTCCCACTTAAAGACAGTGACTGATCCAGCTTTCAACATGACGTAGACGAAATACCAACTTCGGAAACTGGGTCCTGCCCAGGGAACATATCAAATTTATGGCTACAACTACTAGCTCTTCAGCTACTTTCTTACAAATCACAAAATCTTGCCACCCACAAATTCAAATATTTATCTAGTGGACTGAAGTAGAAAAATAAAACAAAACTGTTACTTGTAAAAAATGTGTAAGAGTATCAAGGTCTTTAATCGTCCCGTTACTTCATTCTAAGTCACTTGAACCTCTAACGCATTATACTGAATCTTTCACGATTATTTTATTATAATTTCCCATTCAATCAGCAATCAGCTACTATTCACAGGGAGCACTGATCCATGAAGACTACTTACCACATTAATTGGAATGCTTCCTACACATCACCTTGGCTTCTTAAAGAATTGCCACAATTCTTCTAATTCTTTAGAATGAATGAATGAAACTTAATTGGATCACGATATTAAAAATAAGTCTTTTCATCATGTAACTTCTTAGTGTGGAGTGGGAAAACTCTTAGAGAAAATACAGAACCATAGAAATT
This sequence comes from Cryptotermes secundus, assembly GCF_002891405.2. Lineage (NCBI taxonomy): Eukaryota > Metazoa > Arthropoda > Insecta > Blattodea > Kalotermitidae > Cryptotermes > Cryptotermes secundus. Next base: position 761,415 of record NW_019737981.1, read on the forward strand.
TAACCACTTCCCAATATTTATAAGCTACCTACCAGTAGAAGATACCTCATCATAGCACACTTTTCTGCTTTTCTCTGAACACGTAATCGACCAAAATTTAGAAATAATCTGCTTCTGTAACCTACAGATTTCTTTGCCAATCCCCTTCACTTCTTACAAATAACCTAGACTCTCCAGCTAGGGGCTTCATCGCATCTCAAAATTACATACATAAAATCGTCCGTGAATAAAGCAGTCTTCTGGGATGTGGCACCGTGTCGATGTTGTGCTAACCGACGTTTCGGAGGAACGTATCGCCTCCATCTTCAGGGTAGAAGGAAAAATAAGAAAATCTGCAAGCAAAGAGACCGTGAGAACCGGTACATGCAGACTGGTGTTGGAAATAAACACATCTACACGGTGCCACATCCCAGAAGACGGCATTCTTCATAGTCACCGCCGTAAAACCTCAAATCTTATAAAACCGTCCGTTTGACCAGATAACGGACAGTAGCATTACCTAAGTCCTCTCTTATATCGTTTCATATTACAGAACCTTCACCCCCATCATTTGCATAAACGGTTATTAACACCGACCGGTTTCAGTGAAAATGCCATTAAATTATTTACCATTTACATGTTTCGGTCGGAGCGGCCATCTTCAGAAGGATATTATCAATATATACGGAAACTACTGTTACAATATGATTGATCATTATCAGTACTTACAGAAACTACTTTTGCACAGATATAGTTAGTTTAGTTAGTTAGTTATTGGAGAGGGTGGGTTTCCCCATGCACTTAGACCTGTATTGGTCCATTGTGCTTCTCTCTATGATTTCTACCAGTCTCTATATCCTACCGGTACTGGTGCTTACCATCAGTCCCGCCCAGCCAGCGAGACCGGCTCTACTGGCTGAGAGGTATCTATAATGCTTCCCCCATCTACCAGAGGTATTAGAGACTGCTGTTGGGCGGGAAACGTCCGTAATTTGGCTCAGTGACCTCCTTTGGAGATATGAGGTTCTTTTACGTGCCGTAAAGCTACGACACGGGACCCACGGCTTAAAGTCCCTCCCGGAGGACTTGTTCCCTGAATGTTTCCGCCCTTAAAAATTCGACGACCTCCGCTGGGTATTTGAAACCGCGTACTACAAGTCATGAGGTGGGAACGTTACCTCTAGACTACGGAGGCCGCTTTTATATAGATATAAAATATTATCCTATAACAATTACAACGATATATACGGATTTGTTAAAATATCTGTAAATTATTATAATTTGTCTATTTACAAAGTATTGTTTAAAAAACTTTTTATTAAAATCTGGAACAAATTTGGTTCGTGTCCTCTATACTGCCTCTCTTTGAAGGAAGATGAGTGTCTACTACATCATGGTTCCTTTGTTTGAAGAATAGGACTCTATTGTCGTTGTCTTGTTGTTCGGGCCACGCTTTTGTTGTTTCTGAACTGTTGATAATGACTCATGACATTGTAATAGTACTTTCCGTATGTATTGATAATGTCGCTAATTGATAATCGCTACGACTGAAACATGGAAATGATAAGAAATTAAAAAAGACACAACATTTATCAATGAAACTGTTCGGCGTTAATAATATTTTATACTGTTGCTAGTGTGACGGACCACGATTAGCCAAGTCAAATTTCATCATTTCATTATTTCCTGTGCATTTTTTTTTGTTGCAGCATATAATACCTGCTTTTCTTGGCAAATTATCGCTAACAATAAGAAAATAGTAAATGAAGAAATTCCTGTGGCTCTATCAATATTGTCCCTTATTATTATTAAATTTTCTTTTAAAACTTGTAGAGAAATTCATTACATTCGTTAAATATTCTGTCCAAATATAAGCCAAGCATAATCTACCAAATTCATCCCTCGCTCTGTTTGTTCAGATATCAGTTTTATGATTATTTATCTGATCAATTAAACAATTTTTAATATAATAAATTTATCCAGTGATAACTTATAACATAATTGCTGAAATCTTTTTACTTTTTTTGCTTCCCCATTTTTATATATAATTCTATATCATCCATGTCTCTTGCTCGCATTTGGAGACACCGATGAACTTACAAATTCTACAATGAACTTTACCACCTCCCATGACTTCCAGATATTTCAGCTTCTTACTTCAACCTAGATTCAGTTGACATTTCTTATATGTTTGAAAAAAAAATCTTAGAAAAATATAGTGGGGTGGTATAGATTGGCTCGATCTGGCTCAGAGTAGGAACCAGTGGAGAGCTCTTGTGAACACAGTAATAAACCCTCGGGTTCGATAAAATACTAGGAAGTTCTTGAGTAGCTGCACAAATTGCGACTTCTCAAGAAGGGCTCAACTTCATGAATTAGTGACGTATTTTAATAAAGTTATAAATTGAATAGGCGTATATCTGTAGCTTTTACTGTTGATTGACCTTGAACATGTCTCTCTTCTTTTATTTGCCCCACTTGCCTGTACCATGAAGAATACTTCCTAGTTAATTAATTTCTGTAATTATGTCATTCTATTTACCCTTACCGTACGAGTTCAGCTTTTCCTTAAGCTCTCCTCTACATTTTACGAAACAACTACTTTGAATTATTTAAATTTACTCTTACATCTCTGTCTTTTTAATACACATCTCTGTAATTAAACTCGAAGAATATGATAAATCTAAAAAAAAAAACTTATGGATATCTAACTTTCATGGCACAAATCATATTCTCTTTAATCCACTCTCTCACATTTCTTAAATTCGTAACACGTCACGTAATATGTAAGATTTGAGGTTTTCACGGCGGTGACTATGAAGTCTTCTTGGATGTGGTACCGTGTAGATGTGGTGTTAACCGACGTTTCGGAGGAACGTATCGCCTCCATCTTCAGGGTAGAAGGAAAAATAAGAAATCCACAAGCGAAGAGACCGTGAGAACCGGTACAAGCAGACGTCTGTGGGCCTAGGCCTACCTCCATGAACTTCTCCGTTCACTTCGTTTTTTCTAGATCTTACACATTCGGTAGGACTTCTTGGGCGGGCGATCAGCTCGTCGCAAGGCCTCTACCTGTACACAAACACAGAAAAATGCACACACACAAACTAAACATCCATGCCCTGAGTGGGATTCGCACCCACGATCCCGGTTTCCAAGCGAGAGAAGACAGTACATGCCTTAGACCGCTCGGCTACCGTGACCGACGGAAAGTCGGTCTAGAAAACCGAAATTAACGGCCGAGGGAATTCGTTGCGCTGACCACGCAATACGCTTTGTCGGCAAAAAGTTGGCACTAACTTCGCCGATAAGCGGCGGTCGCTCAGTAGGTGTAGTTCGCTTGCGGAATAAAACCACGGAGTTTAGAAGCAGGAAAGAAAACAGTGGGATGATTGATGAAGATCCATAAATTACTTCACATATGGATTTTGTCGGAGACAGATAAATTACAGACGGACTGACACGTGGAAATAATGGTAAGAAATTCTCTCCGCTTAAAATAAGGAAACAAGCAAATATGAGATTCCTACCTCAAATTTCATTGCATGAACATTATAACTGCCAGCGAGTAAATACTATTTTGGAATGGCATTACTCTTTATGCTGATTATTAGTGCACTCCAGATATATTGAGCTTATCTGAGCTTAACTGTATTCACATAAACGCCATTGTTTATTCTGTGTACAATATATGCATGTGGGTAGTGCAATAGGGAGGGAAAGGATTTAAGGTCCACAATTGTAACACGGATTTAGCAATTTGGAAGTACGTTGCTGTGCATTGCCTATTGTCTGAGGAATGCCTGATATTTACGATATTTCGGGACATGTCTATGCTTCAATCTTCAGGTGATGTACTATCATTTTAATGGCATATTTATTAGAATACCCGCAATTTTATTACTCGCCCAAGTACTACAGTCTGTGTAAAAAAGATTACGAAACTGAATAAGAGGACAGATCCAAACAAAAGGTTGTAGAGTCATTGATGAATGAATGAATTATGAATTCGCAATTTTATATATTACCTTAACATCAGTGTAAGTGATTGTGGCCACTTCACTACCGACCGAGAAGGCCCATGGTGATCAATTATTATTTTACGGTCGTCATGTGACAACAGGATAAAGTGTATCTCTGTTTCTATGATATTGTCACGTGTCCGGGGTTCCGTGACTAATAATAACGGGTTATGGATTGGATCACTAGATTTTTTACCACCTTCTTTTATACCCTATCTTAATCACAGTCAATTAGAACGCCACCGCTACTCTAACCACTTCACGAATCACTTGGACAAGTTCCGTTCTCGTTCTCACTCTCTCTTATATAGTTGCTGCACGGACCACACAGCACAGAAAACACAGCACGCTATTGTTGTAGAGGCGTGTTACCACGCAGTTGCCTAGCAAATATTCTCTGTGCGCACCACATATAAAACACATTTTATTCTTGTCACGTTTATTGGTCTGATACCCAGCAACGAATGTCATTATATTGTTGAGGGCGTAACCTAGGGAAAGAGTTTACTAAGCCGCTGCCTAGCAATGGTCATATGAGTCACACTGTATTTATCGCTTAATCTCTACAATTTTATCTAAAAAAATATGGTGTCCGGTAGGATGACCCTGAAAATGGTTTCGCATGGTTTTACAGTTGCATGAGAGAATCATTAGGCGCAAATGGAAGAGATCCCAAGGTCGCAGAATGCAAGCACGTGAATGAATCGACTAGAAGCTCTTTTCTTCCTTAACAGAGCTTTGTTTGCTTTCTGTGTAACGTAATACAATGAGAGAAAATAACTTTTTCCATTGGGCCGAGTCTTTCGTGGAACACCGCCAGTCGGTCAGCTTCTAAAGACTTTCCCAAAATTTGATAGAACAAAATGTTCATTACAGTATTCACAAAAGCCATCCACTGGTCCATGTCCTGAGCCAGAATAATCTAAACCATATCACGCCATTCTATTTCTCTAAGATAAATTTTATTAACGACTTCCACGAACTTTTACACCCTTTCCGTTTTTGTTTCCCACCAAACACTACATTCCATCATCTTCTAACTATGTGTGCTACGTGCCCTGCCCATCCAACCTTACTTTACTTGATCATTATAGCTCTATTTTGCGAACAGTAGAAGTTATGAAGCAATTAAAGGAAAGAAGGGAATGTCAAAGGAAACTGAGAGAACCTGAATTTCTTATCCCGTAGTTCTCTGAGCCAGATAGAAGTAGGCCGGACTACGTCAACATGAAATTAAGTAGAGGAAGAGCTTTATTTTCATCCAGGGAATTGGATCTATCTTATCGAGTGAGCCCGGGAAAGCTATATTCACATTAGGTTGCTTAGTGTGCATCATTCGCGGCTCATTGATCCCTGGAGAATTCTTAAACGGATACTTCTCGTTCCTCGCCAACTTTTATGGACTAGGTCCTCAGGCCTGTCCCAATTCAGAACTTCTGAAATTATGAATCCCTTTTATGAGGGCCGGAATAGCTCAATTTACAGAGATAAAGACTGGAAGGCCGGGGTTCAGTTCCCTGCAAATTCACGAGATTTTCCCCAACTCCACAGCGTCTAGACTTCCCCTGAGACTCACCCAGCCTCCTACACAAAGGAAACCAGGAACTCTTTCCAGGAGGAAAGCGACCGATGCATGAAACTGACCACTCACATCCATCTAGTGCCTGGGACAAGAATGGTGAGGATTACTTCCATTCCCCCCTAAGTCTAGGTGGCGTGGTGCTTAACTGCTGAAGCATAGGGGAACTTAACTTTTTCTTAGATCATTTGTAGAATTTCCTGGACGACGCCCACCCATCAGAGTGCATATAATTACACATAATCCCAACCATCAAAGTAATAGAAAAATAGAACGTGTCTGTTCATCCACACTCAGTGGGGTTCTAGTCTGTAATCGCAATTTCTGGTTGTGGAAGTTTGTACGCTCCACAGTCCTTCTAAAGTTCATAATCGCTCGTCTAGTGAAATAAATGCATAATAAACAAGGACAAGTGTTTTGGAGACAGATGCATCGTGTGTAGCATGTAAAATAAGACCGCGTTTATAGCCAACCAGACGTCTGCATATACTACATGTTTCGGCCTACTGTGGCCGTCATCAGGGACATACAGTCTTCATATTCACTTTCCTCTGTATCTGCTATGTATTGACTGTTGCCTAGCAACGAGCTCTAACATTCTTCTACTGAGACACATTTTCCATCGTTGCATGTTGGAACATGTTTATCGAGCTAATGCCTAGAAACGCTTTGAGCAAATCTGTTACAGTATTTTACTTCAAAACGTTCTTATATTTTAAAATTAAATATTATAATTCGCTCTATCTGTAAACTAAAATGAACGGCTACAACTTCTAAGAGACGTGTTTCTTCTGTCTTATGTAAAACATTGAAACTAAGAAGGACAATGAAATAGGTTTTAAAAGAAATTTAAATCAATGTTAGTATCACCGGTTGACACACATCTGTGACAGAATAACGGCTCTTGAAATCCGAAGAGAGCAGACGGATCCGTGGTCAGCGCTTACACCTCTCTCATTGCACTTCAGCACTGCAGAACCTAAGTTAACTTGACAACTTTGATAATTTGCAAAGTAGGCCGACACACAACACAATGAAAACAGTTCGATTCTGAGAAATTTAGAATCAGCAGCAAACCATACAGTATCGTATGTTTTGGAAAGTTTTACTGCTGCTCGAAGGTTTTCCTAATGTGAAGGGAATTTTTTTTCTCAGCATAACCCATTTTCGGGAATGAAAATGAGTAAGATGTTTGGGATCCTGAATCGCCCTACCCCCTTCCCTTACATGAATTCATTTTTAAACTCATTTACTCCCTCATGGATCTGAGGCCTTCTCGAGAAGCCGCCAGTTGTGCAGCTACTCAGCACCTTCTCATGATTTTATCGAACTCGTAGGTTCAGTACTGTGTTCACAAGAACCTTCCACTGATGTTTGTTACCAGCCAGATCAATCCAGTCCATGCGATCCCATCCTCGCTCTCTAAGATCCATTTTAATATTGACCACCCACCTATGTCTTGGCCTTCCTAGTTGTCTCTTTCTTTCTGGTTTCCCACCAATATTCTATATGCATTCAGCTTCTCCCCATTCATGCTGTATTTCTTACCAATCTCACCCTCCTTGACTTAATCATTCTAATTATACCTGGAGAAGAGTACAAGTTATGAAGCTCCTCATTATGCAGTTTTCTCCAACCTCCTGTCACTTTATCCCTCTTCAGTTCAGATATTCTCCTCAACACCCTGTTCTCAAACACCCTCAGTCTATGATCATCCCTTAATATCAGAGACAAATTTTCATATCCATACAGAACTACAGGCAAAATTATGAGTTACGGGATTTCGGACATTTATATATAGAAAATGTTGCACGCTTAACCTGAAGGTAGAGGTCAATTTCGGAAATCTGGAAGCGAATGCCGAGATATTAAAGAAAAACTGTCGAAGGCGTGAGGTGGATTATACTGGCTGAAGATTCTGGCATGAAGTTCAAACACGGTATTGGATCTTCAAGTACCAATAGGGTTGAGGACCAACTTGGTAACAACTTTTCAACAACGACACTACACATGGAAGTTAGTTATTAACTTTCATAAGCTTAAATGACTAATCTTCTGTAAGTATGAAAGGTTTCGTAGTAATGGAGCTGCGTATAGATTTATAGCAAGCGATATTGTGTTGCAGTAGCCTCTTAGCTTGGTTGACAAGCATCTGCAACTTGTGTCCTGCACATGGAGTTCGACAGAGTTCTGTAGTGTCTGGAACTAGTATCAGAGTTGTAGAACAGAGAAACTAATAAACTCAGCCACTTAACTCGTAAATCTATCATAAAAAGTTGATTAACTGTAGGTACACTGATGGTTGAAGTTTCAATTTGTGGCAGTTCTTTCCTTTTTCCAGTAGGTTGGATGCTCAAGTCCCACACTCCTATGAAATTGTAACAGACAAAACAAACTTCATTATTTTAGTCCGCAAGCGAACTATACCGACCGAGCGACCGCGGCTTGTCGGCGAGATTAATGCCAACTTTTGCGGATAGAAGATGTCGCGTGGTCAGCGCAACGAATCCCCACGGTCGTAAATTTCGTTTTTCTAGACTGGATGAAATTGTAAGGTAACGTTTTTCACTTACAGACACTTTTGACCTTGACAAGGTCCCCGTATTTATATCATCCAGGAAAAGACCGGCCCAGTTACAGCCCCAGGTACTGGGTTCCGTTTACGTCGCCTCCTACAACTAGCAGGGCTACGACGGAGGTATTCGACACGGCCTCCACGCGGGGACTAAGTCGTTGTCAAAGTCAAAGTCAAATTCAAATTCAAAGTCAAAATTACTTTACGACTGGCGGTTTACAGTCAATCAGTTTGTCTTAGCGCCAAGCCTCTTAAGACCCACGACCAGAAAATTTCTTTCAACTGAACCCTTGCGGTAATAGTTCTTATGTAACATCCTCTCTGACGAGAAGATGGGTTTGCCTTTTCTGAATACGTTTGGCATTTCGTCAAGTGTACTTTTCGAACGTAGAGCATGTTATTGAAAATAGGAACGCTCTGGGTTCTACAGGCTTACCGGTTGTCGCTGAGAAGTGTTTCAGAGAAGAGTTTTCTGGCAATGGACGTCTCTGACTGCACGTTTCCGGCTTTCAGGCGTCATTTCACAATATAAATTCGGATGCCTATTCTTAGTCGTGACTCCCTTGAAATATAAGCAATGATCGACTTTGGAGAATTCGTGTTCAAACGTGTGAACATTTGAACAGCTGGCCCGAATTCCTTTCCAGTTTTCCAGAACATACAATGTCAAAGTTTACACTAGTGAGATATGAGTAATGTTGTTTATATATATATATATGTCACGGTTGTTCATTTTTTGCGAGTCTTAAATAAACTTTACAGTTCATAACATAATTGAGCAACTGACGTGTGCATTTTGATATGAACTCAATTAGATGATTTTACTGGATGTATTTTTGTAATATGCTTCGTATCGATTTTATTTAATTGAAAATTAGTGTAACTTAATTGAAGAGTGGATGATGACACAGATGTACCAATGTACATATTACAAATGTTGAGAACAATTGGGACCATTCTGGAAACTTCGATTTTTTTTCCTTTTATTTATGACTCATTCCAGAGTGTGTTGTGCTTTGATTGTGTGAGATTCTTCAGAGTTCGTAGCGCCTTGCGAAATTATATGTTGGGATAATTTTAGCATATATTCCTTATTTTAAACAAATACAAAGGGGCTCATGATATCACCTTACTGTCTGTGTAGTCATCAGTGTCTCTCTATACGTCTGTTCCTCCATCTCTCTATGTATCCCCTACCAATTTTTTAGGCTTATGAATTCATCTTGATGTTTGTCTATGGTCCCAAAATTAATTTTTGTTATTCGAATTGTTTGTGTGTCTTTGTGTTCCTTCTCTATTATTTTTTGTTCTCTATGCAGTCAGTGTGTCAACTTTAGCGGATAGAATATGTCGCGTGGTCAGCGCAACGGATCTCCACGGCAGTTAATCTTGGTTTTCTAGACAGGAGCCGCTACTTCCTTGAAATAGCTCCTCAATTATCCTCATGAGGCTGAGTGGACTTTGTCGACAAGCTACGGTAGCTCCGTCGGTATAGTTCGCTTGCGGACTACAGGTCACGGATTATTTTATGCTGTCAGTTTCGTATGAAAGGGAAGTAGGTGGTTTGCTATTCCATTCGTAGTCTACTTTCATAAAGTAAACTTACGCGATCCCCTTCCTGTCTGTGTGTCCGTGTTTCCCCCTTATCGTTGCTAAACAACGGGTCTCCTCTTTCACGAGAGTAGGGAGCGGTATTTCAGTGTAGGCGCCGGGTAAAGCACTGTCTGTTTTCAGCATCTACATAATAATCGGGAAGAACGTAGAAAAAAATGTTAGTTCAGAACACAAAATTTTGTGAGCAGAGCAGTTGGACCTAAGATAGAACACTAACTCTAGCACCGAAAGAATGCGTCAGCCTACAACACTACAACGTTAGCTCTCATAAACGCATATAAAATGACGTGTTCATAGTGAAAGAAATGTGGGCGATTATTTTCTCGTATATACAAGTGTTATGATGGAGCCTGGATAGCGTAGTCAGTATATCGATTGGCTGCAGTCTGCAGACACCTGCTAGTTCCTCGCTCGTGGATTTTTATACACTGAAGATGGAGATGATACGTTCTTCCGAAACGTCGGTTCACAAGATCTACTCGGCGCCGCATCTCAGAAGACTGCATTCTTCAATTTTAGTTTTGGCCCACAGTTCTTCTAAGTAGACCGCCTCTGTGGTCTAGTGGTCAGAATTCCTGCCTACAGATCCAGAGGTCCGGGTTCGATTCCCGTCGCTACAAGATGTTCTGAGAAGTATTATGTCTGGAACGGGGTCCACTCAAGGAAATAGCGACTACGGTCTATAAAACCGAGATTAACGCCGATGGGATTTGTTGCGCTGACCACGCCCCACCCTCTATCCGCCAAAGTTGGCACTAACTTCGCCGACAAGCGGCGGTCGCTCGGTCGGTATAGTTCGCTTGCGGACTCTAGCCACGGAGTTTTCTTCTTTTTTTCTGGCTCTTCTACGTAACATGAACTTCACCTGAACCTCAGACATAATTTATATACGTTCTTCTTTCATAAATAGCGCAGAAAGTTTTATATGATATAACCAGTGTAATTCTGTAAAGGATTTAAAATATCTTTCGATTGCATGAACAAACAAGTACATCTGAAGAGTGACGAAATTCAGAATCTTATAATTCAATCAATAAACGAAGATCACGGCCAAGAAGACAAGCAAAATACTTAACATAGTACATTGAAATAATATGTCTACTTCATTGAAGTTCGAATTCAGCAGGCGAACAGAGTAATTGAGAAGGTTTTCCTGCTGTCACGACGTTCCCTTAAATTATGCAGATAGATTTCGACGTATTTGGGAAAGTGTAGATGTGCAGTTGTCTCTACGAGTAAGAAACACGTCACTGAAGCCTTCTGCAAGTTTCGTTCCGAACTCGCGTCATGTGACTATACCAGGGTCTTCGATACTTCTAAGGCGACCTGTGTTCCGAGGATCCTCATGTCGAGTTCTTCGCGAATGCTCTTAGTCCGCTTATGCACTGACGCTCTCAACGCGTCTATGTATAGTGACGTCCCTTTACTTTCGGAGTCGAGGTCCCCCACCCACCTGTTGATGGTCAGATTCGGTCTCGATGCGACTTGCGTTTGCGAAGAAAGCCTACCCAATCGCTGGATAAGGGTCTGTAGGCTCCAGCTGTGCTGGTTGCAAAACCAGTAGTAAGGAGCTACTAGAGTCCATGATTTCCTGAGAGAGGCTGGTTCAATAACAGACACAGAACTGTAAATCATGAAATCTCCCTGACAACAGCCGTCCTGATATTCCGTATTTTTACACTACACTTCATTATCTTTGACATCACTTAAGTCACATGTAATGACACGCGGTAGCTTATTTGGTTGAGGCACTATGCTACAAGCCGGAAGGTCGCGGGTTCAATTCCCGATGATGTCATTGGCTTTTTAATTGATCTAATCCTTCCAGCCGCACTATGACCCTGTGATTGACTCAGCCTCTAACAGAAATGAGTACCAGGAATCTTCCTGGGGGTAAAGGGCGGACGGCGTGTAAAGCTCAAAAACTTACTGTTATCGGTGAACCGATTTTTAGAGAAAATGTGGAAACTTCGACGTCTCACAAATCTATGGGCCTCCGCGGTCTGTTATAGGGATAGTTTTACCTTTATTTTACCAATGGTTACAAGTTAATTATTATCTGTGTTTTTACTTCTGCCGCTAGGTAAATATTCTAAACATCCTCAACTCTAACCTTTACAAAAACGTAATGGTAGTGGATTACGTAACACAGTTTACACTACAAAGGTCACAGAACGTTGAAGATTAAAGAGAAGGAAAATTGTAAAGTGCGGACTGGTAATAATTTTGAAGGGGGCGGTTGATCCTGTTTCGTCCGTTATTCCGTAATCCTGTTAACGGACGGAGGAAAGTCACAAAAGAAGCATTTTAAGACAGTTGGTTTCATAATCACGGTCCCATCCTCTAATTATCTGAATGTAGATTATACTGACCAGTATATAGGGGCTTTCCGTCAATTTTTAACCAGTGCACTGTGTGATGTCACAAAGAAGAAATCGAAAGATAACTTTTTAAATGCATGAAATTCCAACGTAAATATTGGATAGGTCGTTCTAATACACATTTCTGTCAATAATGCAGTAAGTACAGTCTGTATGAATGGAAAGGACACCTCGGACAGTTGCAGCAACTCGATAAATTACCCAATTACTGCTCTTCTCACAACGCGGTTCGCTGCGCCAGAAGTGGCTCCATTAATATGAGTGGGCTGAGCAAGCAGCATTCTTGGAATAATTAACAAGAACTTCTGGGAAGAGCTAATCGCCTAATTTCCTTTGACACAATATCGACTGCATATAAAATCAAAAAAATGAGGGCGGACGCAGACACACAGAGAGCAAGGTGATATCATAAATCTGCTAATAAAAATTACGACAAATAATATCCGTGGCTTCAGTCCGCAAGCGAACTATACCGAGCGAGCCACCACCGCTTGTCGACGAAGTTAGTACCAAATTTTAGAGGATAGAGGGTGTCGTCCGGTCAGCGCAACGAATCCTCATGAAAGTTAATTTCGGTTTTCTAGACCGGAGCCGCTATTTCCTTGATACAGATCCTTAATTATCCTCACGAGGCTGAGTGGACCACGTTCTGGACCCATTACTTCTCAGAAAATCTGACATCGCCGGGAATCAAACCCGGACCTCTGGATCTATAGCCAGGAACTCTGGCCACTAGACCACAGAAGAGGTCAACAAAAATTAGGGCGGAATACAAAACGAGCAAAGTTTTCTCAAGAGCCTCAGAAAATAAGGGGGGGCATATACAGATGGACAGACAGAAGTATACAAGATAGATAGGAAGGTGATCTTATGCCGACCGCACCATAGCTCAAACGGTTAGTTGCTGGCTTCCAACAGCGGCGGCCCGGGTTCGAGTCCAGCTCTGTTCAAGTGGGATTTGTGGTGGACGATGTGACACTGGGGCAGGTTTTCTCCGAGTACTTCAGTTTTCCCTGCCAATCTTCATTCCACCAAATTCTCCATCATCATAATCACCCGGGGAAGGTACAATAGGCCAATCAGTGGCCGACGTGCCGAGTGGACCCAGCTGGACTCCACCCCCTACTAAGCGAACTAAAAAAGAGGTAATCTTATAAGCATCATATTATTTTTTTCTGGAAATAAGGAAATTAGTTTAAGAAGTGCATATCTTTTGGACGAAAATCTCAAGAACTGGAGGTTGATATTAAAATGGATTTTACGGACTCAGGGTCTGCAGGTTTGGACTGAATTTATCTGGTTCAGAATAGGTGTCAATCTGTAAATGCTTTTTACACAGAAATTATTTAACTATATGCAGGCTATATTAAAAATTTCCTAACGTCGCAATTTAACAATGAATTTACATATATACTAAATAAACGTGAATAAGGGAAAGGTGAGTAGAATTGCTGAAAACACATAATTCAACACACAAAATTGATGTACACTTCTCTACTCTCAGTCCAATTTAGGACACTTTGGTTTCGTTACGTCAAGGAGGCAATCAAGTACTCAGGACAGGAAAGTCTCGAAGCTTCGGACCGTATTTATGTCCACGATCTGCCAGTATACAGATTGATTGTGATGGATATTGGAACAGAAAGATATATATTCCCTTCTCCCGAGTCCACTTAATGAAACACAAATTTAACACGACAAATAAAGATCATGCTAGTGGTTTGTTGCTTGTCACTGTAGGTGTCCTAAAGAGTTCCCTTTACATGTGACCCACATATGGGCCACAGATTCTAACAATGAGTTTCGTCTCATGCAGTCATTTCATTTGGAAAACCACTGCAAACTGATGTCTTGGCTTCGGTTTTCCTCAGTGACTACATTTCCTCCTTCCAACTAAAATGTTCGGCTTTTGCAGCAACAGAGCATACGTGTAGGCCTAATGATGTTGACAACGATAAAGATGATCGTAATTCAATTTCAATTCTTTATCTATTTATTGACGTGCTTACTCAGCTTCTTACATATCTTCTCGTCAGAGAGGATGTTACATAAGGATTATGACTGCAAAGGGTTCAGTTGAAAAAATTCCCAGGTCGTCAGTCTCAAGGGGCATGACGCCAAGACGAACCAATTGGCGATGAACCGCCAGAGGTAAAACTACTCGGAACATCTGGGCTATTCTAAGTTTCTCGAGACTGGATCTTCATCATAATTATATTAGTTGTGATTTATTTCAGCAGACTGTGACATGTGAATCCATTGCATAGCTAGCGACTCCAAAACAGACGTCTAGTAAGCAACGTAGACAGAAGTTTCCTGCACAACAGAGGTGTAGTTTTCATGACAACTAAGGAATGAACTATTTACTCGGTGTAAAAGCAGGCAAACAGACGTTGAAGACCTTGTTTTGTGTCTTATAGTTAAAGTAATTTGAGTGTGTTATAATTATCTGTAGTTCCGCCTTGTGAAATTGTCAAATAAATCCATTCATCAACTCCGAAACCCGCTAATTTCTTGTCGCGTTACCAAGATATGTGACAATACGTTGCACTTTTCAGTATTTTCATGAATAGAGAAAACGGTTAAAGGAACGGGAGTACGTCATCGCCAGTTAGTGACGCAGGCCGTTACGTCATCATTAGGAAGTTACTAGATTCTACTTTCAACATACTTCTGGTATATGAGACAAACTCCGTCTTAAGTGCAACAATTTAATTGTAGTTCTTCCTTCTTTCCTTCCTCCACACTACATGTTTCGGCCCTAAATGGCCATCATCAGGTGTATATTCTTACGTAGCTGCTACACTGCCCGTAGTTTAAAATTTAAAACACCAGTCTTTTCAATTGTATGTATGTATAAAATCTTTGTTAACCTACACACGTCAATTTGATTTCCAAAATTGGCACTTTTTAAACTTCAATTTCAAATTAAAATGTCTTTAAACTTCTGGTGTTCATAGGCCGATGGGAAATTCATACATGTTTCTCTCACAAGTTTGCCTACTCAGTATACGTGTATGACTTACCACAGCTCATAGAGTGATTGAATTCTGAACGGTTTGAGTTATTACTGTAGACTTCAGACATTTTTTTTTTCGCTTAGTGAGGGGTGGAGTCCAACTTAATCCACTCGGCACGGCGGCCACTGATTGGCCTATTGTAGCCTGCCCCGGGTGATTATGATGATGGAGAATTTGGTGGAATGAAGATTGGCAGGGGAAACCGAAGTACTCGGAGAAAACCCGCCCCAGCGCCACTTTGTCCATTACAAATACCACTTGACCAGACCTGGGATCGAACCCAGGCCGCTGCGGTAGGAAGACTTCAGACATACGGTCACACTTATTCAGGATTTAAGTTGGCAGATCTTAAGCTTATTTGATAGTGCTTAGTTACTGCAATGTTCCACTTCGCAATAGATAGAAACATCGTTAAAGAAAACACTGGTCTGTTGTCGAGGTACTCAAACAGAATTTCTCATCTGTGATTTATCGAAGAAATATAAGTATTTTGACTCAGTCCGCGGGATAACAAATATGCAATGTCTCAGACTTGATTATTATGACATGAGATCGATTAATTATGACAGTTTTACAAAATTATTTTTTCAGAGAATTGCTCCATTTTCAGAAAGGCAGAAGGAATATTTCTAAGTGGTCGATGAACCCAAGCGTTATATTTTCAAACACTGTCTTCAATAACAACAACAACAACAACAGGCTGCCATGAAAAAAAATAATAGGAATTATCTATGATTGTCTACATATTGTGTGCATGTTGGCCCGTTGCTAGGCAAAGACAGCGAAATAAGTAACTACACAACAGCCATTGCGAAATAATTTAACACACGTGTATAAATATCTTAAATTTCGTTTCGACCGATATTTCTTTTGACATGACATTAATATTCAATGAAGCTTCTCAACGACAATTGGAAAAGTATATCCTTAGGCTGGGTCTGAGACAGATGAGAAGTAGCCCTGGCCAATCACAAATGTAGTACCCCCACGCTACTCCGAAACCCATTTAAATATATGAATATATTTAATAAATATTTTCAAAAATCACATTTTCTATTAAAACGAATATAGATTAAGTGTATAAATAATGTCAACAGTTAATTTAAATTGAATTCTCACATTTCTGTTTACTTATGACATCATTTGTAATTAAATAATAGAAGTGAGACCACTTCAAGAGAAGAGCCTGTTTAAAATGGGCCTGCATGCCCCTCACACACAAAATATGGCATATTGTTTGTCATAAGCTTACTAGCGTAAAGTAAGCTGAAATTTCGGGAGGGATATTGTACAGCTTACAAACATCAATACTGAATTTGGAGAAAAAATATATTGATGAAACTATTTCTGCGGGCATGGATCGTATGTACATATGATGGCTATTCGGAGAGACGGACGAACAGATGAAGAGATGGAGGGGGAGACGGAGAGACGGACTGACGGATGGATGGAAATAACGCAGGAGAGAAAAATACGGAAGGCTGAAGAACGGATGTCATGTTCTGCTTCATTAGACAAATAGCAACCTACTCCATTGACAGAGCTGCTACCTAAAGCCATGCAAGTTCCTATCTTAACAATGTAGCTATGACGTAGCCATATGCATTTAATAAGTTACGCCCCTGTGTTCAATACTAGTGACGTCACATGAGACGCGCGAATAGTGGGGGTAATCCCGTGTGGCCGCCGCCGCCACCGCCACTTGTGGGGTATATAACAAGAGCGTCCCGACATTGGCGGGCCGATTCGCGCCGTGACCGCGTCGCTAACAGCAACAGTCGTCACTTTCAACATCTTCATTCCTGTTACGTCACGCGACTGACCAGGTAAGACTCGAACCCACATGTCTGTGCTCGAATTCTTCTCCTTCGAGTTAATTCTGTCTGTTCTGATAAATATGTGACACACGTTTCCATTCGGTTCACGAAGAAAGCGTTTGAAACTTACGCACTAGATCCAATCTTCACCCATTCAGTTCGCATATCGGATAACTGGAAAGTTTAATGAGCTGAGGCGTATTTTCTATTTGGGTAAGCAAACAAAATTATAACAAAATTGCATATAATGAAATAACAAAACAGATCCCTTTTAATTACAGGTACATTATTCACTTCAATTCGGTTCATGAATTATTTTTTTGAAATACATGCATTATATCGCTCCTTAACTTGTCCGCGTCGAAGAGCGAAAAGTTTAAATACGGTATTTACTGCGCCGAGGCATATTTTAATATATGGTAAACAATAAACTTGTAACAAAACAGCATACAATGAAATAACATTAGAGAACACTTATAATTACAGGCGTATTGTTACATCTGTCTTAAAATCGTAGTAACAAAATTATACTCGTATTATTGTACAAATTTATGTAAATAATTGGAAAGTAGGCTGTTATTTTCTGTTGCGGCGACAAGATACATCGTCATATCCCAGTCTCTATAGTTCTTGAATATTACAAAGGGAACATTGTACAGAAATATATGCGAATACAAAACTCTCATTTAGATGGTGTAAGCGGGGGCAAGGCAGTGAGTGGAATAGTCACTTGATCTAATTATATATTTCCAACTTTAATTAACAACAAAATGACGACAATTGAGGGAAAGGCAAACAGATTATATTAAATTCTAGATAATATTTATTTCCAAGTTCTTAAACTTTTCGCCAAATAACAAGATAATGAAGCAAGAAAGATGCACAGTTAATATAACAAAATATAACAAAGGTTTAAGTTAACATGTACGAAATCAACAGTTTGCACCAAATCGACCTCCCTAACAATAAAAATATAAAAAGTTGGTAACGGGCTTTTTCTTGTCGACTTCTACTTTTGCTATGCAAGACAAGTGAGCATAGGTGGCAGTCATTGTGCAATTTGCAACAATGGCTCTACGTAAATGATATGCAATTGTTGTTCACTAAAGAAACGTAACGGCCTCTCATTATGTTCGATAAAAATTGTAGCGACATTAAAAGACCAGAAACTGAAGACAGAAAGACCCACCGCTTTGTTTAAAAATAAAACTGTCATGAGAATCAAAGTTTTAAGTTCAAATTTAGGATCAGCACATCAGAAACTGATTGAACAAGTCAGCTTTCCCTTATATTGCCACAAACTTTTCATCAGTGTAATTAATCAGTGACTCCATTAGACTAATGGGACTCCTATCCAATTCTTAATAGTAGAATCAAATTGATAATATTATCCTACAATTTTATTAGCAGTAGAAAGAACAGCGTAGGCCTTTTTCTGATATTGCGGCTTGAATGATATGCAGAGGTAAAAATGTTAATCGAAACGTAAGATGGTCAGAAGACGGGGGAATAAACAAGAAAATACAATTTCGTAAGATTTGAGGTTTTCACGGCAGTGACTATGAAGAATTCCGTCTTCTGAGATGTGGTGTTGTGTAGATATTGTGTTAAACGACGTTCCTCCGAAACGTCGGTTAACACAATATCTACACAACACCACATCTCAGAAGACGGAATTCTTCATAGTCACTGCCGTGAAAACCTCAAATCTTACACTATAATCCTTGCACGAAGTAGCTCGTGAAGTAATCTAAGGGTAATCAATAAAATATTTGGTCATATTTGCTGATATACCAATGAAGCGCTTTCTGTCCTCTTCAGTTTCTAAATATGGAACAGCTTCTTAATTTATCCGAAATGTTTATTATCTTAAGAAAGAAAGAACCGAGTGCTAGAACACCAAACTG
This sequence comes from Cryptotermes secundus, assembly GCF_002891405.2. Lineage (NCBI taxonomy): Eukaryota > Metazoa > Arthropoda > Insecta > Blattodea > Kalotermitidae > Cryptotermes > Cryptotermes secundus. The sequence continues at coordinate 780,309 of NW_019737981.1, forward strand.
GAATTCCGACAAATTCGGAGAAAATATATAAGATTGGAGAGTAAGGAAGTTATAAGCAAATTTGAAAGTTTGGCCCATTTATAATGCATGGGTGTTTCTCCTTTTGTTTCGTTTTGAACAGCAGAAAGACAAATCATGTAGCTACCTGAAAAGTGCACTGAGCTAAGAGATAAATGTAGAACTAACCAGTGCCTGAGTATGGGAACTCTCTGTTGAAACACAGGTTAGTTACATCACATAAAATTATTAATTGAGCCGTTAAATAATCTTGGGCTCGTTTCAGAAAACGAGACACACTACCCGTAGCAATTTTTGAAGTTTCGCCTAACAGTAGGTATGGAGCGCGTGTTGCATATAGAGCAAGAACTTCACACGTCGGGACTTCCCATCTCGAATCGTTTGGATCACATCAGGTTCCCTATAAAGACTAAACTCTTTTCACCCGCCTTTTATTTTTCCCCGCTGCTTGTACGAGTTCCTGGCTCTCTCACGGGCAAAGTCTCTAACGGTGGCGTGGATTAGGAGAATTTTAAGTATGCATTGATCCCCGAGTTACATAACACAAGTATTTCAGCTACTGAAGTTGTATAAAGTCAGACGGAGTAGGCGCACGATCGTTAGGAATGCGTAGTTGAGGAGTTGTAAGAAGTTATAGTGGCATATTTCAGATAAAATAAACTTACAAAATATCACGAAAAGCGAGAGAAACCTTTATTAATAAAGCTGGTTCTCCTATCCGGGTTCAAACTGGGTAGGTCATGAGTGTGTTATGCAGATTGACCGCTATATCACAAAAATATATCATAGCATATTCAAATGTATTGTCTTCGGAACATACCTCAAGGTAAAGAAGAAAACCATGATCATTACCAGAATATACGGGGATATGAGAGGAAATTCAGACAATAGGCAACGGACATTGGGGCCACTATTTTGCTGACCATGTGACTGACAAATATATTACAGACAATGACTCATTTAATTAAAGCTCGATTGAGTTTGTAAATTGTTTCTCTTCGTATTTAATTGTCTTTATGTTTCATGTTTCCATTAAGACAACTTAAGCATTAAGATATCGTAAAATTAGATCTAAAGTTTTCAGAATCGTGAATATTTATGTGGAGGCAGCTTGTCCCTCAAAAACGCTGGTAATTCTAACAAAAATATGTGGTTCCGTGACCACCTAAAACACAACCAAAATGCACAACTTTACACATCGTTACAGTGGCTTACGAAACTACTTTCTGAACAGCTTCAAGCAACGGAAACTATATGATATATATCTGTTAAAAGTTTACTACACAATTTTGTCAAAGTCTATCAGTGGTGTAGAGATGTGCCGAAATTCTGGATGTAGATGCATTCCTACTCCGTTCTTATCAATTTCGCATGCATCTATTTATTCATGACAGACGTAACGGACAGCGTAGAAATTTTGCTATTTTATTTTTTGTCAGATCTAAATAGCGGCACACATGTGTCACTAAGTACAGGTATTCGCCTTTTTTGTTCATTTTGTTAAATATATATTACACATAAGGCTGTGCCACAGCTCAGGCGATTAGTCGCCGGCATCCTGGGTTCTGTTCTAGGTTAATTCATGTGTGGTATGTGGTGGAAAAAGTGGCACTGGGACTGGTTTTCTTCAGATACTTCTGTTACCCCTGCTAACTCCCATTCTACCAGCCGCTCCGCATCCAATTAACATTCTATCATAGAAATAATCAACTTAGATGAAAATAAAATTTCACCTAAGTATATAGCAATTGAAATTTTACATCATAATAAAATTTGTCTTTTACATTACGAGCGAATATTTTGTATAATGATACATAGAGGAGCCTAGGTTATTGACGTCCTTGAATACAGGCCCATATTAAACTGACAAAAGATATGTCTTGATATATCTCTTCCAGTTTTTACATAGTTTAATTAGTTTCCAGCAAACAACTATTACTCTTCTGCTATAAATACTAGTAAAACAACGAAATATTTCTACTGCTCTTCTCTCAGTCTGAATCAAAGCCCTCTCTGACAAACTTCATGATCCTCAGTCTGTCCAAGCAACATGTAACAGCAGGCTTACAGCGTAGGGGATATTGCATTTTATGGAACTACGTGGGAAGGGAAATGTATACACATAGATGATATGATACAGAGAACGGGGTAACATTAAGCAGTTTTGCCACTCCTACAACAGATTATTGGATTTCCTTGAAGATATGAACGCATAAAGAAGAGATCGTGTCCTTGCAGCTGATCACAATACCCAAAGCAGTGGTACTTATATTTGTGGTAGAGTCTTGCTAACACTCCCTTAGTGAATTTGATCCTTGTAGGCTTTAATATTCTCACAGTGGTAGTTACCAAGATTTCTATCTTCTGAAACATAGCTCAGCATAGCCCGTTCAAAGTTAACCGACGTTTTAGAGGATCATTTCGCCTCCATCTTCAATGAATAAACAAAACTAGAAACCAACTTGAAGCTCTGCTTGTTACTTGCGTCAGTCTGGTTTCTTATTTGACTTCTTCTGCAACACGGGATATGGAGGCAACGTATTCCTCCGAAACGTCGGCTTACTTTCAACGGACTACATGACATTCTTTCCCAGAGGACAGAACTCTTCAATCTGAATTTTGTTAGCAGTGATCCTAATTAATATGAAATTTAAACAAAATTATCTCACTATTCTCGGAAAACGTTCTTCAATACAATATGGACAATACTGATACAAATCTTAATAACAGCTTTCTATAGTGGTAAATGTTTAAAATATAAATAGTTTATGTCTTTGTGCAGCGTGAATATCTTCTCAATATTCCTGGTTGCTGTTAACACCTAAACTGAATCCTGTCACTAATTCTGTTCATCTTTCCTTCAGTCCTGCCTTAACGTGTTAGCGTCGCTTTGTGAGCACTGAAAATTTCATAGGATGTGCCGCCGGTTGCATGGCTACTAGGAGTCGCCGTTCCCGGACAGGGTGAGAGGTTCTAGACGAAGATGAACAATTTTGTCCTGAAAATTTAGGGACTTTGGGGAGTCAATAAACTTTCGATTTAACAATCTGAGTACTCTTATACGTCACAGAGCATGCGTAGTTCGAACAGAGTCGACAACCGATATTGTGAAGCGAAGAACTGTACGTGGCTTCAGGTGATAAAGAACCCATACGTTAGCTAATTCGATTGAAATAATTCTCAACAGCGCTTGTGGAAAATTTTCTTCTGGGCGGGAAAATCGATTTACATTTACAATTATAATTTAGAGTATAAATGAACTTCATAAGTTACGAAATATTGAAAGAAGGCATAGGCACCATGCGTAAAGTGACTGACTACATGGAGCTGAGCCCTTTTTGAGAAGCTGCCAGTTGTGCAGCTACTGAAGAAATTCTCAGTGTTTTATGGAACCTGAAGTTTAATTATCATGTTCGCAAAAGCCCTACACAGATCTCATATCCTGAGCCGGATCAATCAAGTTCATATCACCCCATTCTATCTCTCTAACATCCATTTTAATATTATCCACCCACTACTTCTTGGTCTCTTTCGTTTTGGTATTCCCACCAATATCCTATATTCATTCATATTCTCCCCGTTCGTGCTACATGCCCCGCCCACCTCATAATCCTTGACTAGATCATTCCAGGTATATTTGGCGAATACTACAAGTGCCGATCACACTTGCCGCGCGGTCTAGGGAAGGAACCGTTTCAGTTCACTCGACCACTTGGATCGCGGCTTCGAGGCATGGATGTCTGTGCGCTCATTTTGTGTTTGTGTTGTTCTGTATGTGTGTAACGGCCTTGCGACGGGCTGATCCTCCATATAAGGAGCCCTACAGACTATGTATAAGATTAAGAAGCTGAAAAAATGGGCCAATGTCCAACAAAAGGACTGTAGAGCCATAGACAGAGAAAATACTACAAGTTATGAAGCTCCTCATTATGCAATTTCCTCCAATCTCTCGTCATTTCATCTCTCTACGGTCCAAATATTCTCCTCATCGCCCTGTCCTCAAACCCTTAACGTCAGAGAGCAAGTTTCACACCCATACAGAACTACAGGAAAAATTATAGTTTTATATATTATAATTTTTATGTTTTTAGACAGTAGATGAGAAGACAAATGGTCTTCAGCAATTTAGTCAGCGTAAATCACAGGACTTTGTGATCTGACATGTTTACTTTCAATGTGTATGCCATGCTCCAAAATACAAAGCATATAGAATTTTCGTCAAATATTTAAAACATCCAGCTCGACAGTTTAAAAATAATGGTGACACATTTCGTTTGTCTCGTGGAGTAGAAGGAGATTATCGAAAATATTGTGCTAAAGAGACGCAAAACGGGATATGATAACCAGAAATATCTCTACGAGAGAAAAGGGGAAAACGTGACCTGCGTTTCGGAAATGGCCCGTGGCTATGGATATATATGTGAACATAATACTCTCTAAAGTAAACTTCTGCGATCTCCTTCCTACCTGCCTGTGTGTGTGTGTGTGCGTGTGTGTATTTCCCCTCCTCGTTAACTTTTGAATGCCTGTACCAATCTTTAAGAAAATTGGTAAATACATTATGGCACCTGAGCCCGTCTCATACATGTCTCCCATCAGTCTGTGTGTGTCCATGTGTCTTCATCTATCGTTGCTAAACAACGGCTGGGTAAGATCGTTACTGCGGCAACGAATACACACTGAGCAATAGAATAATTGAAGAAAGTCGTCTTCTGGGTTTAGGCACCTTGTATTCTTCGTATTGGCCGACGTTTCGGAGGAACGTAGCGCCTCCATCTTCAGAGCAGTTGAATGGCTAGGAATGCGGAGAGCAGTAGCTGCAGTGATAGGATGTGAAAGGCGCTGCTTATATACGAAGTAGGCAAGGGGGTTTAGGGAGAATGGACCAATGGGAGCAGAGGGGACCGATTAAGACCATAATGGTGTTGTGTTGACTAAGGGAGGGGGGAACGGCCAGTGAATCCAGGAACCTTGAGGTCAATAGCACTAGGAAGTGCTGTAGACAAGAAGAACCGGTAGGTGGGGACAGGCTATTGACGTCAATGACATGACGAAGAACTGAGGTGGCTTGTTAGATTTCTCTTGATGGTAGAGATGAGTGGCTTCCATGACCTGTTNCAAGGAATTGCTGGAGGTGTTGTTCTCTATGGGGTCCGTGCCGTATCAAAGGAAGTTAGGTGATTAGTTCTTCACAGAACTTCTTTTCCTTGTGGATCTATTTATTGTGTGTATTTTGATGGAAACGTAGAAAAAATAATTACACTTTTTGTACGAAGGAAAATTTTAATGTCTCAGGCACATACAGTTACACCTGAAAATGGATGTGAGAAAGCCGACTGGGCAAATTCCAGATTCATCTTTACACGTGCCTTGATTGTTCAGAAATCTTAGAATTTCAAGTCATAATTCATGCCATTTTATGGCGACTAAAATTTTCTTCTGATACTGAGAGACAAGGCTTCACATCTATGTATAAAATTATTGGTTCTTTAATTCGGCAAGAAAGGAACAGTATCTCGCTGATTTCGGAGACTATGCGAAACACTGGAAAATATTGTGTGTACAGAGTTTCTTACCTAAAACAGTCCCAAAATAAAATAATAAGGTCACTCGTATATTAAGTGATGTGATGTAAAGAAAGTAAAGTTATTCCTGTAACAGGTCGTAAAGGACCATAGGGTTGTGAGACGTCGAGGCTCCCATATTTTCTAGATATTCGGTTCACAGATGGTGGTGAGTTTGTCAGCATTACGCTCCGGCAGGCAGGTCACCTTTTACCACCAGGAAGATTCCTGGTACTCAATTCTGTTTGAGGCTGAGTCGAACCCAGGACCATGGTGTGACCGGCAGGATTAGGTCAATTGAAAAATCCAATGACCTCATCGGGAATCGAGCCCAAGACCTTCCGGCTTGTAGCATAGTGCCTCAACCAAGTACGCTACCGCGTGCTCCTTTTACGTAGTGTAGTCCAACGAAAGTCAACGGCCGTTTGGAGGAATATACCATCCCTGTCTTCAGGGTCGAGGAGTAGGTCAAGTATGAAACAAGTATGAAGTAGAGAGCAAGCCTCCATTACACCGCACTACAACGCGCTGTACCTCAGAGGACAGAACCTCTCGTAGCCACAGATGTGAGAACCTCACATCCAACATCACTGGAGTACTGCTCGTAAATGACACGTTAATCTTTACTAATGTGTATCTACAGCTAGAAGGTTCATTGCAAAATTTTACACGACTTAATTATTTTTCGAGAAAAAAATAATGGTAATTATTTTATTTGATAGATTCTTAAGATTATGGGAACTAAAATTTCGTAATGTATTAAGCAAGAACGTTAAGGCAGTATAGGGGCTCATATATTAAATACGTGGAGTAAAGACTTTTGCTTGGAGAAGAGAGTTATCGAAAAATCAAGAAATTTTCCACTATTTGTGTAACCACACGAAATGTAATTTCCATGATCACAAGCACTAGCTAGAAATTCTTATCCTAAATCATATTAAATTATTTCACACTTTCACACACTCTCTCTTTAACATTTTCCTCCCAATTACATCCCTGCTTTCTAAGTAATATCAGCCTTTATGAAAAAAGAAATATATGCATTTCTTACCTGTTAGCTATTCGGTCAATATCGTGCAATATATTTGCTTTAACTGTACAGATTATGAAGCTGCGTATTATTGGATTATCTACAACCTCCTGTCACTTCCCTTTTCGTTTCAAATATTATCCTAAGCACCCTGCTTTCAGACATCCTGAATCTATTTCTTAATTCATTTGACGAAACAAGTTAGCATCAAACATAGAAATATATCCTAACTTTTAGGATTTCAGAGATAATGCAGAATTATAAACGAGTTTCACATGAATAATAAAACACACTCCACAAATTTAATTTTCTTTTAATATGATCCTGAATATAACATTAATTTTTGTGCGATCTGCCTTCTAGTTTCTAAATCTAATATCCTTTTTCGGCAAATTAGGTGATACCACATAAACAATCGAATTTCCAAGACTCTAGGTGACTGCAAAATACGCTAACGTTAGTCCCCTCCGAAACCTATAGCTGGATTTCAAATTCTTGCCAACCGTCACGACAACTAATTCAACAATACTGCAGCTTGGAAGCTGTCTCCTCCATCAGCAGCCACGAGATATGCCATCGTGTTACGATAGAGAGCCTTTTGCGATGGACTCAGCTATGCTAGCAAATGCAAAATTTAGCCTTAGATTTTAAGAAATATCATTAGGTATCTCAACGCTTCCTATGCACATTCACGTCCCTCATTGGTCTTGAGGTTGTTGGGAAGATAATGAACACTGAAGGAACCACAATGCAACTGTGTACCCTCTGTTCAAGAATTGAATAATGGGCACAGATCCTGGAGGAATAAATTGTTTTCGTCATATTTACTAAATAATTATCGCATTGAAGAAAACAGTTACATCATGTAATATAGAGGCTAAACTAGGCTGATAAAGAACAAACCAAAATTAAGCATGTCGCAAAATTGTTAATATCCACAAGCTCTGTTCGTAAATTTCATGTTCAAAATGAGGGAAAACAAAATATCAAACTCCGTTGTCTGTAGTCCGGAAGCGAACTATACCGACCGAGCGACCGCTGCTTGTCGGCGAAGTTAGTGCCATCTTTTGCGGAGAGAGGGTGTCAAGTGGTCAGCGCAACGGATTACCATGGCCGTTAATCTCGGTTTTCTAGACCTGATTCGCTATTTCCTTGAAATAGCTACTCAGTTATGTTCAGAACCAGGATGGGACTGAAAATCTAGAAAGGCCATACTTACTTACTCTTGATATAAGAAATTCCGTATCTGTGGACTGCTTACCCAAACGTTACTCGTCATCTCCATAAATATTCATCTTAATGTTATGTACTTCAAGCAAAGTTACGAAACTTGACTTGATAAATATTCATTGAGGTGCATTTATTCAGCCACTACGCAGCTTAATCGAATTATACTTACGTCAATCAAACACATTTTAAGTTTGAAATAAGTAATCTTACTTCATCTCCTGTGAAAAAGCCGGGCATTTTACAGATATAAGCTATAAATAATATATCATGGCAGAAAGTTTTTAAATTCACTTGCTACTTATTTTGTCACGAAATGCTCATACAACTAAGATAACATTCAGATGTGGATGTTTCTGTGTGAGGTTTGACATCCTTCTGAAATTGAAAATGAAGATAAAATTTATGTGGGAAGTGACATCGCTTAGTGCAGAAAATACTCTTCCATCCCGAAGACGGAGGCAGCAGGCCCTTCTGAAACTTTGGTGCCTTTCTGTTAGACCACACGACATCATACTCCAGAAAATAAATACAATCTATAAGGACACACTTCGTTGCTACGTGGTATAAAAGGACTCTGGACTGACCTGGTCTTACATCCAATACGTGCTAGGAATTCTGTCCTTGTCGTTCAGATCACGTATCTAACAGAATGTCTCTCAAACGCCGGGCCGCGACCCGGTACCGGGCCTCTTTTTGTAGAAAAAATTATTTACCGGTCCGCGGTCTGACAAAGGTTGAGAAACACTGCTCTAACGTAAGTGTACTTCACAGTGTATAGTGCGGAAACCGATAATGCTTAGAATTATCCATGACACTTATGCACCTCCATAGAAATTAAATTAATCACAGGGAATATGTATATATTAAATACAATTTTATTATTTCTGAGTCCCATTATCTTTCGTGTCGGGCCTACAGATATAGCTTTAACGGTCTCCTAGTTCGACCAACCAGGGCTTCAAACGCAGCTGAAGGTATATTCTGCAGTAAGATATTTATTCTAACTTAAATGTACAGGAATGTACGTGCATAACGTACCATTTCTGAAATATGTGACAAAATTTTCCTAAGTCATCCGTAGTTATGGTAGCTCACAAAACAAGATCAAAGAAACATAAAAATTTACCTATTCCTATTATTGTTTTTGTATGTAAATTTATTAATCTACTGTCATAAAATTTTGGCTGAATAATGAATATGCAAGCCGGTCACGGTAGCCGAGCGGTCTAAGGCATGCACTGTCTTCGCTAGCTCGGAAGCCGAGATCGTGGGTTCGAATCCCACTCAGGGTACGGATGTTTGTGTGCGTTTTTCTGTGTTTGTCTACAGGTAGAAGCATTGCGACGAGCTGAACACCCGCCCAAGGAGTCCTACCGAATGTGTAAGATCTAGAAAAACCGAAGTGAAAGGAGAAGTTCATGGAGGTAGGCCTAGGCTCACTGGGGCTGTAGTGTGAAGGGAAAAAAAATGAATATGCGAGATTCAAAATGATGTAATTCAGCCCACACATTCAGTGTCATTTTTTATATGAGGCAGGAATCTTGAAATCATTTTACAAGGAGCAGGAGCACCAGAATTGCACACTTTCATGCGGTTTTATCTCTTGAAGCAGCATTAATAAACACGAAGGCTACCCTCTCTCAGTCGCCGTCTTCACAATGACAGCACTTCAAGTGTTGGCTCCAGCTGAATTACGTATGAAGCTTTCAAGATTGTAATTCGAAAAACTAAAGTTGGCCTTGTACTTAACTTATTAAACACTACGCCATGAAGACGTATCCATATTTACTTGACCTCGGCACTAAGTGGAGGTAAATGGTAATCTTCAAGCCCCGCCCGTTTTACCACCGGGAAAGACCCCACAGTACCCATTGGATAGGAGTCTTGTTGAGCTAAAGAATGGGTCTGGACGACGTTGAGAAGAGAATATTCTTGAGACGACTGGGATTCGAACTCCGGACCCTCCGTCGCCCAGTCCGTAGTCACTTACTACACCTACTGAGCTATCCTGGTTCTTTGTAATTCAGTCTAGTTTGGAGAAAGCCCAAGGTTTCGGAGGAAGATACCGTCTCCTTCTTCAGAACTTAAGAATAAGCCGAGCAATAAACCAGTTGAAGTAGGCAGGGTTAGTAGGTAGAAGACGCAGTCATCTCCGTGACAACTCCAAATGCGAAAATTCTTTACTATTTTAACTCGCCTACACTATTTATATGCACGGCCTGTTGTGCCTTCCTCAGGGTTCACTATCCTAGGAATGACGGATGATGTGTAAGTCACGAACTTCTTCTTCTACTGTATTGCCTCTCTTGATTTGCCCATAAGTTCTATTTTTCATCGATACAAATATTTTCCTTAGAATTATGTAAACGTATTACTGTTTTTTATATGAGATTTAAGGTTTACACGGGGACGAAAACTGATGTTATGATATTCTGAGCTGTGTCATTGTGTAACATGGTACGCGGTTGCCAAGGATTCTCCGAAAGTTTGGTAACTACCTAAGAATTTTATATATTTTAATCCACAAGATTACAGTCTATATTGGATATGAGGTTCTCATGTCGCCTCGTATGAGTGGTACTGTATTCTGGAATGTGAGGTCACGTAATAAGGTAGAAGTTCAATCACATTAACCTCGTATGTTTTGTCTCCATCTTCGGGGCGAAAGGGCAAGCGAAGCAACCAGCGCTTAGTTCTGTGCAGCTCCGCGACGTCACAGAATAGAAAACAGTTCTCTTGACTCTGAACATGCTCTACCACATGTTCTACTCTCACTGCAACTTGCAATGTTTTACGACAAAATTATTATAAATATTTATGTTCTGTAGATTCTAAAGGATGCTGGTGATGTGTAACACTCAGAAATACTGGGATTTTGGACTTTTTCATCATCCGATATTCTAGAAACTAGAGAACACGACATTTCGAAAACAAGATCTGTTTCCATCCCTAGATGAGTGGGGATACACGTACTTCGTTGGGTCCCTTAGAAAGAGCTGGTGCAGTGATTGAGGTCAGCTGTTTCTAAGGAACCAAAAAGAGTGTCTCCCCCTCACCTGAGGGGGAAACCGATCCAGTTTCCGAAATGTCGTGTTTTGTAGTTTCTGGAATACCGGACGATGGACGAAGTCTTAAAATCCAGCAAATTGACACTCTGATTGTGTTCTGTTTTCAACGTCGTCATGAAACTGACTTGTCTTTCTTCCTGTGTAGAGACATGTACATACTGAAACACTTAAAATGCTGAGACTACATGTCTACATCATCGGGTCTGGTTCGCATGTTGTATTGTCCAGTCGCTCGCATTAGCATCAAAGCCTATGAACTAAACGTTGTGCGTGACTAATATAAGCCTAAGAAAAGGCTTACGAGTAAATATTGAAAGAAAAAATTTCCTGAATGCTGACAGTAATTCCAGATTCCATAATTTTCTACATGCACCACTAGCAATAACATAAGAAAACTCTGCACTATTCCACCGGAAAGTATGAGCTTGTCTCGTCTCGTTGTCATAATAAACAGAGATCTTTCACTGAACATCAATAATCGTTGGTCTTTGTAGCTGAGACGTAATGTGTTTCTTGTGAGGTACGAACTGAATTTGTATACATTATTTACAAAGAAATTAGTCCTTAAATTACACGTTTCACTGCATGTTTTGGGGGCACGAGGTAACGTAGTTGGTTGAGATACTATGCTACAAGCTGGAAGGTCACGGGATCGAATCCCGATGAGGTCATTTGATTTTCAAATTTACTTAAGCCTTCCAGCCGCACTATGGTTCTGAGGTCGACTCAGTGCTAGCAGAAATGAGTACCAGGAATTTTCCTGGGAGGTAAAGGGCGGCCCGCGTGTAAGACTGACAATCTTACCGCCATCTGTGAGCCGACTGTCTAGAAAATGTGGGAGCCTCGACGTCTCACAACCCTATGGGCCTTCACGGCCTCTTACAGAGACAAACTTTTTTTACTGCATGCTTTACCTGCAGCCCTTTGAACGTCAGTATAAAATTAATTGCGATCACACTCTGTAAAGCCCTTGCTTAACACCTCTCCTCTGCAGGTGACAGCTTCGTAACTTCTAACTTTTCCATTTCCTAACGCTTTATCCTCTCTCAATCATACCTCTACCGGGAGGAGCGGGCACTGCTTGGGAACCTTCTAAGACGGGGAAATTTCTGTCCACCCTCACCTGAAATGTAAAGTTTCTCACTACCTTCCACCACTTTCTATCTTATCTTCATCTCTCTTTCAGAGTTTGAATTGTTAAAGCTATTAATTGAATTATGCATAAAATAACTGAACAATCAACAATCTAACTGCAAGGAACAGGGTGTAAACGACATAACTTATTTCAGACGGCTTTTATCATAACTGAATGAATGATAGTCCATAAAATGAACATCAGTACTTCCTTTATTACTCTAACTATACATGCATAGCGTTTATCTTTACGCAGGTGATAATTGTTGAGCTAAATGTAATATTACTTACTGTGGGATCCATGTCCATTAGAGTCCTCACAGAAGCTAGCCACTTAACACTAGTCCATTAAAATCTTTACTAATTACTTAATATGCAACACACACACACACACAATGCAGTCTTCTATTCAGCTTCGTTGGCCTCTGGTTGAGTTACCTCACAATCCAAGTTTTTGTGTAAATGCAACGATATGATGACTCTATTGTGTGTGTGTGTGTGTGTGTGTATGTATATATATAAGACAAAGTTATCGTTGTGCTTATGTAGTTAAGTACTACTCTACGAAGGCGTGTGGGGGAGCTGATGTGTAGATCCATGTATTCTTGACCTAGGAACTAGTTGAAGGCGAGTGGTCAGTTTTACGCTACGGTCACTTTACCCCCGGAGAAAGGGCCACTGATACCCAATGGAGGAGGAGGCTGGGTGGGACCCGTTACCGGTCTCGACGCTGTGAGGAAAAGAAAATTCTTGTCCCTACCGGGACTCGAACTCCATCCTCTCAACCGTCTGGCTCATAGCCAGTCTGTATACCGACTGCGCTAACCCGGCCCTTGTAAAGTGACTGACTATTCAGCAGAATCCTTAGGTGCAGTATTTTTCCTAGCCTCCCCCTTTCCCCAAATATTTATGTTCCAGCTCTCAAGATAAGGTTGTATCATTCATACATAATTCTTTATGAATTCCGTACAACAATAAAAATATTGCTCCTTTTTGCGAGCAGGGACTGGCAGAGAAGGGCCAGATGCAACTTCTTCAAGTCGTTCCGAAACATCACGCATAAAATTTCTTCACGGAAGCAAAGTCTGGGAAACTTAATGTGCCGCGTAAAGAGCAAAATTTGTGAAGCTCCGCTTTATGTAATTTTCTGAAATGAAATGCTTTTCCCTTAGATTCAGAAAAAAATTAGGCTGGTCTATATTTGTTCCCCAGATACAACTACATTTATAAAATACACATCAGAGCGTGGAAATATCTGTGAATACCCACGCAAAATACGTCAAAATATTGTCGAAAATCTCTATATTGCACAAGTCGGATTACAGTCCTGCCTATCAATCAAACGGTATTTGGAAAATGTGCACCAGGCGTGTCTGTGAGGTAGTCTTACATTGTCAGATTTCCTGTCTCTTGTGTTTCATGGTTTCGAACGACGGCAATACGTACATTCATAATTAGTTAAACATATTTTTTTCCTTGGCACTACAGCCCCAGTGGGCCTAGGCCTACCTCCATGAACTTCTCCGTTCACTTCGGTTTTTCTAGATCTGACACATACGGTAGGACTCCTTGGGCGGGTGATCAGCTCGTCGATCAGAAAAACACAGAAAAACGCACACAAACATCCATGCCCTGAGTGGGATTCGAACCCCACGATCTCGGCTTCCGAGCGAGCGAAGACAGTGCATGCCTTAGACCGCTCGGCTACCTTGACCGGCAGTTAAACATATAGAGCCACTAATTTTTACTCTAATTATGAAAATAGTTGTTCTTAGGAAGAGAATTTTATTTATCTGTTGGAGTTCAGAAAGTTAATTGCACTGTGGACTATCTCTCCGGCCACACGCGTCTTCTTGCTGCATACATTTTCACCCACACAATTTACCGCCGTTTCTCAACTTCACGAGATTTCCTTAATCTCTGCTTCCAGTGTAATCGCTACACGCACTTCGCAACTACCCATCATTCTCACAACTTCCATCCGTTTGCCTCCTTTCCACTGCTACATCACGTTCTTGTAACGACTGTATGTGTAGGCTTTCTGTCTCCACGTGCCCCATTTGATTGCATCAGCCATCCATGTACAAACATATCTCTGAGAAAAGCTCATTTAATGCCCCTTCTCCAGCACAAAGGTCTCTCTTGCATGTGCACTACGTTAAAAATGATCTCTACTCTGAGAGTCTCCTATTTCGTTTCTCAAATGAAACTTGTTATAAATAACTATTTGCACGTGTTAATTTAAAAATTAACATATTTTTATTCCATAAAAGAACTGTGAATTCCATAACTTTCCTAACTCCTTCAGCCACACTTTATCTTTTTTATTTCAAAAGTGTTTAATTTTAAAATTTATCATTTACTTATTTTAAGTTATTATGTTATTATACCTAAATCATAATATTAGCCTACTTTCCTGAAATAGGCTTATGGGATGCACATGCTGTCTGCATGTCTGTGTATCTGTATATTTATGTGTCCATGAATCCCCCTTATTAACTTTTGAATGCCTGAACCAATTTCAATGGCATATTTCATAAAACCCTCCCATCAGTCTGTGTGTCTGTATGTATATCCCTCTTATCTTTGCTAGGCAGAGGCTGGGTAAATTATATTCCTCCTTTAGTTGCTAAGTAACGGTTCGGTAAACACGTCCCCGCCACAACGAATACACGCAACAAAAGATTAATTAATGGCGGCAGATACCTGTGGATGTATCTACTGCCCTAAGATTCTAGGTAACAATTCGGTAAATGCATTCAGGAAGAAAAGAAGATTTCTGGAGGTGTTGTTCTCTATGAGGTCCGTGTCGTATCAAAGAAAAGTAGGCGAATAGTTCTTCACAGAACTTCTTGTGTATATATGAAAATGTAAACTTCTGATATCTCGTTTAACTACATATATTTACGTTTATTTTTCAGCCCCACAAATATTTCGTCAATCAACATCGTAGGCAAAATAGCCCTTTTCAAGCCTCATCGTTTCTTACAACATTTTCCCAGATCTCATCCTCAGTTCTTTCGAGTTCGAAACAGTAATGCTTTACATAGGAAGGTCGTCAGCATTGCGTCCAACTTTCAACCCGGAGGACCAGGTCTCTGTATATATGTCCCCCAGTGACAGGGTGCGCCGATCACAGTGGCCGTGCGGTCTCAGACATGAACTATCTTCGCCCGCTGAAACATTGGGATCGTGGTTTCGAATCCCACTTAAGGCATGATTGTCTGTGTGCGTTTATTCTGTTTGTTCTTCCCCGCGTGCAGGAAGCGACCATGCGACTGGCTGATCCCCCGTCCAAGGAGTCCTACCGACAGTGTAAAAGATCAAGAATTTGAAAAGCAACCAAGGCCCAACAGAAGGCTGTAGAGCCATAGATAGATAGATAGATAGATAGATAGATAGATAGATAGATAGATAGTGACAGGGTGGCCCAGTTATGCCCCCAGGACCCGACTTCCTTCTGCAACTCTCGAGGCTAGAGTAGACGTATTCTAACCCGCCTCTACACGGGGCATTCTTGTTTCACTGAACACTTAAAGCATTTGGATGTTGTATTACGTGAATTAGCAGATGCAGTCTCTACTATAGGCGCTGCAAAAAGTCGCTTTTGCAGGGCGGATATTACGTTCCTGGGTCATAAATTCAAAGGACTCAGAGAAAGTGGCAGCCATCTTGAGGTTTCTGGTGTCCTTTCCCTTGTACAAACACGTATTATCTACTAGAAAAGAATTCTGTTCTATTAATAATAAAGTCCATCCACACTACGAACCAGGGCACGTCATAGCTTATGTAGGCAATCCTGAGGAAACAATGACCTATGTAACAATGCTTGGATTTCGGAGTGGCGTGTGCATATTGAAAGTACCTTAAAAATACTATGCATTGTCACGTATTTGGGGTTTGCATGACTAATGTAACGGGTTCTAGACCGGGTGATTGGGTTTATTGACACTTCTTTACAATTAGAATCAATTATGACAACTCATAATCAGCGATTGTCTACGACTCGCTCCATTCCTTACTGGACTACTTGTGTCTTCTCTTCTGCCGTGACTGACTTGGTTCTGATTTACGAGTCGGTGACATCTTCAGCTTCCGCTGTCCGCTGTTTAACATTCCACAGCTGAACACTGAACTCTGCCAGGAATGCCAAATGACTGACTCACGAATGAACTCTCCTGAACTGAACTAACTTCCAGGTGAACCGAATATAGGCCATGATCTCAAACAGTTCATGTATTGCTGTTTTATCCGTTGCCATGGGAATTTGTGTTTGGAGATCCGTTAGCTAACAACGGACTTCCGAGTCTGTTCATTGCAGCGAGAACGTATTATACCGAAGCGTTGTCTGGCAATCGTCATATTTGTCACAATATTAACTTTCTAATGATGAAGTAACTTACATTAAGTAACGACTATGCATACTCGATCCTGTAGTAGATGGAATATAATTTTTAGTGTCCTTGCTTTTATAAATTTTGAGGTTTACACGACGTCGGTTGTGGAGCTGTGAAGTATTTTACTTTAGATTCTTGTAAGGGAAGCAAACAGTATGTGTCTCCAAAACGCTGGTGTTCATCTACAAGACTACAATAATGGGACAAATCAGTGCCCTGCAACTTTTGCTTTACTTCATAATTTCAGAAAAAAAGACTAATGCATATATTTCTCTATATATTAATTTACTTAACATAAGCATAGAAGACTTGAAACATTATTTACTCTTCATAAATTTACTATTATAAACATATTTAATTTAAAGTACGTAGGACCCTGAAAATGGAGGCGCCATAATACTCCGAAACATCGGTTCATTTTCACCGGATTACACGACATTATATCCCAGAAGGTACAATTCTAAAGGCAACGTGAGTCTAAACTCTTCACGTGTTGGAGACCGACAGAATTCTTTGCATGCACAAAATGCCTGTCTAAATTTGATGTGCCCTCTGACAATGAAGTTTGCAAGAGGAAGAATTTCAGTCGGGCCGCTGTATGCAGGGTCTAGATTCCGCAGGAATGCTGTAAGCTGTGCTCCCTTTATGAGAGGTATGCTAACCTGTGAGTACAGCACATCTTCATGGGGTGGTTTGTCATTAACAGTGGACGAACACCCTATGTTCCTTCTCGCGTGAAGCAGTAACTTTGGAAACTACATGTACATACATTCTCCTGTAGGCATTAGGGTATATTTTGCAACACTAGGTAGCGTAGTCGGTATAGCGACTGGCTGGGAGTTCGAGTCCTGGTAGGGGCAAAAATTTCCTATTCTCCACGTCGTCCAGACTGGGTTTGGGGTCCACTCAACCTCCTATCCAATGGAAACCGGAGGCTCTTTCTCCGCGGGTAAAGCGGCCAGAACGTGAAGCTGACCACTCACCTCCAGCTAGTGCCTAGATCAAGAAAATGTGGATCTATACATCCACTCCCTCATACGCCTTCATGGCCTAATGCTTAAGTAGTTAAGCACAGGGACAACTTTACCTTTACGTTTAGAACACCTCGAGAACTTTTCTCGTATGGGCAAGGACCTAAAAAGTTCCGGTCTTCTTACGAGTTCTCTGCACAAAATACCTGAAAGTGCTTTTAACCTGCAAGCCATGCTTATCGGCCGGAAAGTTTTGTCTCCTAAGCTAATGAAATTCTGAGATTCTGAAAGCTCAGACCTAGGCGGGAGGGTCAGATGTTCCCATAAAGCTAAAGCCCTATTCACCGCAGCGCTTGGAAAATTTACTGTAACGGTAATTAACGGCTTAAATACGTCCCCTTCTTTACATTAAGCTAAACTCCATGGCTTGAGTCCGCAGAAGACCTATACCGACCGAGCGACCGCCGAAGTTAATGCCAACTCTAGCAGATAGAGGGCGTCACGTGGTCCTCACAACGAATCCCCATTGCCGTTAATCTCGGTTTTCTAGATCGGAGCCGCTGTTTCCTTGAAATTGCTCCTCAGTTATCCTCACGAGGCTGCGTGGGCCCCGTTCCAGACGCCACTACTTCTCAGAAAATCTGGTAGCGCCGAGAATGGAACCCGGGACCTCTGGAACTGTAGCCAGGAACTCTGACCACTAGACCACAGAGGCAGTCCGTGAGATATCATAAACTACATTAAACATTCAAGCTTCTATATTTAATGCTATGATATAGAATCACAATTTGATTGCTTTTATCAAAATTTGCTGAGATAACAAACAAATATCAAATGCAATGACCCATGTAGAATCACAGGAAAGAGAATCTGAAATACGCCATTCAAGCCATGAGCTGATCGCAGTGGTCGCGCGGTCTAAGGCACGAACTGTCTTCGCTTCCTTGACCGCTGGAATCGTTGGTTCGAATCTCATTCGAGGCATGGATATATGTGTGCGTTTATTCTGTATGTAGGTAGCGGCCTTGTGACGGGCTCATGCCCCGTCCAAGGAGTCCTAGCGTCTATGTAAAAATAAGATTACGAAACTGAAAAAGCCAGAGCCCAACAAGGGCTGTAGAGCCATTGATGAATGAAAACAAAATAATGAAATCATGTAGGTAAGTCTTGTCAAAATGTGACATCTTGTATTACGCCTACTAGGCGACTGCTGTTACGAGTATATCATCACCTACGCATATGCATTTATTTCACAAAGCTCTAAAAGCACTCATTGGAGAGCCAAAGCTGTCCTTACGAGCCACTGACTTACTGGAATATTAGGGTCTATAAGAGAAGAGAGTAGTTCCTTTGTGAATACATTATAAGCGATACTGTACCTCTAAGTACCATTCTGTACATTAACAAGTTTAGCGTTTTTAAGTTTAGTAACGACAAAGGGCATTTTATTACGATACATTCATCTAAAAATATACGTAAAATCTCTTTCAACACCCTCTTCTCTTGCATTTATCTTCTTTCTCTTCTCTCCCCTTCTCATTAAGGTCTGCGGTATTTGTTACTCTCCTTTAAAAGCAAATTACTCTTCTGTCTCTGGAGACAGGAGGGAAGTGTTAATGGAATCAGGGGTTTCCTGATGATGTGATGAGACGGACGAACAATTTTTAAAGCTGCCTAATCACTGTGTCACATAATACACGGTCCTCTTTATTTCTCTCGTGAAGTATGGCTCTTCAAAAACGTCTCTTTTAATCTCTCTCTGTCTCTCTTTGATTCACTATCTTGTGGTAGTTCTGATGTAATTCAATTGACTGATGCTTGTGCCTTGAATTCTATATTCCATGCATATGTGATTCGTGAATATTACAGCGACAAGCAAACAAGAGCAGTTGGTGAGTGTGAGTACTCAGGGCTGGATTCAAGGAAGAGAGATCTGGGAGGTCGCCTGGGGCCCTCGCAAGACAGAAATAGAATCCACCTATTTTATTAACATATTTTCTTCTCTAGAAACTCCAAAATTTAGTGTCAATTTTATTATTGTAAGAAACAAAGACAAGAATGGCCATAACATAAATTTGTGTTATTGATATGGGGCTCCTAATTTTGATTGTTCTTGGGCCCCCACAACCAGAAAAAAAGCCCTGCAAATATTGTTGCGTGATGACCAGTGGTTAGTATATGTACCAGAGACTTTAACACATTAAAGCTCTGACCAGAGTCTGTATTTGTTTGTCTCGTATGGGTCTCGCAATAGACGAAGATTTCTGCCCCAAAAACATAAAAAGGTTGAACTTTGTAGTGGAGACATGTGTTTCCTGTTAGGTACGAACTGAATTTCTTGTATGTACAATTTAAAAGAAATTATGTCTGTAAAGGTCTGAAGTTGAAATCTGTAGCTACAAGAAACAAGACATGTTGTGCAATAAGCATATCGTTTCATATGATCAGTACGTGTACGTATTTATTAAGAACTACATGCACTGTCTTGTTAAATTTATATACATATTGTATTTCAACCTTAGCATTGATCATCGGGGAACAATACACGAAAGTATACTAACCACTTGTTGTCTTAGGGCGGCCGCACACCAACTGCGTCAAGACAAGCATCAAGACATGAGACAAAAGACGCAGTCTTGATTCATTTGTGATTCGTCAGCATGAAGCTGATGTCAGCATCTTGACTCAGACCAGTGTGCGGCGGTTTTAATAATCTCATTCGTTTCAACACTGCTCTTTTCTTTGCGTCATGTCGCAGACATCGTGTCTTGACTGTTACATGTCTTGACGCATGC